>NC_090186.1:41882568-42195068 GCF_024679245.1 Pseudorasbora parva | reverse complement strand
ACACACTGCAAAGATTTAGAGTTTTTACAGCAATACCTGAGTTTGAAGGGTTAAATCAAGCAGAAATATCTCTCTAATGTATTAATTGCAGATCATTATTGAATAGTGATTACGTTACACACACACTGACTCAAGTCCCCTGTTAGATAGTAAATCACGACGCCTGTGTGTTTGCTGTGACATTTCTTATTATCACAAACACACTGCAAAGATTTAGAGTTTTTACAGCAATAACTGAGTTTAAAGACTTAAATCAAGCAGAAATAGCTCTCTAATGTATTAATTGCAGATCATTATTGAATAGTGATTACGTTACACACACACTGACTCAAGTCCCCTGTTAGATAGTAAATCACGACGCCTGTGTGTTTGCTGTGACATTTCTTATCATCACAAACACACTGCAAAGATTTAGAGTTTTTACAGCAATAACTGAGTTTAAAGGGTTAAATCAAGCATAAATAGCACTCTAATGTATTAATTGCAGGTCATTATTGAATAGTGATTACGTTACACACACACTGACTCAAGTCCCCTGTTAGATAGTAAATCACGACGCCTGTGTGTTTGCTGTGACATTTCTTGCTGTCATAAACACACTGCAAAGATTTAGAGTTTTTACAGCAATAACTGAGTTTAAAGACTTAAATCAAGCAGAAATAGCTCTCTAATGTATTAATTGCAGGTCATTATTGAATAGTGATTACGTTACACACACACTGACTCAAGTCCCCTGTTAGATAGTAAATCACGACGCCTGTGTGTTTGCTGTGACATTTCTTATCATCACAAACACACTGCAAAGATTTAGAGTTTTTACAGCAATAACTGAGTTTAAAGGGTTAAATCAAGCATAAATAGCACTCTAATGTATTAATTGCAGGTCATTATTGAATAGTGATTACGTTACACACACACTGACT
Source organism: Pseudorasbora parva (assembly GCF_024679245.1). Classification (NCBI taxonomy): domain Eukaryota; kingdom Metazoa; phylum Chordata; class Actinopteri; order Cypriniformes; family Gobionidae; genus Pseudorasbora; species Pseudorasbora parva. The sequence goes on along the minus strand of NC_090186.1, from coordinate 42,194,145 downwards.
CAAGTCCCCTGTTAGATAGTAAATCACGACGCCTGTGTGTTTGCTGTGACATTTCTTGCTGTCATAAACACACTGCAAAGATTTAGAGTTTTTACAGCAATACCTGAGTTTAAAGGGTTAAATCAAGCAGAAATATCTCTCTAATGTATTAAATGCAGGTCACTATTGAATAGTGAATATGTTACACACACACTGACTCAGGTCCCCTGTTAGATAGTAAATCATGACGCCTGTGTGTTTCTCTCCTCAACCCCCACAACCCCCCACTCACAATTTACATTTCAATAAGGGAAGACTTGAAAAACCAGTTTGTGAACCACAGGCCAATAGAGCTCAAACTACCAATGTGGCAGAACCCTTCTCAAATAAACTAGAGAAGATGCTGGGATTTGACCAGCCAAATTAAACTAAATTACAGTTTTTACAATCGCTAGGACACATTTCTCAATACTTTGGTCATTTTCAAAACTTGTTCTCCAAACTAACAAAACACTTAATTCATGTCTCAAATCAAGTGCCAATGATCCACAGTTTAGCTTGCACAGACTGAAGTTGTGATCACTCTGTGAAGAGTTTTGAAAAAGTGACCAACATTTGTTTGACAAATTTGAGAGTGCCAGAGACTAACTAAGGAGAATATTCTGAGCACAATGTGTGATGTTATTGAGATCTTTTATGAACCTTTTTAGAGGTGACAAAAGTGAGAGTTCCAGAGTATCTAGCTGAAGAGAAATGTCTGAGCACAGCATGCAATACTGTTGAGATCCCTTCTGAAATTTTAGAGGAGACACATATGAGCAATCCAGTCTCTCTAGCCAAGGAGACAAATCAGAGCACAGTGTGTGATGTTGTTGAGATCTCTTATGAAACTTTAGAGAAGATAAACATGAGAGAATGTCATTTTTTGTCTCAGGATAAACATGTGAGAAGCAGGAGACTTATTGAGACCTTATGTCTCAATTTGATGTTCACTTGATCTCATTTCTGTCTAGGAGAAAGATGTGAGTTGAGAAGGAGATCTCAGGTTTGATTTTCCTTTCCTCTAGGTTGGCCTTTGGTTCACAAACTGGGTTTTCAAGTCTTCCCTTATTTATTATTATCAAAATGTAAATTGTAGTTCACCTACAAATGAAAAATAGCCCATGATTTACTCACCCTCAAGTCATCCCAAGTGTATATGACATTCTTTTTTCAAATGAATAAAATCTGAGTTATTTAAATTTATATTTAAAAAGTCCTGGCTCTTCCCAGCTTTATAATGCCAGTGCCTTGTCGGTCCATAAAAGTGCATCTAACCATCATATAACTGATCCACACAGCTCTGGGGGTTAATAAAGGCCTTCTGAAGCGGTGCATTTATGTAATAAAAATATCCACACTGTAAAATATTATTTCGAAAAAAAGTTACCTGGTTGCCTTAAAATTATACAATGAACATTTTTTGAGATTTGACAACCTTTATTAAAATATTCTTAAAAGATTTTTAAGCATATTGGGTAATTGTGTGTGATTTATTTCTTATGATGCAGTGAAACATGCCAAATAGTGCTATTTTCATGATTTATCAAATTTGTATGTGGTTCAGATACAAAAATAGTTTGAGTTTCTATTTATTATTCAAATTTCCTTCATTGTATCAACTCAAATTTTTAATTTCAATAAACTCAAAATTTTAAGGCAACCAGGTTACTTACTTTTTTAGGTTAAACCAACAAAAAACAACCTTTTTTTTTACAGTGCATATTTAAATATTTATAGACTAAAATACTAGCTTTCGGTTTACAGTGCTACACGAATCAACTTGCGCTTAAAGGACAACTCCGGTGAGAAATGACCCTAGGGGTAATTAACAGATGGTTACCGAGTAGATCGTTCTCTGGGATGCGGTTTCATGAAAATCAAATGTAAAGAGTTTAATCTCTAAACACAGATTAGCTTATAATGTTTGTCTATGGGGCATGGAATAAGTGAAATTAAATCGCTAGCTAATACGACTAACAAGGCTCAAAATAGCCTCACAGTAACACGGCAGCATGATGAGGGTCCCTACATGCAAACTGAAGCATTGAGAACTTTGTAAGAGTACAAACAGTTTAATAAGAAGATACTTTATAAAGACAGTCCATTATGCGTTCACGGACAGCAGCCATCTTGGAAAACAGTCTCGATGACTAGAGCCACGAACGCTGTGCTAAGTGAGCTGGTCGATAGGAATTAAGTTTGTGAAATCTAATTACATGGAGTTTTTTTTTTTCTCTCTCTCTACTGCGTTCAGTGCTTTCTTCCGGAAACAATGGCCCATATGAGATTCCAAGTAACAGTTCATCACTTAGCACAGCGTTCGTCGCTCAAATCTGTTTTTAGAGATAAAACTCTTTACATTTGATTTTCATGAAAACGCATCCCACAGAAGATCTACTCGGTAACCACCATCTGTTAATTACCCCAAGGGTCATTTCTCACCGGAGTTGTCCTTTAAAGAGTAACCCTTCTTCACCCATGAATCCTTGACGTATGTGCACTGACAAACACTGAAGAGAGAAGATACTAGAGCTAAACAAAACTTAGCGTCAGGGGTTACTCTTTTCATAATAACACTAAAACACAATTTCTTTCAATAAAAATAGTTAGTTTAGTCTATAAAGTTTAAAATATGGACATTGTTCTTACACAAACGTGCCACTTTGCTTCAGAAGGCTCTTCATTACTCATGTGCTATATTCATGAACATCTGAAGCACACGCCCAAAAGCTGTATCTCTGACAGTCCACGAATGCTAAACTGAGCTCTCTTTCAGGACTTCTTACTCTTAAGTGGACAAATTAATACAAAATTATTTAAAAAAATAGGAAGTATCCCAGTAAACATAGTTGCTAATGTTAGGTTCAGTTAAGTGAACATACACTTTGAGAAAAGAAAAAACACTTTTTTTTTTTCTTTTTTCTTTTTTTTTACAGTGAGGACAATACAGTGTTATATTACAACTACTGACAGGCCATCCCAAAAAGCACTGTTTATTTCATGTGGATCATATCTTTTGTATTTATTTGTGCTTTCACTTGTAATGTGTTTGGGCTAGTGGTTTAGGTGTGCTCTTGAAATTGGAATAGAGAATAGTGTGTGTGTTGAGTTTGCTGCTCAACCCCCCACCAGTAATTTACATTTCAATGCATGAAGACTCTCACAGGTGAGACACAGAACCTCACTACTGTTACCTATGTCCTAGACCAAATACACTGCCAAAAATAAATTGAAATTACATGATGAAATGAAATTACAATCGCTAGGACACATTTACCAATCTTTAGGAGAACTGAGTGAGGAGTTTATAAATTTGCTAACCAACTTTCAGCTTCACAGCAGTTAATTTTACATTTACAAATCAACTCACTCTTCCAGAGCACTGGCAGCACAGGTTTACATCAACACTAACATCAGGAACATTATAGAATTAAAATAACTTTACAAAACTAGAATGACACTGTACTGCTATAATTCACTGCATACTTACATTACAGTACAACATTATTCCTAAGTTTCCTCTTTTGAATGGATGGTAATGGCCTAACACTTGTGTTGGTGTTCAGTTTCAATAAAGTTGCTTTGATAGTGTTTGATTTTTTTAGCAGGATAAATTACATTACAATATTACTGTATACATGTTGTTAATTGCTGTCTCATTCAGTTTTGTATTATGTTATTGTTTTGTCCATAAGTTAAACACTTTTGAAAACAGCATGTAATGATGTGCAAATTGGCCTGTAGAACAAAGTTTTGATTGTGTTTGTGTCAAAGTGAGCAAAGAATTCAGGTAAATTGAAAGATGTTGCCATTGAATGCGTTTGTGCTAAAGCAGTGTTGATCCACAGTTAAGCTATGATATAAAATTTCCTTTTATGAAACATTTCTCAATAATAACTTTAATAGTCCCTTTTTCAAAACTCTTCACACAGCGATCACAACTTCAGTCTGTGCGAGCTAAACTGTGGATCATTGGCACTTGATTTGAGTCATGAATTAAGTGTTTTGTTAGTTTTTGTGGATTTTGAATGTGAAATAACTGCTGTGAAGCAGAAAGTTGGTTTGTAGAACTGTGTGAAGGATTTTGAAAATGACCAAAGTATTGAGAAATGTGTCCTAGCGATTGTAAAAACTGTAATTTAGTTTAATTTGGCTGGTCAAATCCCAGCATCTTCTCTAGTTTATTTGAGAAGGGTTCTGCCACATTGGTAGTTTGAGCTCTATTGGCCTGTGGTTCACAAACTGGTTTTTCAAGTCTTCCCTTATTGAAATGTAAATTGTGAGTGGGGGGTTGTGGGGGTTGAGGAGAGAAACACACAGGCGTCATGATTTACTATCTAACAGGGGACCTGAGTCAGTGTGTGTGTAACATATTCACTATTCAATAGTGACCTGCATTTAATACATTAGAGAGATATTTCTGCTTGATTTAACCCTTTAAACTCAGGTATTGCTGTAAAAACTCTAAATCTATTCAATAATGACCTGCAATTAATACATTAGAGAGCTATTTCTGCTTGATTTAACCCTTCAAACTCAGGTATTGCTGTAAAAACTCTAAATATTTACAGTGTGTTTGTGATGATAAGAAATGTCACAGCAAACACACAGGCGTCGTGATTTACTATCTAACAGGGGACTTGAGTCAGTGTGTGTGGAACATAATCACTATTCAATAATGACCTGCAATGAATACATTAGAGAGCTATTTCTGCTTGATTTAACCCTTTAAACTCAGTTATTGCTGTAAAAACTCTAAATCTTTGCAGTGTGTTTGTGATGATAAGAAATGTCACAGCAAACACACAGGCGTCGTGATTTACTATCTAACAGGGGACCTGAGTCAGTGTGTGTGTAACGTAATCACTATTCAATAATGACCTGCAATTAATACATTAGAGAGCTATTTATGCTTGATTTAACCCTTTAAACTCAGGTATTGCTGTAAAAACTCTAAATATTTACAGTGTGTTTGTGATGATAAGAAATGTCACAGCAAACACACAGGCGTCGTGATTTACTATCTAACAGGGGACCTGAGTCAGTGTGTGTGTAACGTAATCACTATTCAATAATGACCTGCAATTAATAAATTAGAGAGATATTTCTGCTTGATTTAACCCTTTAATCTCAGTTATTGCTGTAAAAACTCTAAATCTTTACAGTGTGTTTATGACAGTAAGAAATGTCACAGCAAACACACAGGCGTCGTAATTTACTATCTAACAGGGGACCTGAGTCAGTGTGTGTGTAACGTAATCACTATTCAATAATGACCTGCAATTAATAAATTAGAGAGATATTTCTGCTTGATTTAACCCTTTAATCTCAGTTATTGCTGTAAAAACTCTAAATCTTTACAGTGTGTTTATGACAGTAAGAAATGTCACAGCAAACACACAGGCGTCGTGATTTACTATCTAACAGGGGACCTGAGTCAATGTGTGTGTAACATATTCAGTATTCAATAATGACCTGCATTTAATACATTAGAGAGCTATTTCTGCTTGATTTAAGTCTTTAAACTCAGTTATTGCTGTAAAAACTCTAAATCTTTGCAGTGTGTTTGTGATAATAAGAAATGTCACAGCAAACACACAGGCGTCGTGATTTACTATCTAACAGGGGACTTGAGTCAGTGTGTGTGTAACGTAATCACTATTCAATAATGACCTGTAATTAATACATTAGAGAGCTATTTCTGCTTGATTTAACCCTTTAAACTCAGGTATTGCTGTAAAAACTCTAAATCTTTACAGTGTGTTTGTGATTATAAGAAATGTCACAGCAAACACACAGGCGTCGTGATTTACTATCTAAAAGGGGACCTGAGTCAGTGTGTGTGTAACGTAATCACTATTCAATAATGATCTGCAATTAATACATTAGAGAGCTATTTCTGCTTGATTTAACCCTTTAAACTCAGGTATTGCTGTAAAAACTCTAAATCTTTGCAGTGTGTTTGTGATGATAAGAAATGTCACAGCAAACACACAGGCGTCGTGATTTACTATCTAACAGGGGACCTTATAACCCTAAAGAACAATTTCTGCTTGTCCAGTCCTTGATTTATTTTATTTTTGTAATTGGTGCAAGAAATAAAATCTCACTCTTAAAATCTCAAGAAAAAATGATTTGGGGGGGGGGGGGGGGATTTTAGAGAGTAGAAACTATATTTGAATAGGCAGCTAATACAATCAGGCACAAATGTAAATGCATTGGTGTACCTGACAATAATCTTAAATGAGAGATGTGGACTGATCATATACTGTAATTATGAAGACACAACAGAGAATGAATTTCTTAAAGAAATGACTTTCCTGTAATGTATTAGGTGTTTTGTCTAAGGTATATTGTGTTATTTATGTGTGCATATTGTGATACCAGATGCCTGTGTAAACAAGTTAACTTATTTTAATGTGTTGACTAACATACGAAAGCACAAGAAGACTTGTGGACTAAGTAAGTGTAGTGTGTTACTTGATGTTACATCTTGTAACTTTATTGCGACTGTGTAATAAATATATTTAAAAATAAGCTTCAAAATAAATGGCATTAAAGTATATTTTAGGTTACAAATAAATACTTATCAGTACATTCAAAAGAGCACAGTTATTATAAAAAGACATATTATTACTTGAGACATTATATAGTCTGTACGAAGCTTAACTGCATTTAATATAATTTAAAAAACAATGTTATTTATTTGTAAAGACATGTAATGGTGGAGATGGCATATATATATATGGAGGTCCCCTGTTGGATAGGTAGACATCATTCAGGTCCCCTCTTGGCATGTTTTTAAAAAAATAAAAAAATTCTCATTTGAAGTTATATTGTGAATAAGGACCTTAAAAGAAAATTTTGTATGTCATTTTTGTTTCTTCAAAATGACTAGAAACACAGGTCCCCTCTTGGATAGTGTAGAGTGATAGTCCCCTCTTGGTAATATAGACGTGTATGTGTGTGTGTGTGTGTGTGTGTGTGTGTGTGTGTGTGTGTGTGTGTTGGGTAGGTTTAGGAGCAGTGTAAGGGGATAGAAAATATGGTTTGTACGGTATAAAAACCATTGCGGCAGTGGAATGTCCCCACATTTCACAAAAACAAACATTTCAGGCCCCAGGTGTGTGTGCGTGTGTGTGCATGCTAGGGTGACCACCTGCTAATAGGCCCGAAGGGGGACAAGGGGTATGTTTCTGAGGGACGATGTGGGACACTACAAAAAGCCATCTCGGTATCCCCCTCAGCACCTTTCAGCCACAAATATTTATTTTCCCAGTCTTTCTTGTACCCACACCATCTCTTTTCAATAGTATGATGGCGGTGTTTTTGGTTGGAAAGCGCGCATCTAAAGTTCCTTCACAGTGTGTCTTGCATGTGCGTACGCTGTCATGACAACAAAGTTGACAACCATAGACTATAAAAAAATGAAAACCTTGTCAGCAGTTCAACTGAGGAGGGGTGTGTGTGGTAACAGTAGCGTGCTGAACTGTCGAGTAATGTTCGATTGGCTGCCTGGGATTCTTCGAGGATATAGATCGACCAAATATTTTTGAACAAGCATTGATTATGCGTGACAGTCTCAATTTGCGCGACGCGTGAATTCGGCTTCAAAAGCTGTGCGTGTGTGTGCACGTGTGCGTGTGCGTGTGCGTGTGTGTGTGTGTGTGTGTGTGTAAATGAAATTGAACATTCTGAACATTCTGTCAATGCAAGTCAATAGGATTTTTGGGGGGGATTCTTTCTTTTGTGTCAACTGTGCGAACATCATGTCCGATCACTTAGACAAAATAAAGGAGTAGCACACCAAACTCTTGCCCAGAAGAATAATAAGTATGACGAATAACAACTGTGATGCCTATAATCTGATCTGAGCAGTACCGGAATTGAGCACTAAGGCTTGCAGTGTGAACATAGCCTAGACTTATGGTAACACACTAACAAACTTTCTAATAGTTCCAAACACAACAAACTCACACAGAAACACACACACCTCATGCTAGAGGCATGACAGATGAAACAAACACTGGTGTGCAGGAGATGACCACAGTAGCCTAGTTGTTGTTGTGACTCTAGCTCTGAGTCCAAAAGAAAAAACGAGCCAAATGCGTTACGATGCGCTCTTGGATTGATAGAAGCAGTTATTCTTCTTAATCTCAGAGGGCCCACAGCTCTGGGTCTATTTTTAATGTTGTTTTTGTTTGCATATTTCACTCTTATGTTTTAAGTTAAAGCCGACGTGTCTCATGTGAGTGTTCTGGAAGGAACGGAAACTTCTCTCGGTTTCTTTCGGTCTCTGGTGGATTGGTACAGAAAGACCTGACTGTGTTTGGTCTCAGAGGACGGGGCAGAGTGTGTATCAGGAAGACGTTCCATCTGTGATGTTGTGCAGACTGTACAAACACTCAAATCACCATCACAAACATTACAATCAGCTCCAGAAGCACATATTCACAATTCAATGCAGATTTAATAATGCATGTTAGATATCAGCAGGAACAAAAGTCATGTATGTATGTATATATATATATATATATATATATATATATATATATATATATATATATATATATATATATATATATATATATATATATATATATATATATATATATATATATATATATATATATATATATATTCAGTTATTATAACATAAAATAATTATATATAAATTATATATCTTTTCCATGACAATTTAATGCCACAATACCATTTATTTCTTTATTTTTTTACTTACTTATTTTTTACTTATGTATTCATGTATTTATTTATTAAATAAATAAATAATTTACTTACTTATTCACTTGTTTATTTACTTTAAATTATTTACTATTTAGGTATTTATTTACTAACTTACTTGCTATTTAATATCATGTTCTATTTTTCAAAACATGTTTTAACTTTTCTATGAATGCATGTTGAAGGTGTCTGCCTATACAATCATCTTTCAGTTGCATGCTGTTTTTTCCCTCTCATCTAAAGGTTCCCAACAGCACTCTTCTCCTCATTACGCCTTTGCTTTTGAAAGGAGAGGAGAATCTACATTCAGTGAATGGCATGTCAGCTGTCAGATTCAGCAGCATTGACTCATCAAGTGTGTGAACGCTTGTGTCGTTTGACAGGCAGATCGAGAAAGGGGTTTGCGTGCACAAATGCAAATGAGCGGGTAATTAATGACTGACGCCTTGGATAATTATCACAAACAAAGACGCCGTGTGAGCCATTTAATGAAGCAGCAGAACGGAGAAAAGGCCCTGAGTGAGAAAGACAGAAGAGACCAAACTTGCTTGTTAATTGAAAAATATGCCAAATTGATATTTTTTTATTCGAAGAATGTGTCTGAGTCAACCCCAAAATATATTATATTTAATATAGTATTCCCATTTTTATAAATGTATGTGTATATATTGCATTCAATTTTTAATAACGTGTTCTCGTACAAAAAAGGTACAAATCTTCAGAAGTAGTTTGAGGTCATTCTGATCTTTTTCACTATCTTCAGTCACCTGTCAAATGCAAATAAATGCACATCAGATCTCTCACCCCAATTCGTCCTTGAGTTCCTTTGAAAGCCACAGTAATTCCAGCTGAAGAGAGACAGCTGCGTCTCGGCTGCGTTTCCGCTCTCCTCCTCCAGGCTCAGCGCTTCTGTTGTGATGGGACGGCTGGCAGCCCGAAATCACCCGAAGCGTCTACATGACGGAAAACTCCACTGTCACTGTGTGGGAAAACAGGATTATTTGTTAGTAGAGTTATCTTTTGAGCTTTAAAGGGGACCTATTGTGCCCTTTTTCAAAGTCTTGATTTTGTTTTTAACGTCTTCTAGAAGAGGTTCTCATGCTTTAATGTTCAAAAAACACCTTATTTTCCCCATATTTGTCATTGTTGCGGCTCCTCTCTTTCCAGTCTGTCAGTAACACTCTGTTTAGTTCTTGTCGCTATGAAGCTCCTCCTTCTGAAAAGCACAATGTGCTCTGACTGGTCAGCTGGACCAGTGTGTTGTGATTGGTCAAGCCATTAGAGCATGTTTTGGGAAATGTCCTGCCCCTTACCATAAGCCAACTTTAAAGCAGAAAAAAAAGGTTTTCACCCTGGTACAAAAAGTGGTTCTGGTCTATAGAGCTAATTTTTACCTTTAAGACACTTTGACCTTCATGATGAGTTGCAAAAACTTTTATTTACAACTCATCCGTTTAAATTATATTAAGCCTTAAAGTTCTGCATAATTAAGGGCGTGGCCTCTTGAGTGACAGGTGGATGGCCGTTTGTCTGCTGTCTGTTAGCCGCCACGTCACCTCAGCTAATTCCAGCCGCTGAAATTTCTGGATTATTTCATACAATTACCAAATAATATGGCTTGCTGTACGGTCAATTGTACTACCAGACAGTCCAAGTAGTATGGGCTCAAGCAGTGAATAAAATATTTTTTATTATTTATAATTTTATTTCGAACTTTACTATACTCCAGAATCCAACAGACTGTGATTAGCTGTAGATTAAAAACTATATAAAACATATAATGTTGTCATATAATGTTATGCCTGCATTTCATAAATAATTAATTAATAGTAATTACTCAAGAATAGACAGAATGGAACAGAATGAGGACTGTGGTGTCCACAACCCTTTTTAAGCTAAAATACATTTATAATGACCTTTTGGACACTGTAGTAATTTAAGTTGTATTTACCACCAATGCCCCGACTAGCAACCTCTATGTTATCAGTAGCATAATGCATTAGCTCCTTAGTCTGAGCTAACTTGATCAGGCTAGGTGGGCATGGTTTCAGCAACCAGGCCCCTCAGCTCCACCCACGCATCGCCTCTTTGCAAATTTTTGGTTATGAGGGAGTGACGCTTGAAAAATGTTCTTCAGAAATCTACGGGTGACGTCAATGACACTATGTCCATTAGTGTGGGTGCTTCTCAATATCCCTCCTCGCACCTCCGTCCTCCATCCTATGACCCAGAAACCGATGGAGCTCAGCGAGATCAGAAGATCTCAATTCTCTAATTGCACCGCGAGGAGGCGAGAATGGAGGAGTGAGGAGGCTTCCTGAGGAGTCATGAGCGAGGATACACTGGTGGATCCTTTACGGAAGTGTTTTATTAACTAAACGTGATGTACGCATTAATTCTCCTCTCTCTTCACATTGTGCCACAGTTTATTCATCATTATTATTATGTTTACATGTCCAAGACACAAATATTTGTCAAATAACAATAACTGACAGTTGCAGAATTATATCAAAGCACAAGAAAATGAAAGAAACAAATAGAAACTAATACTATACAATGAATAAAAAGCAGTTAATAATTGGAATCCGTTGTTAATAATAACTGGTAATATTAATTCAAATCTGGACAAATGTGGTATTTTGTGGAGGCTGAAGCTCACAATATAAATAATTATCTCTAGTGTTCAAAAATCCCGACTAATCCAGCGGTGCAGAGTCATCATTAATTGACGATGCTTTAAAGTGATGTTAAAGGGAGCGAGGATATATCATTTCACTTGATTCAATTCCTCCGTACTCGCGTCTTTTCCTCGCATCCTGAAAATGGCGGAGCTAAGAAACGAGGAAAGGAAGCTAGGAAAGGAAATGAGGATGCACAAATAAGAATTGGGAAGCACCCTGTGTCTATTCTCCAGTGTCAACTACTAACTAACTCAACCAGACCCCTTTATTCTGCATTAATTATTTAAATGAGGAATATTGTGTCGTGTTCATTCCCGCAAGATAACAGAGACTGCAATGGAGGCGTTTGAGGGAGTTCAGAATCACTGACACTGATATAGAGAAGAACTCACTTTGGAGGGACTCAAACAGCAATATTACACACTCGCTTAATATTAGCATCGAAATCTGAGTTCACACCCCTCGGGAAAGTTTCTTCTCCATTGCCTAATGAACTTCTCAGTCTTAATTGCACATTGCCTCTTAAGCTATTGGCAGATCTCTTCACCCATCCAGAGACATTTCTGGCAAAACGTCCACGCTCACAATCTCTTTTAAATTTGGCACGTTACGCTGCCCTTCGTTTCACCCCTGTTGTCAAGGAGTAATAAAAGACATGGATGCGCACATACAGTAACTGTCTATAATTAATTGACCCTGTTGGTTGGCTAAATCCTGATGTGCAGACAAAATTAATCTGATTGACGTGAGGAAAGCCGTTCCAGATCCTCAGCCAGAAATGTGTCTGGTGCAACTTTTCCAATAAAATGTTGGAAGGAAGACGTGACACGAAACATGTTCTTAATTATTTAATTTAAAGTGCTTTACCAGAAAATATTTATATGCAATTTATTCACTTAAAATGTTTTTGTGCAGATGGGGTTTTGCAGCACTGAATCTGCATAATTCAACAGTAGATTTCCACTAGCGTTCGGTAGCAACCTCAGATGGTTAAGTGTCAAACGTATTAATGTCTAGAGCTTTTTTTTTGGACTGAAGACATGATTCTGCTTTAGGCTGTAGTGGTTGAGGTCAGCTATGACCTTGAAAACACACAGAGAGCTTTGCATTATGCTTCTAGTCAGAGTAAATGACATTAATTAATTTGATGTCAATAAATGTGTAAACCTGTGATTTGTAATGCTGCGATGTGAGACTCGTCGCTGTCATCGACACAGCGTGAGCCTCAATCTGAATTAAACATTAAACTTTGATGTAATTCGATTAGCTGGAGCAGTTTTGACGTCTGTAGAAAAGCAGTTCCTGCGTTATTTCAAAACACGTTGACATTTGCCATTATTTCCTTATGCATAAAACCCTGAGTATAGCCTGTCACAAATATTTGAGTTACAAAACCATAGATTCTACATGCACCTCCATCCCAAATACCATAAACGAACATGACAACACTACAAATAGCATATGCATATAACTATACAGACACGTGATACTACAGTGTTAACATATGCAGATAACACCATTCAAAAGATTTCTGTTTAAAAAAAAATTAAAAAACTTATTTTGCAAGGATGCATTCAATTGATCATACCTGATAGTAAATACATTTATTTTTTATAATGTCAAAAAATGTTTTTATTTCAAATAAATGCTGATCTTCTAAATGTTATATTCATCAAAATATGCTGACAAATTGATAAGAAGAGAGACACTATATTGCCAAAAGTTTTGGGACGTGATTAACTTTAATGACAGTTGGCTCACCCTTTGCAGCTCTAACAGCTTCAACTCTTCTAGGAAGGCTTTCCTCAAGGTTTAGGAGTGTGTTTATGGGGATTTTTGCCCATTCTTCTAGAAGCTCATTTGTGAGGTCAGGCACTGATGTTGGACGAGAAGGCCTGGCTCTCAGTCTCCGCTCTAATTCATCCCAAAGCTGTTCTATCGGGTTGAGCTCAGGACTCTGTGCAGGCCAGTCAAGTTCCTCCACACCAAACTCGCTCATCCATGTCTTTATGGACCGACGCTTTGTGCACTGGAGCGCAGTCATGGTGGCACAGGAAGGGGGCATCCCCAAACTGTTCCCACAAAGTTGGGATCATAAAATTGTCCAAAATATCTTTGTATGCTGAAGAGTTCCTTTCACTGGAACTAAGGGGCCAAGCCCAACCCCTGAAAAACAACCTCACACCATAACCACCCTACACCAAACTTTACACTTGGCACAATGCAGTCAAGCAAGTACTGTTCTTCTGGCAACCACCAAAACCCAGACTCGTCTGTCAGATTGCCAGACAGAGAAGCGTGATTGACTCCAGAGAACACGTCTCACTGCTCTAGAGTCCAGTGGTGGCTGCTTTACTCCACTGCATCCCACGCTTTGCATTGCTCTTGGGGATGTAAGGCTTGGATGAGCTGCTGCTCGGCCATGGAAACCCATTCCATGAAGCTCTCTACACACTGTTCTTGAGCTCATCTGATGTCCACATGAAGTTTGGAGGTCTGGAGCTATTGACTCTGCAGAAAGTTGGTGACTTCTGGGCACTGTGATCCTCAGCATGTGCTGACCCCGCTCTGTGATTTTATGTGGCTGAGTTGTTGTTGTTCCCAATCGCTTCGACTTTGTTATAATCCCACTAACAGTTGAGCGTGGAATATTTAATAGTGAGGAAATGTCAGGAATGGACTTATTGCACAGGTGGCAACCTATCACGGCCCCACGCTTGAGTTCACTGAGCTCCTGAGAGCGACCCATTCTTTCACTAATGTGTGTAGAAGCGTCTGCATGCCTAGTGCTTGATTTATACACCTCTCGCCATGAAGTGATTGGAAAACCTGAATTCAATGATTTTTGAGGGATGTTCCTTTCCCAATACTTTTTGGCAATATAGTGGATTTCTTGAGCAGCAAAACAGCACAACTCTTTCCAACAATGATAATAAATCCTCATATTAGAATGATTTCTGAAGGATCATGTAACACTGAAGACTGGAGGAATAATGCTGAAATCAGCTTTGATCACAGGAATAAATTACACTTTAAATATATATTCAAATAGAAAACAGTTATTTTAAATTGTAATATTTCACAATTTTTACTGTATTCTCCATCAAAAAAATGCAGCATTTGAGAACAGAAAACACAAAAAAAAAATCAAACTGACCCCAGACATGTAAACTGTTTTGTTCCAAATAGGAGTTTAAATAACATTTTTAAAAAACTGCATTTGCAAAAGTGAATAAAATGTCACTTCCTTCAGGAATCGGTCCATTCCTGATTGAACCTCTAGACCTTTTGAAATTGTTTATGAATTGTCAGTCAAATTTGCAATATCAGGTCAAATTGGACATTATATCAGGAATGGACTGATCCTGAAACCAACAGTTTGACATTGTCTTCACCTTTGGTTGAGTTAATCCGTGAGTGTTGAAGGTGAAATGGCTGGTATAATCACAATCCCATGCATTAATTGAGGCTCTGGAGAGCATGAGAGAGAGTGATTATCTGAGCTGGATGTGTTTGGTGAATACAGAGTAGATACTTTCATCACTTTATCCACCACAGTGATTAACACGACTGATAGAAAAATCAAGTCTTTGCTCTGAGGGGTTAGTCTTCTCTGCTCTGATCTTGAGTTGCTTTTAGATTCATTTTAATCAGTTATCTGTGTTTACCAAGTCACTGCTGCTCATAATAGAGTTATTGATCTGAACAAACTTCTAGCCATAAAACCTGTGCTACTCAAAACATTATAAACCATATAGTGACTAGAATATCATTTGACTTATGAACAACAAAAACAATAAAAAATCCAAAGAGAGGTTTAGCAGACTTGTGGATTTGGTATCCTGATGTGAGTGTGATGTTAACATAAAAGGTTATTTTATTAATTGCACACAAAAAGTAATGTGTTTATCTCTTTAAGCTCCTAAATAAATCACACAGAGCTCAGGCCCGCTCCAGATGAAATTACTGTACACTGGAGCAAATTAGCACATAATTGTCTGGATTGGAAGCATTTACTTAAATGCAAAGTAAGCACAGTTAAACCTGTTATAGTTGCTGATTATTATTAATGAGCTACTTGAAACAATATTTATTTATTAGTGGTGTTTACTAAGACTACGATCACTATTGCTCATACTCAAGAGTTAATGATTCGAACAAACCCACTCAAGCAACAATTAGGCACCATCCAGAACATAAATGGAGCTAAATGTAGAAACAAAAATACGGAGTGTATATTTAACGTAAAAGTTAATATTTAACTTAATTTTTTTTTTATTTAACTTAAAAAATCTCTTTTTACAAGATTAGTCTCAGGATTAGATAAGTCTCTGATGTCCCCAGAATGTGTGTGAAGTTTCAGCACAAAATACCCCACAGATCATTTATTATTATACCATGTTGTAAACGCCCATTTTAGAGTTTAAAAAAAAAATGAAAATACATGCATGTATCTTTAAATGCAAATGAGCTGCCGCTTTCCAGAAGAGGGTGGAGCCTTTACAGCCTGCCTCCAATACTCGTTCCAAAAAAAGCAGATGTTTTAGTTTTTGGCAATCATCTGTATCGCGGTCACACTCACATGACATTACAGTTCTCCATCATCAAGAACGTTTATTATCTGAATGCGTTTTAAAGGTGCCATAGAATAAATAAATAAATAAATGCATTTAGGGTGCGTTCACACTTGTCATGTTTGGTTCGATTAAAACGCACCCTGGTGCGATTGCTCGGTTACTGCGGTTCATTTGAACATATGTGAACGCTGCCATCCGAACCCTGGTGCACACCAAACAAGTGGACCGAGACCGTTAAAAAGATGGGTCTCGGTCCGCTTCCAAACGAACTCTGGTGCGGTTCGATTGATATATGAACGCAACACGGACCAAAGACATCTAAACGGACCAAAAACCGGACGTAATTAATGTCAGACTGCACGATAGTGAAGGCGCACTAAAAACGGACGCGCCCAAGAAAACCTGTCCAGAGTTTTATATCATCAATGAATGACGCGTTCGGTGACGGTGAGCTGCATTACACGCGGGACTGAAATGGAGCCTACAGAGAAATCTCTAGCTCTCGTTTTGATCATAGTTTGTCTCGAAAAACGGAGATATTTGACTCTCGTCGTAGGAGAAGTCACACTGCACAAAGATAGATGTCAGATGTCAGCGTCCCATGACAATAAAACTAAGTTCAAGTTCACGTCTTATTGTGCTTAGTTCAGAAAGTTCACATAAACACAGTTGGTTATATCTGTAAACATAAACAGCAAGTAAAGAAATCACATGCGGTGTAATAGGACCTACTGCTATGTTACTAATATGAATCAAACAACAAAACAAAAGCACAAAAAAATCACTCTGATAATGGCAATAACTTTAGTAGCTTAAATAAGAATATATTTCTTACTTGAAAACTGCTGTTAAATGCTGTGGCAAGGAGATAAACCTGGTGGACTGTACAGCTCACTGAGGGCGGGGTCTATGCTAATAGGGCGGAGTCTGTCAGCAGTTGTGGGCGGGGTCTAAGCATGTGTGATGTCACATAGAAAATGCAAGCGGCTTGTTCTGACATGACTCACGATTTATGGGATTAAAAGGAGTGGGTGGATTTTTACCATTTATAAGGTGGTTGTGTAACACTGCCGACACACATTTATTTTCAAACACCATGTAAAAGCGAATTTTGTTTAAAAAATACGTTGCATCTGAAAAATAATTTACTACCCAAGTACATCAGAGCAAAATGTCCTGCGAAAATGTAATTTCTGGCAAGTTTCAGATTTCCCAGCAGGCAAAACTCTGGATGTTTCTAAGTGGTTCTCCTTTTTTTGTAACTCTTTAGCAGGTTTCTGACTACTGCATTTGTTCATTTTACTTTTAAATAATTTATTATGTTGGCTTGACAACATATCCATAAAATCTCCAATGAAAATTTAAATTCATCTTCCACTAAACTCAAAAGACATTTGCTTGAGAACGCTCGAGACGTTTTAACTTTGCATGACTTATTTTTCTGACTTATGATCTTCCCTTAAGATATTGATCTCATCCAACACCTTTAAAGGCCTAAAACATTCAAACTTCAGGTCTAAGTTCTTAGCTGTCAGACAAATTCAACAAACTCATGATAAACTGTTCTAGTTGTCATTATTCTTGTGCAGATTTGACAGGCTGAGCTGTTTTCTTTGACACAGCTTTGTCTGTTGTGTTTCTCAACAATGCTATAATACTGGAGACGCAGATTCAAAGTTTGTAATGGATGATTGTTCACCACAGCAAAATAGAATCACACCTAAAAAAAAAAAAAAATGAATTACTGTAGGAGATAAAAAGTGAATATTGACATTATAAGATTAAAGACTGTGGATGAGCGCTGGAAAAGAACATTTATTGTCCTGAGGGTGAACAGTGCTCATCATTAAATAAATGAACAACATTACGTGCCCTACAAATCAATGTGTTCATTGTGCTGCTGATACAAGAATTCATATTCAATCCTTTTTATTGATCAGTGTGATGTTGTTTTTCATTACACTTCCTTTTCATCCGTTTCATCAACACTAACAAAATAACAAAAGTAATGTTCAGTATATGGTACTTATTCAAATTATAATAAAATCAGCAATAACCACTGAAATGTATTTAAAACAAATACAAGCATATACACATGCACAATATTGCCAAAAGTTTTGGGACACCCCTCCAAGTCATCAAATTCACATTGATCTCATGAAATGGCGCATGTATGATACGCAATTCTTATGCCATTTTGGCATACTATCAAGACAAATAATTGCTTTTTAGCGTGTTTATCAACGCCATTTCATTCCATCCCCATACACTGCCCCTACCTCTAAACCTACCCATAACACATACACACACACACATAATGGTTAGTTTCGGGATAGACATTCGGCGTAGACATACACGCAGATAGCTCAAAATGCATAGGGATAACACGCCACTTGGCTTTAGAAAGTGACGTGTATGTTCACGCAAAGTCATGTCATGTTGGAATTCAGGTGTGCAATCACTTCATGGCGACAGGTGCATAAATCAAGTACTAGGCCTGCAGACGCTTCTACAAAATTTGTGAAAGAATGGGTCGCTCTCAGGAGCTCAGTGAACTCAAGCGTGGGGCCGTGATAGGTTGCCACCTGTGCAATAAGTCCATTCCTGACATTTCCTCACTACTAAATATTCCACGCTCAACTGTTAGTGGGATTATAACAAAGAGGAAGAAATTGGGAACAACAGCAACAGGTGATGTAAAAACACAGAGCGGGGTCAGTGCATGCTGAGGGTCACAGTGCACAGAAGTCGCCAACTTTCTGCAGAGTCAATAGCTACAAAACTCCAAACTTCCGTGGCCTTCAGATGAGCTCAAGAACAGTGTAGAGAGCTTCATGGAATGGGTTTCCATGGCCGAGCAGCTCATCCAAGCCTTACATCACCAAGTGCAACACAAAGTGTGGGATGCAGTGGAGTAAAGCAGCCGCCACTGGACTCTAGAGCAGTGAGACGTGTTCTCTGAGTGTCCAATCATGCTTCTCTGTCTGGCAATCCCATGGACGAGTCTTGGTTTGGCGGTTGCCTAGAAAACGGTACTTGCCTGACTGTATCATGCTAAGTGTAAAGTTTGGTGGAGGGGGATTATGATGTGGTGTTGTTTTTCAGACGTTGGGATTGGCCCCTTAGTTCCAATGAAAGGAATTCTTAATGCTTCAGCATACCAAGACATTTTGGACAACTGTATGCTCCGTACTTTAAGGGAACAGTTTGGGGATGGCCCCTTTTACAGTTTCAACATGACTGCGCATAAGTGCACAATGCGTCGGTGAGTTTGGTGTGGAGGAACTTGACTGGCCTGCACAGAGTCCTGAGCTCAACCCGATAGAACAGCTTTGGGATGAATTAGAGCGGAGACTGAGAGCCAGGCCTTCTCGTCCAACATCAGTGCCTAACCTCACAAATGCGCTTCTAGAAGAATAGTCAAAAATCCCCATAAAGACACTCCTAAACCTTGAGGAAAGCCTTCCCAGAAGAGTTGAAGCTGTTAGAGCTGCAAAGGGTGAGCCAACTCCATATTAAACCCTACGGATTAAGAATGGGATGTGGTTTAGGGGCAGTGTGTGTGTGTGTGTGGAGGGGGGATGCAATGTACAGTTTGTACGGTATAAAAACTATTACGCCTATGGAGATTTCCAGCAAAGATAGTGAACCAGACGTGTGTGTGTGTTTGTGTGTTTACATAAATCAATACATAAAACGATCACCATAAGGCCTTTTTGACTGTTTATTAAGTTTTATATTAGGAAAGGAGAATAATTGGATGTTCATTAATTGCTAATCCAAGACATGATGTTTGATGTCTTTCTGCCCGTTACTCTCTGAACTCTCACGCCGCCTGTTTTTCTCAGTAGGATTGAGTGACAGGAGGGAAGAATTGCTCTTATTCTCTTCACTTTGAGGATTAATTATTCATACATACAAGCTTTGATCCCTTTTATCCTTCTTTGTGCATAAAGAACACATTTGGATTGACATTTGAACAGAAATGTTGTTTAAAACGAATCAACTTGCTCAAAGGGAGAAAGACATTTCTGTGAAATGAAATCATCACGCAAGATATGTGCCTCCTGGAAATGAAAGTTTCACACAAATGATTGACATTAATTAAAATGTAGAAAGCTAAATGCGACTGGTTGCTTTACATGTCAGTCAGACGGTGTTTTCCTGTTTACGTGGGCAGGTCTTGATCAGAACAAGCTGCATATTGAACTGACTGACATTTATCGATAATCAAAAGATTATGCTCAGAATACCTCATTTCGAACATGCATTTACAAAATCTCTTGTTTGCGTCATGCAGCTTGTGTGTTTGAGCAATTTTGGGACTTTTTATTGCGGGATGCCTCTCTGTGCCCCTGGATGAATCGCTCTTGTTGCATAATACCTCATTTGTAAGTCACTTTGGATAACAGCGTCTGTTAAATCATTAAATGTAAACGTTAATCCATTTAGTATTCTGATTTGTCTTCATGCTAATACATATTTGATTAAACACTCACATCTTTCTTTTGCCTGTATTCAGTTGGTTTTTCAAGGATTATTTATGCGATTAATTATGGTAAGACCCCAAATTATTCCATAATGGCCAATGAGATATTTAAAATCAATGCAAGAAAGCAAAGGTCTCTGAAGGCAGTTTTTTTTTGTAAGCCGTCTCCTAAGTTCGCATCACCCTGGTTCAGACAAAACCCAACAGGGTTTTGGATTATTGCAGAAAATAAGCTTATGATTCTTACACATTGTGTCATCATGATGACAAATTAAAACAACTTTTCAGCTTTTTTTAAAAACCTTAATACAACTGCCAGAAGAAAAATCTGAACATGAGCTAAACAAACTACACACGACAGTCGCACCAACATTAAAGCTTGGCTATAGCTAATTTTCCCCGTTCTGCTCCGTCTCAGGCACAGTCGTGTTTAAAATGGACCCCTATATCCTCATTCACTATTCCTTACATCACTCCACTAATGTAGTCTAGTGAATGAAAACCTGTGAATTCAGACAGCGCGCTGCTTTTCCATAGTTTTTGCTTTCTCTTTAATGACCATTGGAAATTTTGAAATCTGGCAGCTCCAGTAGTAAGATAAAAAGAGTAATCTTAAACTCTCTCACGGAAACTATGTATAAACTTGAATTCAACCACTTTGGACCAAAGCAGTTTGTAAAATTGATAATACAGTGCCATCTTCTGGTCAGACGGTTCTGGACTTCATTCGGTGCACGACTCGATTTTGGGTATTCTCTAGCCATTCATGAAACACGAGCAGAAGGAGTTTGTTTAAATCATTTATACATTTTGAAATTCATGATAATTTTCGGATTTTAAAAACTTACTTGGTACGAAAGAAATGTGTTGTTGCTGTGCATTGTGAGACTGAATGAGTGTGGATGACTGTTTCGGACACCACTACAAATAACTGTCCCTTCAAAAAGTGCCCTATTTAAGGGTATAAGGGACGATTTCTGACAATTGTATGCTCCACTTTGTGGGAACAGTTTGGGGATGGCCCCTTTCCCGGTTCCAACATGACTGCGCACCAGTGTACAAAGCGTCGGTGAGTTTGGCGTCGAGGAACTTGACTGGCCTGCACAGAGTCCTGACCTCAACCCGATAGAATAGCAGCCAAAATATACTCAACCGACACATGCACAGTACAAGTGCTTCTTTATACCAAATGTCAGAGGGCAGCCTGAGCCGTGTCATTTTCAGGACATACACTCAGAAGGATAGAACTAAAGGTAGTGGATCCGCCATTGCATCTTCTCTGAGAAAGTAAACGCATGTGTGACAGTAGGCTATATATTAGGGCTGTAACGATATGCGATATGAAATCGAAATCGCAATATGCAGGTCCACGAACCCCAGAATCGTGACACACCCCTTCCAACTCCCAGAATTATCCTTCCTGTCCAGGTCCAACTTTTAAGTCAGCAGTATTGCAACATTTCGCCGGTGGAGAACAAGGATGGCAATCGTGTAGTTGACAAGACCCACACAATTTGCCGTAAGTGTTTCGAGAAGCTTCACCAACCGGCCGGCAACACAACCAACATGCAGATGCCGGAGACACACTGCAAGCGTGGTGTGAGCGTTTCGTTTCTGTTGCGTGTCAGCCACGGGGTCTCTTTCTTTGCACACCAGAAGCGTGTCTGACACAGCGCTTCTGCTGGTATTGATATACAGGATGTAAATATATATTGCCTATTGATACCGCAAAGAAAACGTCGGCAGTAGCCTATTGACCACACAGATATATGGTATCGACGGCAAAATAGGCTACAGAATATTTCGTTCTGCATTGACAGGTTTAATATTTCAAAATCGATAATTATGTTGTTTCTTATTATTAAAATTAGGCCTGTATCTGCATTTATGTTAACCTACAGACTTTCAAACATGAAAATGTCATTTATTAATATGCATTCGTGTCAAAATGACATATAAACATCTTTTCCTATTCTATTTTGCCTGGAAATGCTTCCAACATGCTTGTGTGTTGAGTTAAAAATAGGCGTTCTCTTCTATTTGAAGCATGCATGCTTTTTCCGTGCGTGTCACGCAGGCATTATGCAAACTCTAACCGGTTAACATGAGAGCCGAAATAAAAACGGACGCGCCACGCAGCCGAGACGCTCACGGCACGCTTGCAGTGTGTCCCCACAACCCAACAGCAGCAGCCTACACTGCCTAGTTTATTCCAAGCAAAGTTTCCAGCCAATTCAGATCGAGCACAAAAAATTACAGATGCAATTGGAATCATGTCACTGGATATGCGCCCTTTTTCGGTTGTTGAAAACGAGGAATTCAAGTAGCCTATTTACTTAGTGTGCTCCAGCTCTGTTATGCATTACCGAGCCGGGCGCATTTCTCTCAAAATGTGCTACCAAAACTTCTGGAGAAAACAAAGGCTAAGGTGGAGGAAGGGTTGAGTACTGCTGAATCCATCGCAATCACCACCGATGGATGGACGTCCCGTGCCACAGACAGCTATATGACCATAACCGCACACTATATCACGGCCAATTGGCAAATAGCAAACCCAGTCCAAACACGCGCTAGAGAGCCACAGAGAGTAAGCCTCAGTTACCTCAGTGCGAAAAAACATTAACCATTTTTCTTTGTAAATGTAAGATTGATTGAAGAAGAATTTTCTAAATGCTCGAATCATCTCCACTATGGACTTTAGTTCTGTTAGTTTTTCAACAGTATTTTATTACAAAGAAAACAGAAGTGTTATAGCTTTGGCTATATAGTTTAATTTACTTAGGTATTTTGTTAATAATTTGCATAGTTAATATTGTTATTTGGTGTTCAGTTTATACAGGTTTTTCAAATATTATTTAATACATTTATTTTTTTCCCCTCAAAATATCTTTTGAACTGTTTTTCCCCCCATATCAAGGTTTGTATCGTACCGTGGGTCAAAAATCGTGATACGAACCGAATCGTGGGTTTGGTGTATCGTTACAGCCCTACTATATATATATATATATATATATATATATATATATATATATATATATATATATATATATATATATATATATATATATATATATATATATATATATTGGATCTGTGCATTCTGTCTTAAAGTGACAGCAGCCTAATATTCAGGCTGCTGTTCGTACTTTGTTAATCAAACAACAAAAGACAAAGAGAGAATAATTTACTGTTTGTAGCTGCTTACCCTTAAAGTCATGAAGCTGAGGTTGCGCTACTCTTTTCAGCTTCTGTGAAGAACACAGAACAAATGTAGGGCGGGGCTTGATTTCATCTGTTGGGAATTGATTGGAAGGTTGTGGTTTGCTATTGGTCAATCGTATGTGATTGGCAGGTTGCCCCGCCCTCGTCATCAGAGAAGAGAAGAGATGCTGCAAAGTAGGGAAGGTGTGCACAGATAAATAATTTGTAATAAATACTAGGGGTCTACCTATTATCGGCCTGGCCAGCATTAAGCATTTTTATGGTTATCAGTATATATCGGTCATTTTCAAAACTGATTTGCATGTAAAATAATAGTATATAATGGTATATTAGTATTAAATGTTCTTACTAACATTTCTCAGAGAATTTTTACACCAGACATTTATATCGGTTCTACTTGATCTGTAAAAATCTGTATTGACATCGGCCCTGAAAAAACACATAATGTTTGACCCCTAATAAATACAGCAATATTACAAAAATGAAGAATTTACATATTTCTTGGTGACTTTAAGTAAGCTGTTTTATCATCCGCCAGGTGAAAATTCAAATGCCCTGGCGTGAGTTACATGCCAAAGTGGTTTCTTGGTTTGAGCAGACCACCAAGTATGAGCAAAAGTAACTGTGATGCTTGCCCTACTTTAGCATGTAACAACAACCTTCAACTAGTCTGGGCACATTATCTGGATTACCTCTGAAATGACTTCAGGTCAATGCTGAGAAGTGATATCACATGATTTTAATAGCAGCTCAGTATGAATGCCCAGCAGTGTTGGGGTTTTGTCATTTAATTTCATGGCCCAACTCGTCTAGTTTCCTTAAAATGACTGAATAAGCCATGAATAATTACACAGAACTAAATGAGAGCATTTTCATGACCTTGCTAATGCCTTTGAATTAATATACATTTTAAATGATTTTTGCTGGGGGAATAAAATAACTGTCCCTTGGGTAAACATCTGGCACAGTCAGTGTATATCTAGCTGAGAGCAAACATCCTGACACTAAACGCACATCTCAGACATCCTCACGGGCCACAGAAAAAAAGTTTTCCAATGAATATTTAACATGTCGTTTTACTTCATTATGCTGAGACTCTGCACAACGTCCATATTATTGTGTTTACTTTTGATAATGGCTTGTAAAACAGACATCCACCATGCACATCGTGTTCTGACAGAACGAAAAGTCAGAGAAAGAGAATACAATATGCACAACTATAAAAGAGATGTCAGGGGACCTCTGCTATGCCAACTAAAGTGCCAGTGTAGCATCTGGAAGCCATGTTAACATAACGGAGACAGCATAGTGTACTTCCCTGACAAACCTAACACACAGATGTTGCAGTAGACTTTGCTGATGATTAATACGGCAATGATGCCATCAGTCAGTCATGCCAGGTGATTGACTGAGCTGGTCGTACTTGATGGTATGGCTTTTTTGGTAAGTTAGATTCATCTCTGGCAGCCAGATGCTTTATTATGGACATAAAATCTGCTCTACAATGCAGTTTATTAGGGGCAGAAATGTATATCGTTGAGCTAACAGTGAACTGGAATCTGCTGGAACATTGAAAATGATGGACTGGCCCCGTCAAAGTCCGGATCTCAACCCCATCGAGCACATTTAGGGCGAGTTGGAAAATAAACTGGACAGATCTATTTAACATTCAAAGGAAAGCCTTTGGCTTCAGTTGCAGAAGGCATGGGATCACATCAGCGTTGAAGTTCTCAGAGGAAATATATTGACACTACGCCAGAGAGATGTGCTGCTGTAATTGCTGAAAAAGGTGGAAAAACCGAATGTTAAAGTTAAAAGTGGATAAAAACAGTACGACTCACTTCATCTGATATTTAGTGTGCTCAGAAAAACATCTGCATGTTTCATGAGCATTATGAAATCATGTTTTTGAGGCATAGAAGGTCAATATTTGCAGATCTGTCAGGTGTTCTATTACCAACTATTTTGACCATGACTGTACATGCCATGTTGGGTTAACTAGTTACTGTAATTTAATTACTTTTTGTTTGAGAAAGCATAAAGTAAGTGATTACTCTTATTTTTATTTTAGTACTGATGTAATTGAACTAAATACTGTGTACAGACTGAAGAACATTTGTATATAAAATACAATAGTGGAATCCAAATTTAAAGTCTAACTTTAAAATACATGTTTTTATGTATCTTTCTCACATTTGTAATACTTTGCTCAGTTATTAAGAATAATTTATTTAGTTTTATATTATTGATTTAAATGAATTAAAAGAGCAGTTTTACATCTATCCTTGAATCAACGTCGAGGTTGATATAGGAAAGTATTTAGATATTTAGAAAGTAATTTGTAATAATTAATGAAATGCTTTTCAGAGAGAGTAATGTGTACAGTATTTCATTACACTATTGAAGATGTAATTAGTAACTAGTAATACATTTTTTTAAGTAACTTACCCAACACTGGTCAGGTTGCATTGTTTTTTTTAATTTTTTTTAATGGACTTTTATCCGTCCTTCGGATGAGAAGTTAAACCTAGGACTTGACTCTCTGTGGTCATTAGAAATCCCAGGATTCATAGCCTAGCTTGCAAGTTTCAATCGTAACTGATCGCCTTCACCTGTCCCTTGTTAGTCCTTGTGTTCAGTTGTTCAGTTGTTCACTTGTGTTGAGTTTCAGTTGTCTTTACACCTCTTGTAAGCTGTTGTGTTCCTGTTCCTGTTTCCGGATGAACTTTTTTTTTTTAAGAATAAACTGATGCTGCATTCGGATTCTCGCCTGTCCTCTTCTAAAAGCAACTTTCATTCTGTGTGTGCTGTTCTGAAACTGCTGCCACTGTGGTTCTCACATCATGACAAATAATTCAGCCTACAAAAATCCATTAAAGCACCTTACTTTAAATGAGGAATAATTCATGACGGTGTGTAGAATAATTCAAACATAATGCATACCAGAGGTGTACCACTTTGGTGGGCATTATTTTCTAATAATTAAATGGACCGGAGTCAATTATTACACTTATTTTACAGATACTACACCTCAAAACATTGTTGAGATGTTGTATATTTCCAGACATCTGTCAGGTTTTTGTCTTTAAAACACTTCAGCCTAGTAAGATCCTAATCATCTCAGCCTAGTAAGATCTAATAACAGAAGCTTGAGCCACTGATAGCAGATTAATGCAGTTATTAAAGGGATAGCTTACCTACGGCCTGTCCTCTCCGTAATTAATTCATGTAAATAATTTGTCATTTTTATCCTATTGTTTATTATATTTATTTGCTTGGCGTCGTTGTGGATCTGGAACTGTCTGGAACTACTTTAGCCGTGTTTCCCTGAACAATACGCCACAACGTTCATCAACCAATCAGAATCAAGCATTCAACAGCCCCGTAGTATATTAAGTAAGCAACTGTAGTAAATAATAAACAGCAATCTGCTTAATTTAGTCATGGCGCTGTACATTTCTGCAATTATTGTATTATTATTTAGAGATGTAAACAGTCAAAAATCTTCACACTCAGGAGAAGGGATAAAAATCAAGTTAAAAGCTTAATGCTACTATTTCAGTCTTTGATGCTCTCACTATTTATCGTCTATAGCATGACTTCCTTAACAATAATACGGCGAAGAACTTACGGTCTGTTCGTTTTTTGCACAGGTGAAGTTCATGAATTTTCATGAAATCACTTTGCGTTTCACACACTAGGCTGCCCGGTTATCTCTAATATTCAGTTCTGCTCATGAATATCTTGTTTACTTGATACCAAGTGTCTCCAATAAAACTCCTGGATATCTTCCAAATGTTTGATGCCATGAACCTCACAAACCCTGGCTCTTCCTCAGAAGAATTTTGTTTACTGGTGGACTGATAAACGCCTCTGCACCATGAAATGAACTGGCACTGGGGATTTGATCAGCTCCCAAAGATTTCTTAACCCGATTTGACGATTATGCCGAAGATTTTGAGTCATTTTGCAGCATTCGATATACTATAGAAAAGGACAACTGACAAAGTGCGTTTCTCTGAATTACATATCCTAATGAATATTGCAGATGATGTCCATTATGCATTAGGGCTTTAAATGAAGATGTATTTCATAATTCATTGTTTAATTCAGGCAACGTTAAAGATTTCCTCAGAGAAACAGTCCGTGTCTAAGAACAGCTGTGCTCAATATAATCTTGTCTTCACTTTGAAGGAAGTCATATTGAAGAGACATTAAGATTTCACAGAGAAAAGTTTGAACATTTGTCTGGTTTGCTTGTTACATCAATACATGGCAACAGCTTTGGCATCAACTCTGTCACAGACGTTTCTTTTAAAATCCCTTTGCTGAAATAAAAGTAGACACAAATGAGTCAGTTGTTAATTTATAGTGAGCATATTAAGATATAAAATGAATATGGAGAGCAGCATACTGTTTGATGAGAAATGGTTGAGCTTATATTGAGATCTTGAGACTTTTGATTGCAGACTTTGATGCCTTAGAAAATCTGCTGAAACTTTAGGAGACGTATGCGAGATTCCTCAGGAGTCAAACTTCTCCATCTAGAAGAAACTGACATCTAATTTGTGAGTTTGCAAAGAGTAACCTTTCAGCTTTTAAGGTTTATTTCTATGATTTCATTTAGATCAGTCTCATGCCTGTGACAATACAAATTTTAAGTTACATTTTGCATAAACAAAATTATTCCTATTTTTGCACCATTAAGATTATTTTGTTATTAAACACATTGAAGTTCTCATTTCTTTAATATAAAATATAATGTAAAATTTGGCTTTTAATTTGTAATTTAAATATTTTACTATTTTTAACATCTAAGTATAGAATTTGCTTTACTGAAATTAATTAAATATTAAAAATGACAGTATGCTTACTAGGCCTGTCCACTGTAACAAAAATGTGTTGGTTTTTGTTGTTTTAACTTAAAAAAAGTAAGTAACCTGGTTGCCTTAAAATTTTGAGTTTATTGCAATTAAAAATTTGAGTTGATACAAATGACAGAAATTTGTTTAATAAATAGAAACTCAAAATATTATTGTATCTGAACCACATAAAAAAAATTGATAATTCATGAAAATAGCACTATTTGGCATGTTTCACTGCATCATCAGAAATAAAACACACAATTACCCAATGTGCTTACAAAATCTTTTAATAATATTTTAATAAAGGTTGTCGAATCTCAAAAAATGTTCATTGTATTAACTCAAAATTTTAATTTCAATGAACTCAATTTTAAGGCAACCAGGAAACTTTTTTTCTAAATATTTTTTTACAGTGCATGATTGCAATACTTGTAAATAACGATTAAATTAAAGGCCACTTACAGTGCAAGCTTATAATAATAAAAATTACAATAAAATAGACCCACATGATTTACTTTAATGCTGTGAAATATAATTTATAATAGTCTGATTAAACCCACAGACCTTTATTTTGTATTTTGTAGTAAGACCTTTGACTAACTTTTTGACTATCTATTACAGCAGTGTTTTTCCTATTCTTTGGCAAAATGTCATTGAAATTAACTGCACAATTATTGTTACGCCAATTAATAGCGATTATATCGAATAACCACTTTCAGATGACTTATCGCTCATCGTGACAGGCCTGATACATACTAATGTCATGCCTTTGCATGAAATTATTTGGTTAATTGAAAGAAACCAAATTGAAGATTATTTTTTCTCCTACATAAAGAATACTGGAAAAAAAACATCACATTCAGTGTTTTCTTTTTCAAGTGGCATAATCGTGGTCTGATGCTTGATCGGAGTGACGTATCTACAGAAAGCCCAAGGTGATCACTCATGCATCATTCTGAGGACTATTACATTGATTTAAATCTGCCCCCGTTCTGAGCTGACAAGCATAGAAATGAGATCTATGTCTGCTATCTGTGTGCTCTGCCAAATGCTAATAAGATTGTGTTGGACATGACAGAAAGCTTAACTCATCTCCTGATGGTCTGTGTTAAAAACACACTCCAATTACCTGATTTTACTTCAACTGTTTTTTCATTGTAGTATTTTCCATTGTTGGGAATGATATTTGAATCTAGAAGAAGCAGATGAGATTCGGCTAGCTGCGTGTTGTGTCGGGTTTTTCATTATTTGTGCTTAATTTTTGTGAAATGTCAGCCCAGTGTGTTGATTAGCACTCCTGCGACCTTGGCTATCAGACAAACGCCAGCGGCTCGGTGTGTGAATATTAAACAGGTTGGTCTAAATGAATCTCCAAACACAGTTCCAGAGTCTCTCAGCTTGAATTATTAATGATGGACGTTTATTGACCTGCATAAATCCATCAAACACATGATTAGTAATTACATTTTTGGCTCAACAGACTACCACTATACTTATATTTGTTTTAACATCAGTCTTGAAAAAGAAACAGTACCTTAGAGCAGGGGAGTCCAAGCTCCGACCTGCGAGCCGATTACAGCCGGGGATGATTTTCAAACGGCCCGCAGCTTGTCTATTAAAATAAATTACATGTGGCCTGCCACGGATAATTTACAAAGCATGCAGTTTCATGGTGTCAACACTAGATTTTAGGCCAGGTGTTGCAAAATTAAACTGAGTTTAATAACTGATAAGCGCTAGCATTTCTGTTGCTTGTGAGAAACGTGCCAAAAGCAGTATGAGGCCGAGGAAAGTAAGAGAATGGCACGAGGTCGGTGGCATGATTGATAATGAGCGCTACCAGTTCTCCCGGTCCCTCATCCTCATCCTGCTAGCTACACACCCCACACACAGGCCATTTACTAGCTATGTCCCAAAGACACAAGTGTCTACTTGCTGACCAGTGGCATCACTCGACCACAAAGTGTTAATGAAAATACATTTAGGGTACATCTGTTCCAACTCAAGCTACTGTCAAATGTGCATTTGTAAAAGAGAAAAACATATTGGCTAATATTGGTAATATTTGAGTATAATTATGCAGCCCCCAACAGTGTCAACAACACCCAATCTGGCCCATTTTTAAAAAGGTTTTGGACATCCCTGTCTCAGAGTATCTTTTATTTGTCTTTGTGTTGGTGTCTTGTGAATCATTTTAAGTGTGTATCTTAGATAGCAAGATTTAATTACTGTTGAAAAAAATAAGTGGCCTCCTTTCCCTCAACTAAATTTCAAGCATAATGAAAAGAAAAAACATATATGTGATGATCTGCTGACTCTCAAATAAAAGACGCAAGTAATTTGTTTTGCGAAGAGACCAAAGTTTGCAATCAAATATCATAGCCCAGTGTGAACCTTAAATTAATATCAAATGATCTGAGCTGCATTTTATAGCTCTGTACTCTTAATCTATGAGGCTATCGAGTCAATCACATCTATTTTCTAAGGAATTATGAGAAACATCAGAGAAAAAGTTAAAATACACTTAAAATAAACATTAATGAAAACAGAGTTATGTCTGCTAAAAAATGAAAGAGCAGTTTTGAGCAATGAAATATTCATCTGTGATTAGAGAAGTCAAAGATCAAAAACATGTCATCCGGTGGGAAATTCACTTTTTTGCCCACTAGCCACAGTGGCTGGTGGATGCCCAATTTTACCAGCCACTTATATTTTTTACCAGCCACTTTCTCCAGAATTCAAATCTATAAAAGAAAGTGCATTAGCATAGTATAGGGTGAATTCGGGTTGATTGGGACACTTTTCCCCAGTCATTTCAATGGCAGAAACTGTCAGAATCATGAAATGAGTTACTCGACCAAGGTGCATTATTGTGAATAGTAACATCATTCTTTGACAAAAGCTGTCGAATCCGTTACAATAAATGTTTGAAGTAGTAACTAACCAGTAAAAATATTTTTTACAATTCACCCGCCACTGTGGCTGGTATACATGGCAAAGTCACCCGCCAGTTTGAAAAAGTACCCGCCCTTGGCTGGTGCTAATTTCCCACCCTGATGTCATCCATGTATTAAAAAAAAAATGACATGCATTTATAACGTATTAACCAAAAGACCAAATTATAAGCCTCAAAAACTATATCTATGGGGAAAAAAAGGTTTGAGTATATTCTTCCAGCTTTTTCTCTCAGTCCTTCATTTGAGTTAAAATCCATGCTGGAATATTGTCATGGATTATACAGTTTTGTAAGCCCGTATTAATAAAAAGTGCAAATGAATACGTGGCCATGTGTTTCCACAATGTTGTTATCACATGTCTTTAAATGATGCTGACACAATGGCAGGGCCGGATGTGCTTTTGGCTCCTAGCAGTAATCCGTGATTTATTATCCACTTTGTGCTGACAGCTCTTCTCCTTACTTCTCTCTTTCTAGGTTGTGTCAGAAGAGCAGGCGAGGATGAAACTGAAGCCCAGTAAAAGAGATTCCCCCTGGGGGAGCCATAGACAGATGTGGAGCCCCTGGAGCCACTGACCCTGTGTCTGAATGATCTATGGATAGAGACCACCAGCCCTCAAGAGTCAATTTTCCACTGCTGAGTGATTCTGCATTGGCAGACAAAAACAAATGTTGCTCTGTAATTGCTGAGTATCTACAGTCTGAACATTTGGTTCCTGGGCTCCATTTTCTTTAAAGTTACCTTCCTGCTACAAAGAAAAACGACCTACCACAACTGTACTTAGCCTGAAGAGCTCTGACTCTGGAATTGCTAAGTATCCACAGTCTGAACATTCAGTGCTTGCCCTCAATTATCTCAAAGCGCACCTCAAAGTTCCCTTCATGCCACAAGAAATACGACCAACTCACAATCCAGCAAATGCATGCAAGGCTTCCGGGAAAGCCCATGTATCCTCACATCACCTTCCAATTGCATGACCGTGAAAGAGGAAAGTTATGGCGTCTCATTGAGAATGCTGAGGTCGGTCAGGCGTGCGGTCTAACCGGATCAATACAACCCTGCTGATTAATGGGCATATTTCTCTTCCATTTAGCGTGTCAGAGGAGAATCATCTGCCAAGACCAAGATTGTGAAACCAGGTCTCTTTGGTCTTCAAGAGTCGCATTTCCATTGCAAAGTAATCCTGCTCTGCAACTCTTTTGTATCATTTAACACTTCTTCTCCAGATTTACAATCAATACAACCCTTGCAAAGCAGTGTAAATCAAACTGTCAGTGTGGAGCAATTGGCTTTCTGTAGAATAAGTTCTTTTCACTTCGTTCCTGGGTCAAGTTTATGATATTGGAAATGCAAATGCCTTTAAAGTTCACCAACCGGGGATAAAAAAAACAGCAAACAGCAAAGCAAAGCTTGAAACAAGGTCTCTTCAGTCTTTAAGAGTTGCATTTCCATTGCAAAGTAATCCTGCATTGGATTTTTTGTAACATTGTATCTTTTAACACTGCTTCTTCAGATTTGCAATCAATCCGACCCTTGCAAAGCATCGAGTCAAACTGTCAGTCTGGAGCAACTGGCTGAAGTTCTTTTCACTTTGTTCCTGGGTCAAGTTTATGATATTGGATATGCAAATGCCTTAAAAGTTCACCAAACTGGGATGAAAAAACAGCTGCTTTGAGCAGCCCAGCAAAGCTTGAAGCAAGGTCTTCAAGGAGTTGCATTTCCATTGCAAAGTAATCCTGCATTGGACTTTTTTTCGTAACTTTGTATCATTTAACACTGCTTCTTCAGATTTACAATAAATACGACCCCTGCAAAGCATCGAGTCAAACTATCAGTTGGAAGAAATTGTTTATTAGTGGTTCTTTAAACTTTGTTACTGGGTCAAGATTACGGAATACTGGACACGCAAATGCCTTCAAATTTCACCAAACTGGGATGGAAAAACAGCCACTCCAACCAGTCCAGCAAATCTTGACCTGCAACATTGAGAATAAGTTGAACCCAAGTGCAACAGATCGGACGACATTACTGTGAGTGAGTGCATGTGGTGGTGGCCCTCAGCATGGTGTTGCCACCACCAGATAAGCGACATGTATGTCTTACCACCTTTGTGATCATGACCAGCATGGCCTTCATGGACGCCTACCTGGTGGAGCAGAACCAGGGCCCACGAAAGATAGGCGTCTGTATTATTGTCCTGGTCGGGGACGTCTGCTTTCTCATCGTCCTCCGCTATGTGGCGGTTTGGGTTGGAGCAGAAGTGCGGACAGCTCGACGAGGATACGCCATGATCCTGTGGTTCCTCTATATTTTTGTTCTGGAGATCAAGCTTTACTTTGTCTTCCAGAACTGTAAGGCTGACCGCAAGAGTTTGGAGACTGTCGCCCGGAAAGCTTTGACTTTATTGCTGTCTATTTGTGTGCCAGGCCTCTACCTGGTTCTGGTGGCTCTAGACAGCATGGAATACGTCCGTACCTTTAGGAGGAAGGAGGACATGAGGGGTCGACTCTTCTGGGTGGCTTTGGACTTGCTGGATCTGCTCGATATGCAGGCAAACCTTTGGGAGCCACAGCGGACGGGTTTGCCCATTTGGGCTGAAGGTTTAATGTTCTTCTACTGCTACATTTTGCTTCTGATTCTTCCCTGCGTGTCCCTGAGCGAGATCAGCGTGCAGGGCGACCACGTGTCCCCCCAGAAGATGATGCTCTACCCTCTTCTCAGTCTGGTCACCATCAACATTGTCACCATCCTCATACGTGGTGTCAACATGGTGCTCTTTCAGGACAGCCGGGTTTCCACCATCTTCGTCGGCAAGAACGTGGTGGCCATCGCAACCAAGGCGTGCACCTTTCTTGAATACCGAAAACAGACGCGAGAATTCCCAAATCGAGAGAATGCAACCGGAATTCCCATGGAAGTCCAGCAGAACTCTGTGGGACACGGACAAGCTCTTCCGAATGCTACAAGCCTCCCACATGAACCCACTCCAGCACGGGAGATCATGGATACATGACCAAGGAACCAAAATGGAGTCTTTTATTTGACCCAATTGAACTTGGAGCCAACAAGGAGCATTTGAGCCAAGAGATGTTAACTGATTAACTGTTTTGGGGTACTTTGGTACATTTCAGCATTATAAGGTGCTCCGTCCTGTTTATGACTGAGGTAAATCAGCGAATTTTGAGCAGTGTTGTTCAAAGGAAAACATTCAGTGTTTTATCATTTGTTCTCCTCCATCTTCTCCACAGTTAGCTAAGAAGTGCTGTTTACTTTCTGTACAGTAGTGGAGTGACTGTGGTGCAAAAATGTTTTCCAGTTTGAGACCAAACTCTTGTTCCCACATCCACTTTTTTGTGTCCGTCTGATTTGCTTCTCTTGCAAGTACAGAACGGTGGAGCTAGACTTTAATGAGTTCATTATTGAGGGAAATAGATAGATGAGGTTGATGATCATGACCATGACCAAATGTTGAGGAGTAGTCCTACATGCCTGCAGTATGTGTTTGCGCTCGTGTTTTATGATGTGTTGATGACATTACAGAAA
Source organism: Pseudorasbora parva (assembly GCF_024679245.1). Taxonomy (NCBI): domain Eukaryota; kingdom Metazoa; phylum Chordata; class Actinopteri; order Cypriniformes; family Gobionidae; genus Pseudorasbora; species Pseudorasbora parva. The sequence goes on along the minus strand of NC_090186.1, from coordinate 42,159,048 downwards.
TGAGAATGAATAAGAAAGTAAGACATTTTTATCCGATGACTATATGGAATTTCTTAGGAAATAAATACTTAAATGCACTTCCATTTGATTGGAATATATGAATTATTATTATTATTATTATCATCCTCATTATTATTATATATACCACTTGTGTACTTGTTTTTTTACATTTTTGTTTGAGGACTCTGCTGTGTTTAATAAAAATGAATAAAAAAAACAATTGCTTGAAGGGTTTTATGCTAACAAAATACAAAAATGTGATTTCTTACTTCTTCACATAAGAAGTAACATACTTTCCTGTATTTTACATAGTTGTGGCTTGTGGGAGATAATTGACACAATATCTATGGTCACATTTTTATTAGATAAAGGTCATTTTTTTAAAATGTATTAAATGTTGTAGAATTAGGAAAATGGCCATTTAGGACCTTTATATAAAACATATTAGCAAAAGTAAATTCAATATTTTGATTACACGATATTTGATGAAAATAATTATTTTCAGCTTTAAAGAAAACTTTTTACGGAAAATATTATATTGTTAGGGCCTGCAACATCTTGTGATCAATGACAATGAGTAAGCAAATGTACAATCGAACCAAAACGTATTCAGACACTTTCAACATTCTCTCAAATTATCAGTTTATTCACTATAGTTTAGTTAGAAAATGTTATAAAATATGGTGGGACAGAAGCTGCATCTGAGTTGGTACAATTACAACTGCATTGATAATGTTGAGATTAATGTTTTAAAAATAAAATTGTTTATTGAACGTTTATGTGAAATCCTGTTTGCAATCGTGCTCATATTTGAGAAAACAGCATTCTTGATCATGATGATATTGCTTGATTATCATGTTAAAACAGTAAACAAATATCACGATTTCATTCAATTACTTTTTTTTCCTCTTTTTTTTTCAATCATGAATTTGTGGGCATTTGTATTCATTTTTGACATTTTTTGACAATTGACCCAGCTAAAAAGAAATCAATTTAGAAATACATTCAAACAAAAATGTATTCCAAGTCTTTCTCACATTAACTGCAGTTTATTGGCTATGGTTTAGAAAATGATAATTATTAAAATAGGACAGCCTCACAGCTAAACTGTGTCAGAACAAAATAATTTGTATAATGTCAGATAACTTTGATAGAAAGGAATGTAATGGATTACAACCAACCATTCAGCTGTTAAATTTACCAACAAAATTAGATAATACCAATTTAGCTCAGCCAATGACCAAGCAATGCTTCATTTTGTTCAGTCTGTGGGGTCAAAGGTCACATTAGCAATTAAAGAAAAAACACAAAACATGCTCAGGTCAAAGTGTCTGAATCATTTTGGTCCCAAATTTTAATAAGTATGACCGGTAGTCACTGTATGAAGCATTTTTGGGTATAATATGTCAGTTTACATTGTTTAGCCATCCTCAGTTACAGAAATAAACAATAGTGTCCTGCATCCACTATTTCTGCACATTATATTTATAAATGTTTAGATATTTGTACTGGAAAGCAAGACAAAAAATATATATATATATATTTTTTTTTTTTTTTTTTTGCAGTGCTCTTTTTGTACAGATGATCACACACTTCTATTTCAGCCCTTGTTTAAATCAGTTCCTCTAATATTTGAGTAAACACACCGTGTCTTCGGAAGCAGATGGCAGAGTAAATGGCATCTGGGAAAATGAAATAAATTACGCATGGCCCCCATCAGCAGGGACTCACCTTTCTAGAGCCACACAGCGTGAAACTGATTCCTAAAACACTAAGACCTAGACACTCTTCTCTCTGTACGCAGTGCGAAAACCATTTACTATCCACGTCCGATTTATTCAGCATATGTAGCAAGCTGATGTTTTCCATTTCAACAACATGAATTTATTGCCACCTGCATATGGTGGGCGGTCTTGGGTGGCGTTGACTCACTTCACTGCGTATTGTGCTTTTTAAGAATTTCTCTACTTTAGCGTCCACCCACCATCTGACAGCTTGAATACCCCTTTACCGTAGACTTACAATGTTTCATATGGCAACATACCATTTACTTCACATCAACACTATTTAGAATAAAACAAGATGGATTGCGTATTTCATGTTTTTTCAGTGAAATTGTAAAAATGCATTTCCTAACTGCAAAGTTTTTTAGATATGTTTATACATTTTTGCAATTAAAAATATAGTGTTTCTATTAGTATAACTATCATTTAAATTATGATAGAAGAATGAATTCCAACACTGAATTGTTCCAATTGTCCCTTTAAAACAATTTTAATGAAATTACTAGTCATATTTCATATATGTTGCCTATATTATAATTGCTGAAAAGAAAATATTTAAATTAAAAGGAGAAAGTGATGCTTAAGCAGAACTAATATTATATATATACATAAGACACACACACAACATTATGACCAATATAACATTATTTATCTCTGATGATCTCTTCATCACAGCATCTGTTAGCATGTGGGATATATTAGGCAGCGAGTGAACATTTTGTCCTCAAAGTTGATGTGTTAGAAGCAGGAAAAATTGCTAAGTCTAGGGATTTAAGCGAGTTTGACAAGGGCCAAATTGTGACGGCTAGACGATTGGGTCAGAGCATCTCCAAAACTGCAGCTCTTGTGGGCTGTTCCCGGTCTGCAGTGGTCAGTATCTATCAAAAGTGCTCCAAGGAAGGAACAGTGGTCATGGGCGGCCAAGGCTCATTGATGCACGTGGGGAGCGAAGGCTGGCCCGTGTGGTCCGATCAAACAGACGAGCTACTGGAGCTCAAACTGCTCCAGAAGTTTTCTTTTAAATCACATAGAGGGTCTGGTGCGTGTGCATCACTTACCTGGGGAACACATGGCCCCAGGATGCACTATGGGAAGAAGGCGAGCTGGCGGAGGCAGTGTGATGCTTTGGGCAATGTTCTGCTGGGAAACCTTGGCTCCTCCATCCATGTGGATGTTACTTTGACACGCTCCACCTACCTAAGCATTGCTGAGACCATGTTCAGCCTTTCATGGAAACGGTATTCTGGTGGCTGTGGCTCTTCCAGCAGGATAATGCTCCTGACACAAAGCACAAATGCTTCAGGAATGGTTTGAGGAGCACAACGAGTTTGAGGCGTTGACTCGGCCTCCAAATTCCCCAGATCTCAATCCAATCGAGCATCTGTGGGATGAGCTGAACAAACAAGTCTGATCCATGGAGGCCCCACCTCACAACTTACTGGACTTAAAGGATCTGCTGCTAACAGCTTGGTGCCAGATACCACAGCACACCTTCAGGGGTCTAGAGGAGTCCATGCCTCGACGGGTCAGGGCTGTGTTGGCAGCCAAAGAGGGACCAACACAATATTAAGAAATACATACACACACATACATGTATACAGGTTTATTTTTGGATGACAAAAGTTAACTGGATAAAAATTACATGGTTGAAACACAATAAGTGCAATTAACATCTGACAACATAATGAATATGTTGTAATATTATATTCCAGAAACTTTCTCTGACTCCCAAATATGTAAATATCATGTGCATCCCTGAGAAGTGGATGCAGTGAGAGCCCACAGTTACATATATTACTGTGCAAAAAATATATATTTTGTGTTATTTTCTTTGATAAATATTAAAGATTCAGCCTTAACCTTCAGCCCTGCAGCATTACACTGTGATCTATAATTCAGTAGTGTGGCTGTTTACCAAAATATTTATACTGTAAATGCAAAAAGTGATAGAATTGAAAAAATTATAAATCTGAGAGTGCAAATATTATGGATCTGCTATTATAAAATGTCAAATGAACTGGAATTGATTTTTGTGCACAATGCTGGGAGACACACTTGTTATAGTTCACACTGTATGAAGAGCAAAGAGATGAAGGAACATCATTTGAAATGCATCAATAAACCACGTTCAGATGTCAGCAACCCCGCAGGCACTCTTAGATTTGCTTTACAACATTAAAGATTCAGATTCACTCTAAAACCAGGCAAAGGGACTCTACGCCTTCAAATGTGTGTTTAGTGCTTAAACAACAAGGAGAGAAAGATGGCAACACTTGACTTGAGGCCTGTATATATAATGCACTATTTAAAAAAGGATTTTCAATGCATCATAAGTACATTCACGTGCCAATGTCATTTACTCAAACTTGCGTCCTTTACGTGGTTGCCCTTTTAAAGACTCAAATGGGTAAAACGTTTGATGTAAGATATGAAATTGGTTGTCAATCATGTGCTTTTATAAAAATAAAAAGATAAGTAGGTCTATTTTATTGGTTTCCACTGGCAAATAAAACCTGAACATATCAGATATTTTAAAAGGCATGATTGCCAAGTAATAATTAATTAAATAATTTGAATATTATGCATAAAATCTTGTCCCCTATGGGATTAATAAAATTGTAATTGTAAACAAAAATAACAAACAAAAACAGTAACGATTAAAAGACAAAAGACATTATATCTTTTTCTTTCACATAAAGTTATAACTCATTGCAAACAATATAATATGATTTTTAAAGAGTTAATAAGTAAGAATTTTCACGTTGGCCTAGTAATCACTTTTTATATTGCCAATGTGTGAACAACTTAACAACTTTAAAACTTAAAAATGAGACCTTCCCCGACTTACGGTTGTCGATGAGAGCATTTTATGTGAAGGGTACGCACCTTTTTGCCGGGAAAATCAAAAAAAAGTCCGAATATTTATGTGAACACCTCGCTTCCGTGACAGATGAAACGCGTTGAATAAACTGCCATGTCATCCAATTTGTTTCTTTCAAAACTTCTCTTAACTTTTCAAAGTAATTTACCTAAAAAGGTAGAGCAGTATAATTGGACATGGAAAAAGTACGACTGATTTGGTTGACTATTAGTTGTTCAAACTAGTTAAGAGTGTAATTCAATGTCTCACAGCCAAATCTACATAGTCTAGAGTCTTAAATATACTTCATAATCAAACTATCATAACAGTATAATTATAAAATAATTTTAATTACCTCATCTGTCGACATGATGCCGTGCAGAGCTGGTGCAAACCAAGCCTGTAGTACTACTGTAGATCTCCTCTCAGAAACTGAACTCCGCGCCTCGATCGCCCCCAGGTGGCCAGTCCCGGTATAGCTCAACCCCCGCCTCTGTATTATAATGGACGCGAAACAAACTAAACAATCAAATTACACTTCAATTTTTTTTCTAAAGTTGGTTTCTGTCATTGTATGCAGTTTTTGTCATGATGCTTTAATTTCACGTGTTCGTTTTTTAAATAAGTTTGGTTTTAGTTAGTTATTTGATGCTATAAAAAAACGGGGACCTGATGTCATGATTGACAGCTGAGATTGACAGCTTCTCTTTCACACTAGCACTTTTGGTGCGCACCCAGGTTCGGTTGACGTCAGAGTTCAGCTGGTTTGGATGATGTGAACACGGTCTTCAACATTGCACCCGCGAACCGCACCCGAGTCCGTTTAAAGAGTTGGTCTGGGGTTCGTTTCATGTGAACTCCGGTACGGTTCGCTGCTGATGTGAACGCAATCTTACTAAATCGTGGAAGTAAACCACTATTAATGACATACGAGTTGATAAAAATGTGTGTTTTGTGTGCGTTTCACTCATTTACCTGACGAGCGTCACTGACATACTGCAAGCAGAGTGCTGTAGATATCATTTCTGCTCGTCTTCGGATTTCTTTAGAGCATTTGCAGTGCATTTGCGGCGAATAGACGCAAGTGCCATAACCTACAGAAGTTTTGGTAACAAAACCAAAGTTCAAAAACAAAAATATAAAAGTGACGGGAGCCACACTATGCATTTCGCTGCCTTCACGCTCGCTGTCGTTACTAAGCAACCGTGTAAACAGCCGCTGATTTGATGACGCAAACAATCCAAAAAATATAATATGAACACAGTCCAGCAGGGGCAGGGGGAGGGGGGAGCAATCAAACTCGGGTTCGGTCCAGGCAATCGAAGAGTGCAAGCACCCTAAGTGAAGTATAGTCACTGAGGCACAAACAGACTTTTTCAGGATCTTCGGAAGGAGATTGGTAGCCTGGTTTTACCAGACTCTCGTACATTTCATTTGTACATAGAGTCTGGCCACTCTCCATTGACAAGGGTTTATTTCCACAAAGGCGGGCACCCTGTTGAGGTTTAAAACTATTGGATCTGCCCTGAGCCACTCTGGATCTGCCATAACCAATCGCTAACGTTTGGTCATGACATATGTCATGCGCCCTTCGCCTGTGCACATGTGCATGCCACCTCAGTAATAAAACTATAGGATAAAACCTAAAACTCGTGCATTCGGAATGTGATTTATTCACGCCATGGTGGAGAGGAGAGTTTTGTTATCGGGAACGCGGTGCTCATGTCGTCCGTAACATCATTGTATGCTGTAAATAAATTGTCATATGCTTGGTATGATAATAAATGCTGCTGTAAATAACGGACCAATTCAAATGTTTAAGTGCTTTTATTTTCATTTGTTTGAGCGGTGATGAAATATATTGCTCTTCTAAATACTTGCCAGCATTTTAAGGAAATACAAGTCTATGCATCCTAATAACAGCAAAGCAACCGTATGATGTTCTGCAGTGGTCAAAAATGATTACAAACAGTGAATTTTGAAGTGATATATTGTTGAAAACTCAGAGATGTGGATTCGGACAGCTGTTACATCAACACCACCTTGCGTTTGTCAAAAGCAGTAGGTTAGGTAACTCGGCCGGGGATTTTTCCGCGGGTGGTGAGAGACGGACGGCAATAAAATAACTGACCAGTCCCTGTAACTTAAATGATGGCAATACCTTCCGACCCCAAGGGAAACAGTTACCGTCCGAATAGCTTCAGCAACTCCTTCATCACAAACGAAGTGAAAATCAAACTTTTCCCGAATTTACCCTGTTGGAGGGCCACAACATCATGGCCACCAACAAACCCCACAATGCAATGAATGTTTTAGTTCGCATCTTTCTCCGCCGCCATTACTGAACTACATCTCAAACTAGCGCTCGACATCAACGTCATCATTCTCAGCCACGCCGTCTGTTCGCTGATTGGACCGGTAAAAATTTGTTCAGAGAAAACCTAAGACTACACAGAAGTCCCAGAAGTAGTACTGAAGGAAAATGAAAATTGAGCGGAAGTACGTAGGAGGGCAGAGCCAGGCTAGGAGATTAGAGCTTCAACTTCAACTTCTACATTTCCATAAATGTTTATTTTGCATCAACATGAGTTGTTTTGCAGTAATCTGCACTGGCCAAGTGTGCCACACAAGTCCTGAAAGGTGAAGCCAAAGCGTCTTGATCGCCCCCAGGTTGTTTGTCCTAGTATAGGTCATAAACCCGCCCTCTCCATGTAATGTAATGGGATCTGAGAAACTAAACTATAATAATTATTTCCAAAGATGATTTCTGTTATTTTAGTTATCACGCTAATGTGAGTGTTTGTATTTATTAAATAAGTGTGCATGAGTGCGAGCACGAGCAATAGGTTGCTGGCTGCAGTTCACTTAATGGCCACCGATGTCACTAATAACAAGATTTTTCTGAATTATACATACAGCCCCTTTAAAATCATATTCCAGTAATTATAAATGACTGGAAAAGTCACAAATTCATTTGTTAAAAGGTGTGGGAACCTTGAGCGTAAAGTCTTCCAGGTTACTGCCAATATTTCTCCGTTTCCTGTAGCCTATGTTATGGATTTTATTACAATGATGCAGCACATTATCAAAAAAGCAATTTGCATTAATAAGACTGAGGCAGATTTATAATGTTAGAAAACGAAGGTGCAGCTTGTTGCAATCACACGCTCACCCGTAAATGTGTGACTTGGGCGTCCTCCAACACTAATGCTCATGAACTCCATCATAGAAAACATCTACAAGCTTCCATTAGAGCGCTCAGGATCTGCCATCATGATTTGTTAACTTCAGCAGCCACAGGTTAAGCAATTTTGTGATCATTTTTGATATGGGGAATTCTGCCATCGTTCAGTATTTCAAGGCAACTTATGGAACTAATCCAGAATTGCAAATGGTTTATTTGGGAAGTCTACCATGACAGGTTCGTTTAAACTCTAATTGAATAGAAATGCATTTTGTGTGCTGGCACGATTTGTATGGAAAGCACAACGGAGCTCGTTTTTAGAAGGACAATTTTTAATTAGATTGTGCTAATGAAAACAAGTTGCTTATATGCATACTATTTTGTAATCTTTGTTAAAATTTATTTGTTTCAATATCGCATTGCACATTGCGCACAAAGTGTTGACCCAACTCAACCATAAGCATATTTGTACATTATATATATGTAACAGAGGCCAGCTAGTCAATCAATCAATCAACTTTATTTATATAGCGCTTTTACAATCACGATTGTGTGAAAGCAGCTTCACAGTGTCAAACAGGACAACATTGCAACAAAATTTGATTTGGCTATACAGTCGTTCTGGAGAAAACAGTGAAAACATCATCACAGTAGTCCATATGAGACATCAGTGGGTTAATTAGAGTCTCTTGAAGCATCCAAAATACATTTGGGTCCAAAAATAACAAAAACTACGACTTTATTCTGCATTGGCTTCTCTTACGCCTCAAGTAAAGATTCAACCGGTCATGAATCAGCGTTTTGATTCATGATTCGGATCGCCAATGTCATGTGATTTCAGCAGTTTGACACCTGATTCGAATCATGAATCGATACACGTTTGAATCTTTATTTGAGGATTGAAAACAAACGCGAAAGAGAAGCCAATGCTGAATAAAGTCGTAGTTTTTGTTATTTTTGGACCTAAATGTATTTTGGATGCTTCAAGAGACTCTAATTGTCTGATGTCTCATATGGACTACTGTGATGATGTTTTTATTCCCTTTCTGGACATGGACAGTATAGTGTGCATACTGGGTTAAAACAACCCAACTGCTGGGTTAGTCCATATTTTACCCAACATTGGGTTGTTTTTTACTCCGAATTTTTTAGAGTGTATAGTGTGCATACACTTGCATACGCTCCCAGACTAAATATAAAATATCTTAAACTGATGGCATTAGGGTGAGTCATTAATGACATAAATTTCATTTTTGGGTGAACTTACCCTTTAAAGTTCTAAATAACTACATTCTTTGAAACAGCAACAGTAGTAGGCTATTTGTAAAAGGATGGAGATTTGCTTGGTCGCCATAACACTCTCTGGGAGAAATGTTGCACGCAGAGTGATACAAACTGTAGCCCCTTTCACACTGCACATCGGACCCGCAATATTCCCAGAACATTGCCGGGTCGCCTTCTGTGTGAAAGCAACAACGTCCAGGAATTGATTACTGAATTGAACCCGGGTCGGGGACCTAGTAATATTGCGGGATTCAATCCGGGACGAGCGCTGTGTGAACAAAAGCCAAAACTAATGCCGCAACGTGTAGGCTACGTGCCTACTGTAGTTATCGTGCGACTCCTAGAGCTTGTTTTTTCAATAATACAACCCTGCAGTGCCAGAAGAGCTAGTCGGTGTTTTAAACGCAGAGAGTGTTCGTATACAAAAGAAACTAAAATTAAACAAGCAGAAATGTGCACAAACTGGACACAAGTCGAGACCACGGAGCTCCTTACTATCCGCGCTGAAGCTGAGATCGCTCGCCGTTATACGTCACATCAGGATGTCACGTGTCAACTCGATCCGGGACCGTTACGGGTTGTGTGTGAAAGCGCACATATTACGGTATTTCGCTGGCAGTGAGAATGGACCAAATCTAGCGGCCCGGGAACAAATGCCGGGTTCGCATTATCCGTGTATTTGCTGGAATCGCAGTGTGAAAGGGGCTTGTGAAACAGTTAAGCCCCTTTCACACTGCGATTCCAGCAAATACACAGATAATGCGACCTGGCATTTGTTCCCGGGCCGCTAGATTTCGTCCATTCACACTACCAGCGAAATACCGTAATATGTGCACTTTCACACCAAACCCGTAACGGTCCCGGGTCGAGTTGACACGTGACATCCGGATGTGACGTATAATGGCGAGCGATCTCAGCTTCAGCGCGGATAGTAAGGAGCTCCGAGGTCTCGACTTGTGTCCAGTTTTCGCACATTTCTGCTTGTTTAATTTTAGTTTCTTTTGTATACGAACACTCTCTGCGTTTAAAACACCGACTAGCTCTTTTGGCACTGCAGGGTTGTATTATTGAAAAAACAAGCTCTAGGAGTCGCACGATAACTACGTACACGTTGCAGCATTAGTTTCGGCTTTTGTTCACACAGCGCTCGTCCCGGTTCGAATCCCGCAATGTTACTAGGTCCCCGACCCGGGTCGAATTCTGTAATTAATCCCGGGACGTGGTTGCTTTCACACAGAAGGCGACCCGGCAATGTTACGGGAATATTGTGGGTCCGACGTGCAGTGTGAAAGGGGCTTTAGAGTGCCGTTAATGGAAGAATATTACATGGCTCTCAGCCAATCAGATTTGAGAACCACAAAGTTTGAACAAACTGTTGAATAAATATATAAATATGACAAAGCCTTGACTAATGGATGGATATATAATTGAGACATATGTGACTTGACAACCACAAACAAGCATAAAAGGCACATGCAAATTCCTGCTTGTTAGACGGGTCTGTGCAAAAGCTCATTAGGGAGAAAGAGACCAAGAGATCCGCTTCTCAGCACCAACCCCCTGGTGTGAGTCTCATTACTCAGAATCAAGTGGAAGGAGTTTGTCTTGAGCTCAGATGGGCGAAGACATCTGACGGATCACTATTATCTTCAGACACTCTCATTACGCTGTCAAATTATCTTACGTCTGTCGTATGGTTTGTTGATCGGATGCACGGCCCACTCTGAAATACCTCTCATTCGTTTCGTAGGCCTACTTCTGCATATTCAACTCTATGCCATTAGTGGTTTTGATTATCGTGGATTAAAACGTTTTGTGATGGATTGCAGTCTAAGATTGAAATGTTACCGAATGAATGAAAACAAACAAGTGTGTGTGAATGCAATCTTTACGCTAGTAAAAACGTAATAAATAAAGTCCCTGTAGGATAAAAATGTCGTGTATATGCAGTTATGAAAATTACAGTCATTCAGCTAAAGGCAGGTCAATGCTGAAAAAGCCCTGACAGAGTTAACCTAGCAGGCTGTTTTATCCGCTTGACTGATAGAGCAGAATCGCAGCTTTACCAGTCAAACTGGTGTAATTATGGAGCAAATGCTCCAGCACTGACAGGTGGTGAATTGCCCCCTTGATAAGAGGTTTTACCTGAAAATGAGGGAGTTTAGCTTTTGCAGATGGTTTATATCTCTTACACACAAATACTCCATTAAATCAGACATCATTCAGTTTTAAAAGCTCAGATGATGTGGCTCACAGAAGATTTTAAAAAAGGTTTATAGCCAAAGGCTTTTACGAGAAAAGAACAGTTAACTAGATGTGATCCCATTGTATTTATTCTTTGTCGTCGCACATAGGCTAATTAATGCACATACAGTGACCCCAAAACACATTTGCACACTTTAAAACGTCTGAATGTTAAATCAAACCAAGTCTCAAAGCTAAAATGCTGCAGGAGGTTTTATATGCGTTTTCATCATTCATAACAAATGGGTTTTAATGCATCTAATACAAGCATTGAGACATACGTGCAAATATTATCTGTGGATCCCTTGATTCGTTACTGCAAAATCTCTAAATGAAACAGTGGTGTTAGTCTGCCACCTGCTGGTCATTGAATACAATCATTTAAGCATTTGAGGTTATGGAGGGTGTGAGGGATGCACTTGTTCTTTTTTAGAAATAAGTCATTATAATCATTTCTTAATAGCCTATTTAATTGGGTATGCCAACTTAATTTACAGTTTTTTCCAATTGCTAACACACTAAAATTACATGCACAGCACAATTATTTAAACTGACACATGGAGCGCAAAACCTCTACTCAAGTCTACTAAAGTCTAAACACATTTTCTGCTTTACACACATTTTGCAATTCAAAATGGCTCTTTTTAAATGCGCTGAACACGGTTTTCTGCATAAGACACAACAATCTGAAATAAAGTCACATGTCTGCCATTTTAAAACATTGCCATTCAAAATGACACTAGGCCTACATGAGCTAAAGAGCCACCTGGCCAAACACCTCGTTGGTTAATGGTTAACACTTCCATCAGGATGGAAAGGACTATGAAAATACCACAGGTGAGCACCTTTTTTATTTTGTTTTTTACAACAATGGAAGACGTTGCAGAGAGAGGAAGAGAAAGAGGGAGTTTGCCATTTTCTTTTTCAGCTTACTGTTTTTTGAGGGCCTATTTTGTCCAATGTAAATATATCTGCTGTGATTATGTTGCACTGACTCATTTGGTGAAAATGTAAATAGTAATGTTTTAACAGCATGTGTGTGTATCTGCATTTCTGTGCATGTGAACAATCTGAAGAATTTTCTACAATTTGAACTTCACATATTTTTATATTTTAGTATTAAGGCAAAGCCTAAAGACGAGAGTCTGTTTCATTATGCACAACAGTGTGTAGTTGGTTAGACAAAAATCTGGTAAATGAATTAAGTGTGTGCCATTTTGTGCAAAAGTTTGATTTTGAGAATGCTATATGTAGTTTTGGTTGCAGTGCTTCATTTTGCAGTATATGTGGTGTTTTGCAGTTTGGGTGTGCGGTTTAGTTTGCAAAACTGTGTGTTAGCAATTGGAAAAAAACTGTAAAGACCCATGTGATGAATAGGTATGTATGCAATGAGAGAATATCTGCTTTCTTTGCACTGTATGTAATGACGCAATGAAATGGACCTTGCTGTAAGGCAGTCATACTTCAGGAAAGGATTTCTTTGGGTTTTATTTTATTTTTTTGTTGTTTTTTGTTTTTTGCAAAGAAGAAACCGAACTGTATTTGAAATACAAAGAACATAAAAAGAAATGGGGAAATTATAAAAAGCCTAAACAAAGGAAACCTCATATTGTAGGGAAGATAATCGTCCTGATTCTTAAGAAATGAATTATTCTTAGTAGGCTATTATTTGTGATTAAGAAATTTGTTTTCAAAGCAAAGTGTTTGAGACATTGGTTATTTGAATAAAAAAAATGGCAGTGTGATTTATCAGGCTTTACAAGACACACAACTGATTGGTTCTTGCTACATCAAAGAACTCAACGCTCAACCTTCAAATACTTGATCATTTGCTGTAGCCTTTTGCAGCGCGCTCTCAGAAACCCTCCACCTTCCCCAGCTCCACCTGTATAGATCTGCTACGGGTAATTCATGTACACTATATTGTACAGCAGCAACAATAGCAGATGTATTCCGCCAAGACCAAACATATCAACATATCCATAATAAAAACACTCATAACAGAAATAATATTCACGTAGACATACATGTACCGGCCACTTTATTAGGTACACTTGCTAGTAAAGGTTGGACCCCATTTTGCCTTCAGAACTGTCTTAATGCTTAATGGCACAGATTCAATAAAGTGCTGGAAACGTTCCTGGGAGATATGGGTCCATATTTCCATGATGGCATCACACAGTTGCTGCAGATTTGTCGGCTGCAAATCCATGATGTGAATCTCCTGTTCTAGCACATCCCAAAGCTGCTCTACTGGATTGAGATCTGGTGACTTTGAGATCATCTGAGCTTTGTGACACAGAGTGTTATCCTGCTGGAAGTATCAGAAGATGTGAACACTGTAGTCATAAACGGATGGTCATGGTCAGCAACAATACTCAGGTCGGCTGTGGTGTTTAAACGATGCTCAGTTGGTACTAAGAGGCCCAAAGTGTGCCAAGAAAAGCCCATATTAAAGCACCAGCAGCCTGAACCGCTGATACAAGGCAGGATGGATCCATGCTTTCATGTTGTTTACGCCAAATTATGACCTTCCCATCTGAATGTCGCAGTAGAAATTTTCTCAGAGACAATAATGTTTGTTTCCACTTTTTAATCGCAGCAAGACGTGTTGTGCGTTCAGAGATGCTCTTCTGCAGACCTCGCTTGAGTTATTGTTGCTTTTCTCTCAGCTGAACCAGTCAGGTTCTCCTCTGACCTCTGGCATCAACAAGGCATTTTCTCCCACAGAACTGCCGTTCACTGGATATTTTCTCTTTATCAGACCATTCTCTGTAAACTCTAGAGATGGTTGTGTGTGAAAATACCATTATATCAGCAGTTTCTGAAATACTCAGACCTATCAACAACCAAGTCACTTCTAATGCTATTTAAACTTCAGCAGATTGTCTTGACCGTGTCATACCTAAATCCACTGAGTTTGCTGCCATGTGATTGACTGAATATATATTTGCATTAATAAGCAGTTGAACAGGTGTAGTTAATAAAGTGGCGGCGAGTGTACAATTCCTTCTAACCACACAATCGGAGGACTTCCACTAACTCTTCCATTAACTAACCCTCATCAGTGTGCGGTACATCTCACACGGCAACAGAAATTGTTCTAGTTGCAAAAATATACTAGCTTAACATTGCCTTTATCACTCCGTTTGACTTCTGTCGTTTCTTAATTGTCCACAAACATTCAAAACACAGCCACAAAAACAATGGCATTGTTTAATTTGTGACATTTTAAACATTCCTTTCTCAAAGATTCATATGACAAATGTACAGGAATAATTCTTTTCACATATATATTTATATATTTTTTATATTTATATATTTTTTTAATGTTATTGCTTTACAGTAAAATGCATTGTTTGGATACTGTATGTCCATTAAAGCATGACGATACATTCATATACGTTTTACAGATGTATTCAGTTATGGTTCATAGTAACTAACTTGACATGAAATAGATACATTTATATTTTGATCATCATACATTTATTAATATTATTATTGGCATGAATCCCACATCACGTTGAGTTCACAGTGAATGGGGTCGCAGTTCATACACGTATTGAATGAGTGTGCGCTTATTTTGTAAGTTCCCATACAATCCACAATATGAAGAAGTACAACAATTATGCCATCTGAATTCTACTTGTTAAAAAAGTGACTTCATAAACAGATATGTGATACATCATTAATTGTGTGTGTGTGTGTGTGTGTGTGTGTGTGTGTGTGTGTGTGTGTGTGTGTGTGTGTGTGTGTGTGTGTGTGTGTGTGTGTGTGTGTGTGTGTTAATATACAACAAAACCCCAAATGAAGTCTCAAATGAAGACCCCACCAGTTCAACTGATGGTAAATCAGTCATTGGTCAAAGCATCTCAAACATATGTACAAATAATCTTTATCTAAAGAACAAATAAGTTGCAACAGCTGTAAAATTCTGCATTATCAATATGTGCATTTCCAGGGCAAGTCCAGAAACTGTCCAAGTCAAAATTCACCCACAAATAAAGATATTATATTTTGCATAAAGAAAACAAAGTCCAAAGGACCAAGATATTTTGCACAGAAAATATTCTCATGACAATTGCAGCACATTTCCCTCAAATTTTCATTATTAAAAGCAAATAACTGGTAGGCAAATAAAAACCTGATTATTATTGTAACGCTACGGAGCTTCTAGAGGGACATGGCGGTGAAAAATTTGGGAGAAAAGTTTTGGCGTTCGCTCATAAATCATTTTGCATTACCACGGGAAACTTTGTCTTTGCTCGTAAATAGTTTTGCATTCCCCCGAGAAACTGAAAAACCTTCACGTACTGAGAAACTCTGCATTCATTTACAAAACCTTTGCGGTTTCTCAAGAAACTTTGCAGTCGCTAATGAAAAACCTTCAGGTTCTCGAGGAACTTTGCGTTCGATCATGAAAAACCTTCCGGTTCTCGAGGAACTTTGCGTTCGATCATGAAAAACCTTCAGGTTCTCGAGGAACTTTGCGTTCGATCATGAAAAACCTTCCGGTTCTCGAGGAACTTTGCGTTCGATCATGAAAAACCTTCAGGTTCTCGAGGAACTTTGCGTTCGATCATGAAAAACCTTCCGGTTCTCGAGGAACTTTGCGTTCGATCATGAAAAACCTTCAGGTTCTCGAGGAACTTTGCGTTTGATCATGAAAAAAAACTTCGGTTCTAAAAAACCTTCACATTCTGAGAAACTTTGCGTTTAATCTTGAAAATCTTTCACTTTCTGAGAAAATTTGTGTTCGCTTTTAAAAAACCTTTGCGGTTTCTTAAGAAACTTTGTGTTTGCTCGTGAAAAACCTTCACATTCTGAGAAACTCTGCGTTCATTCACAAAACCTTTGCAGTTTCTTGAGAAACTCTGCGTTCGTTAATAAAAAACTTTGCATTCGTTCACAAAACCTTTGTGGTTTCTCAAGAAACTTTAAGTTTGCTCGTAAAATGTTTTGCGTTCCCCCGAGAAACTGAAAAACCTTCACATTCTGAGAAACTCTGCATTCATTTACAAAACCTTTGCGGTTTCTCAAGAAACTTTGCATTCGCTAATGAAAAACCTTCAAGCTCTCGAGAAACTTTGCGTTCGATCATGAAAAACCTTCAGGTTCTCGAGAAACTTTGCGTTCGATCATGAAAAACCTTCAGGTTCTCGAGAAACTTTGCGTTCGATCATGAAAAACCTTCAGGTTCTGAAAAACCTTCACGTTCTGAGAAACTTTATGTTCATTTACAAAACCTTTGCGGTTTCACGAGAAACTTTGCGTTCGCTTGTAAAAAACCTTCACATTCTGAGAAACTTTGCGTTTAATCGTGAAAATCTTTCACTTTCTGAGAAAATTTGCTCGTAAAAAACCTTCACGTTCTGAAAAACCTTCTGGTTATGAGAAACTTTGCATTCTCCGATAAACGTTGTGTTCCCTCGCAAAATGTTTGGTGCTCCAAGGAAAACTTTGCATTTGTTCACAAAACCTTTGCGGTTTCTCAAGAAACTTTAAGTTTGCTCGTAAAATGTTTTGCGTTCCCCATTGAAACTTTGCATTTACTTGCAAAGAACACAAACGATTTTGCGTGTAAACGCAAATATTCTCATGGCAATGCAAAATGTTTTGCAAGAGAAAGGTTTTTCCTCCATCTAATTTTTTTATTCTTCACCATGTCCATTTAGGGTCTCCGTATTCACAATGGGGAAAAAATAATATGCAAAATATAATATTGTCTATGGATCTGGGGTGAAATATGGACCTTTTTGTTAGATTTAACCCCTTTTCTTACAAAATGGCACTAGAGATTATTCATCTATGCTCGGTTTTGTTCTTTATATGTTCCTTTGTCAGACAGAAATGCATGAAGTGTCAGTGCAAAAAGTCAAGAGGAACTAATTGTCTCTGGGTGAAGTTGTGAGGGAAGATATCATCTCAAAAACACCTTCATGGTCTACATCCTTTCTCACTGAAAGTCGTCTTCCACTGAAAAGTTCAAGGCGGCTCATAGGTCCGTGTGCGAGTCTTGAACTGCCCTGTGAGGAGGAAGTCAGCACAGACACTTCCTCCCTGCATAGTGTCCACAATAAGTCCAAATCCTATTGCTATTTCACTCCCAACATTCATGAAGAAAATGCTTTTATATTGTCCCCCTCTGACATCCGGAATGATGTGCACAGAAACAGCAGTGTTCATATTGCATAAACCCACAAAAGCAGCTGCGGGTTCCCACAATGTCTGTGTCACGTTTTATCCCACATGACGTCTCCACAGAGGTTCGGTTCTGTAGCTGCCAGGTCGAACTGGGCAAGGGCCGTGGTTGCCATGGAGACGGCTGTCCGGAGATCACCTCGGTGGAACGTCCCACAATGCACTGCAAGCGTGTGCTGTTGGTGGCTGCGCTCACGCTTAAAAAAAAAAATGATGTCCTTCCACAGTATTTTTGTCTTGTTTTCTATAGTATAAGTGTCTAAACATTGTTAAATTAAGATACAATCACTTGAGAAGCAAAATGACTTAAGATATTAAGTCTCCCTTTGTAGAATGTGTCAAATTAAGTCAGTTTATGCTTAAAACAATCTGACAATGATGTAGGGAAATTATTCAATCATTGGAGAATTGTTATAACCTAACAATATTTAGTTTGATTTACACTTAAAAAGAAGATACATATTTAGAAATGCAAGAAAAATTTAGTATTGCACATCATCCATCAAAAATATAAAACATATTTTTCTTGTTTTAAGCAACAAAAAAAACTTCGTTTTGACACATTTACAGAAAACAAGACTTAATATTTTCAATCATTTTGCTTCTCAAGTGCACTGAAGATGACTGACTGAATGACTGAAGATATTAAATCTTGTTTTTTTTGTTTTTCTTTATATATGTTAAAATTAAGTTTTGCACAAAACAAGAAAAATACATAAAAACATTCAATCATTGGGAGTTTTTGGAGGAAAATGTGCTTAATTTCCTTTTCTTTTCTTTTTTAACTTAATGTGCAAAATATAATGTAGTCTTGTCTTGATTTGATTTGGGGTGAAATATGGACATTTTTATTAGATTTAACCCCTTTTTATTACAAAATGACACTATAGAGAATATTCATATTCATATGCTTGGTTTGTTCTTTATATGTTCCTTTGTCAAATAAAAAATGGATGATACACATTTCTAAATATTTTTATTCTTTTTAAAGAATAAATCTATAAAACTACATTTGAAACTATTTGTTAGTGATGTGGAAAAATCTTAATCAAGACACATTTACTTAAGAAGAGCAAGAAAAAAACATCTGCTAATGGGGTCAGAAAAATTTCTCTTGTTTTCCATCTGAGTTCCGTTTATTTTTCTGATAAATGTTTCTTGTTTTAAGCATAAACTCACAGAATTTGGATCAATTTCTACCTAAAAACGGTCATATTGCTTCTAAAGTAAATGTATCTTGTTTTAGGAATGTTTAGATAATTGTACTGAAAAACATGACAAAACTAATGAGGAAGATTTTCATTTTTTTTGCAGTGCATGGATTGGTCAGGTGAGGGACTGTCGGGAAGATACACGCAAACACACACGTCTGACAGAGGGAAGCACTTTGAATGAGACCAAACCGCTCACTTGCTTTAAAGTGCTAATTTCTCTGTTTCACAATGAATGAGCTCCATCAGAAACTAGGGGACGGAATCTCATGAGCATCAAGACCACATTAGAGATGCTCACTTATAAATTAACATGATTAAATCTCTTCATAGGCAAGTTTATATTCACAGAGCCCTCAAAAAGGCTACATCAAAACATGATGAAACGAGTTAAATTCAACAACTGCACTGCAAAACGAAATGATTCATTATCAAGTGAGGTTTTCTTTTTTTTAAATCGAAAAATTCCTTAAAACAGGATAATTGCATTTCTTGAACTAAGCAGATTTTTCTTACACCATGAGAAAATAAGAAAACTTTGAAAACTCTTAATAACTCTTAATATAACAGAAACTTTTATGTTAAAATCAATTAATCGTGATTAATTCAATTGACGTCACTTTTTATGCTTAAAACTTTTTGACTCTTGTTGTTTTTCTGGTGTACTTCTCTGTTGTTGTTTATAAGATAAGCTCACTATAAATAAAAGTATTTTCATTATTAAAACAATTTGCCAATGATAGAATGAAATAAGCGAAATTGAGGTCATACTGAATGCATCATTAAAACTTTAACACAGTCATAATATTCTAATTTAATTTCCGCCTTATTTGTTCAAAAAATGTATACTCTCATTACAATAACAATAGATTATGTGCAATATTTTTCCTTTTTTAATCATTATATAACTAAATTGATTCAGGTTTATGCCTAAAACAATTTGTACAAAAATAACACAAAATAAATCTTAAAGGGGTACTTCAGCGCTGGGAAGATGAATCTGTATTTAAACTGGGTCATCAATGTAGTAGAAATGTGAAATTATTTTTGAATTTGGTGTCTTCTAGACTGAGAAAAGACAGAAAATGTATTTTTGTCCCATGGGGATGAAAGACTACAATTCCCAGAATGCTTCGCTGCCCTGTGCCATTCCCAACGCCACCGCTACTGGATTACTGTGACTGAGTTGGAGAAGACACTACAATTAAAAACTGAACGTGTCTGCTCAATATAATGAGTGAGTCACCGCGCGAGTATCACAGCACTGAGCACTAACTGCACGAGTGATGAGAGCTGAGGTAATCGCGACTACACTCGCGGCATACATTCACAACGCGAGTTCAGTCTGGCGCGTTTCAGTTCATGCCTTTACAAGCTTAACTTTCATAGAAATTAATTTGAGAAGTTAAAAGACTTACATTGCACACCATAGCTCCGTTTAAATGAGTGCCTGTAGCTGTGGGCTGAGCTCTCCCTGCAAGCTGAGTGTAATCTCCCATCCCCCATGCGCGGATTCAAAACATGCGGAAATGGCTCCCTCTGCTGGCTGTAGTCTTTAGCCTCTGGGCAAACATTCCTCCTATGATGCAAAAATCGTCAATTTGCATCATAGAAGGAATTTTTCCAGAAATAAAATGCATAAATCTCTTGTCTCAGGGAGATATGAGGGGGGAAAGCACAATAATTTGAATATACTCCAGGGTTTCTACTGATACAAAGCCATATGCTAATCGCTGAAGTAACCCTTTAATGAAGATATATTCTGTGCAAACTCTTAATAACTCAAAGTTTTTACAGTTGAACTTACCAGTTATTTTTTTAATCATAAATCAAATTAAATGTAGTACATTTTATGCTTAAAACTATACGCCAATAAACAAATGCTTAACTCAAAATCAAAACTTATCTTGTTTTAAGGATGTTTGGATTTTTTAACCGGAAAACAAGCCCAAAAATTCTGATAAGAAGAGAAAATCATGTCCTGATCAGGTACAAGTCACGTTTCCAATGATAATTAATCAATATGTCTGCAATAAAGATGGATTATTTTGAATAAGTAATTAGTTCATGATCGCTAAAAAGTATTTTCTCTATAGTATGAATGTAATCCGGACGTAGTGCATTCGCCATGTTGTCATTATCTTGAGTACTGAGTACTTTGAGTACTTCTTTTGTCACATTTCGTTTTTTGCCTACTATATAGTAGTGAAGTATGTGATTTCAGAAGCAGCCAGTGTCACTCCTGACACAACATTGTTGATGATTAATATGCAGATATTCTGGACCAATGATATTTCACTGTGGGCGGAGCCACCCAGCATGACAATATGTCACGACTGGCTCGCACAAACATTCGCAGGACGATCGCACCTGATCAGGACAAGGTGAGAAAAGCCCTGTACGATACCATAATAATAGATAATGTGCAATACTTTCATTTCTTTTTCATTCCTACAAATTCTGCTTCCTTTTAGGCCAAAAAAATGTGATATGCTGCAAAATAATTCACCAATAAAGACTTCATGAAGAGACGTTTCTTACAAAAAGACATTTTTCAACAAAGTGACAAAGGAAAGGAGAGTGTATAAAAGGGTGAATGTTTCTCCAGGCGCCCAAACGCTCCTGATGCAATCCATATTTGGCGGACACGCAATGCATTTTGGGATATTAAAGATCTCAACTGGAAGAGAAGAGCTGCCAAGGAGAAGTTCCTCTTTCTGAGTCGAAATTTGGGCTTAGAGGTCAGAAAAAATGAGCTTGACTGGAAGATCTTTTCCATCCACAGTGAAACGCGAGTCGCAGTGAATCAAGCGTTAGTCCTAATGAAGACTAACATTCATCCGATCTGAGGTGATGATGGTTCAGGAGTGCTCAGGATGATGGTGTCATTCTGGGATACGGTTCTAGTCTTCCCGACACATGGGTATATTGACAAAAGTGAAGACGTTGTATTCGATCATGATGGAGAAACAGAGGAAGATGGCGTACAGCACCAGCACATAAACGCCCAGCTTAAAGTCCAACTTCCAGCCATTCAGGTGGATCCCAAGTATCTACAGGTGAAGGAGATTTACATTTATACATTTGGCAGACACTTTTATCCAAAGAGACGTACATTGCATTTTAAGGCCGGAGACACACTGCAAGCCTGGCGTTTCTGCTGCGTGTCAGCCGCGGGGCGGCTGCCTGGCGTTTTCTCTGTCTTTGCACACCAGAAGCGTGTCTGACGCGGCGCTGCTGCTGCTGCTGGGAAGCCCTATACATCATGTTAAATATAAATATATATTGCCTATTGATACAGCAAAGACAATGTCGGCAGTAGCCTATTGACCATACATGTATATGGCATTGACGGCAAAATAGGCTACAGAATATTTCGTTCTGTATTGACAGGTTTAATATTTCAAAACGATAATTATGTTGTTTTTTGTTATTACAAGTAGGCCTATATCTGCATTTATGTTAACCTAAAGACTTTCACACATGAAAATGTAATTTATTAATATGTATTCGTGTCAAAATGGCATATGAACTCCTTTTCCTATGCTGTTTTGCCTAGAAACGCTTCCAACACGCTAGCGTGTCGCGTGAAAAATAGGCGACTCTTCTATTTGAAGAATGCACGCGTTTTCCGCGCGGCTGACGCAGGCAGTATGCAAGCGCTAACCGGTTAGCATGGGAGCCGAAATAAAAACGGACACGCCACGCACCCGAGACACGCTTGCAGTGTGTCCCCGGCCTAAGGCCCTGTCCACACGAACACGGGTATTTTCAAAACCGCAGCTTTTTCTACGCGGTTTGGCTGTTCGTGCACACGCAAACGCTGTATCCGGTTACTAAAACCGGACTTTTTTGAAAACTCCGGCCAGGGTGAAGATTTTTAGAAACTCCGGTTACAGCGTTGTTGTGTAGATGGTGAAACCGGAGATTTCGGCTTTTTTAATTGAAGTGCGCGCCGTTCTTTCCTTTGTTTGATATCAGATTTTCCACTTCTCCTTTTGATTTACGTGAGTCGATTCTATGCGGTGGACTCCACTAACAGCGCTTATCACACGTATATAGATACATGTTCAGTTATTTCATTGTATTGCAGAACAAAGGCGCCAGAATGCAATAATACAAAATAGTAAAGCAAGTGTGTAAAGCTATTACAGTCCACTTCGGCCCTGCACCTGTGTATACGGTTACCTGTCACTGAGTCCAAAGCAAAGGAACTTGTAGGAAGTGTTTCACTTGAGCCCATGGCATCCCTCAGTCAGTGCAATGTGCATCGGTGCAGTGAATGGGACCCACATGGAAATCAGGCAGCCAATCATAGCATAGTTTTGCGTTCTCATGTGGACAGAATTTTTTTTAAAACCGTGCTTGTGTGGACGCGATTGTTTTTTAAAACGGAGGAGGAAAAACTCCGGTAATAAAAATACCCGTGTACGTGTGGACTAGGCCTAAGACACACATTTTTTACATTTCTGTCAATTCTTGCTTTCCCTGGGAATCGAACCCATGACCTTGGCGTTGCTAGCGCCACGCTCTACTGTTTGAGCTACAGGAAAGCAATAAAAATAACGTACATCCGTTTGTGCAACTCAGTACACTCCCAAAAAGACAAAAGAACAGTGGCCGTCACAGGGGTGGTACCCTTAAGGGTCAGAGAGCTGATGTCCTGCAGAGTTTAGCTCCAACCCTACCAACCCACCACAGTTTAAAAGACACAGCTCCCAGCATGCATTGCAGCTCTAAGTATGTCACCATTGTTGAGATTCATATGCTGTGTACGTCTAAACATTTTCCCCCTAGAATGCATTTATGAATGTATTTAAAATGTCAAATATATAAAAACCATAATTCAGAATGTCTTATCTTTGGCAAGAAAGTATTGTTGGTAAATATTATTTATTAACATTTTTAGTCAGTGATGAGATTAGTCAATCAATTTTTTTCCATGACAAATTTTGTTAATGGCTTCTTTTGATTTGAACAGATTATGTGGTTTGTTAACACTGTAACACAAAAAATAAATAAATAAATAACTCACATAAAAAGCCAAGCGTCAAACTGCCCAACTAAAGGAAACACTGATCTCCATAATGGTGACCAAACATTTTCAATAAAACATCAACATCTAAACCTCTGTTAATTCTTAATGAGAGCTTCTATAGACATCTTTCAGGGTTGGAGCCAAACTCTGCAGGACAGCGACTCCCTAGGACCGAACTTGCCAACCCCTGCTCTAAGTAGAAGAAAACATTGGTATAATTGTACCCTACGGACCAATTGTGTACCTTTAAAGGTACCTGTGTACCTGCACTGTACCTTTTTTTCTGAAATTGTACTTATGTGAAGTCTATAAATGAATAAATATTGTCAGGCGTGGGCGCTACACTTTTTCCATAAGTTGAACATGGAACAGAAGGCGATTAATTTATGTTTACGTGATTTACGTAATAGATTTTTTACAAAATTTTACAAAATATTGATTTTAATTATCATAAGCAGCATTATGGTCATGAGCAGAATTATTATCATAAACAGTATAGCAGCATTAGCAGGGATGTTTATTTCACTATAGCCCCGTTTCCACCACAGGAACTTTACCCAGGAACTAGGAACTTTGGGTGGTACTTCGTGTGTTTAGACCGCAGGAACCAGGGTATAAATGAAGTTCCGGGTAAATATTTCCCCCTCCAAACGGCCCTGCTCGCGAGGTAGTACTTTTTCAAAGTTCAGGAACTTTCGAGG
This sequence comes from Pseudorasbora parva, assembly GCF_024679245.1. Classification (NCBI taxonomy): domain Eukaryota; kingdom Metazoa; phylum Chordata; class Actinopteri; order Cypriniformes; family Gobionidae; genus Pseudorasbora; species Pseudorasbora parva. The sequence continues at coordinate 42,134,541 of NC_090186.1, read as the reverse complement.
GTGGGACTTGGGCGCTGAACATGCTGATTGGTTGAGCTGACGCAGCATTTTATTTCAACCGGCATTTTTAAAAGTCTTTTGCGAGGTTCGGTCTACGTTCAGTAATTAATATCAGTCTTGCTCTCTGTCTGATGGCGCGCGGTCGTCTCAGCCATCTCACGTTCAATGTCCGTAATAGCTGATAATAATATACATTGTCATTTTAAATCTAGCTTTACAAGCTTTCTGAATATGCTGCATGCTGCTGAATCTGCATATTAGTGCTCTTTTCTGTCGTTGTTAATTTCCTCTTTAGTAAACCTATACATAACCAGCAAAAGCAGCACAGCTTGAATCTCTTCCATACTCATTATTAATTTTTTTTTCACCATGTAAACGACCTGACCGATTACTTTTAAGTGTGTGTCCTTACATGACGTGACGGCGCGCGCCGCTCTCATGTTGACGAGAGGAAAGTTCATTTTTCTGAGGGGTAAACTTTTTATTTCGTAAGTTATGAAGATAATGTTGGAGTAATGACACAGCGTATATTGCCCCAGGCAGTTTTTACTTTAACTGCGCCTGACAGAAGATTTTTTCTTTCTGAGATGATTATTACACTTTACAACAAATAGCTATAAATAATACTGTATTAGTCCTGGTGGCCGTTAAGAGTTGCTATGGCTACAGTAAACACACTCCAGCTGCTGGAGAAAACAGCGTTGACATTTTTGGTGCGGCAGACAAACTGCATGTGACAAAATGATTGCGATTGAAAGTCATCACATGTAAACACCAGATCGGTTTAGATAACGTCTCATGTAAACAGTTCACTACATCTTTCAATCGGTACACTTAAAAATGATTACTGTCCTTCACTGATTTTGAGGAGCAGTCGCGCGTAGTCCTACATCACCGGACTAATCTGCCTAATCTTCTCGGAACTTTATCGCGGTCGAAACGCAGACAGCTGCAGGTCTGGGGGGGAGAAAAGTTCCTGTAAAAAGGTTCCTGGTACAAATTGTTCCGGGTAATTTTGGTGGAAACGGGGCTTATGAACGCCACCTGTCATTCAAAAGTCAACTTTCTGAAATCTTTTCAGCAGAGTTGACAGAGAAACGTGATTATGAGTCAGGAATGTGCTGATCTACTCACGGTGAGAGCGACAGAGCCCAGCAGAAGCACCACTGAGTACACGAGCCCCCGACTGTTTATCATCACCTGTATACGGAGGAGGAAACCACATCATCAGCCATTAAACCAGTGCAGCTGCGTTTCAGACACACTCGACAGAAGCTCTAGGCTTCTGAGGAGCACAGCTTGATGTCTGTTCAAACAGAAAGAGGTTTTGCCAAGCGGCTACATGTGCTTACAACTGATCCATAACTGACTGCCATGGTCTGCAGCGCCCAGGGAACGCCGAGCCCCACCAGAATGTCAAATACATTGCTGCCGATAGTGTTGGACACCGCCATGTCTCCCAGACCTACGGGAAAGAGAAGAACCGGCTTCAAATTGAACAAGCAGTGCCAACTCCCCTCAGAGGTCACATTTCAGAGGGAAAATTCAGAGGGCACATTTCTTTTAAAGAGATGCAGTGTGATGTATATGTAGACTTTCAGGGCCCTATTTTAACGAACTGAGCTCATGGTCTGAAGTGCACGGCGCAGGTGCTCTTATGGGTCCTGCACACTGTGCGATTTTCCAAATCCTTTGCGAATGTTGCTTGTCAGACTGTACGAATATGATCCTCGCTGTAAGCCATGCCACACTGTAAGATCTCAGTTGTGATTAAAGTCAGACTGTACGACAGTCAAGGCGCGCTAAAAACGGACGCACAGAGTTTTATATCATCAATGAATGACGCGTTTGGTGACGGTGAGCTGCATTACACGCGGGACTGAAATGGAGGCTACAGAGAAATCTCTAGCTCTCGTTTTGGTCATAGTTTGTCTTGAAAAACTGAGATATTTGACAGTCGTAGGAGAAGTCACACTGAAGGATTGTGCGGCAAATCTTCTGACACTGCCAGAATTTCTTCTGAGGTCAAATTTGATCGCAGCGCTCATTAATCGGCTGCCGGTGAACATGTCAAACTAATGACCAAAGACTTCAGATTTTAGCCTAGGATCAGAGGAATCTTTTAGGATTTACAAAATTTGTCTCAGACGGCCAAATCGTGGGCAAAATCACACCGTGTGCACCCGGCTTTAGGGTGCAAATCCACTTTTGCTAGTTTAACGACGGGAAAAATGGTCGGCGTACCAGATGCATGGTCTAAAATGGAGTCCCTCGTCTCTTAATGAGTCATGGGTGTGTTTTTGGGCATAACGTGCAATAAACCAATCGGAGTCTCATCTCCTTTTCTCTTTAAAAGCCAGTTTGGCTCACACCATGACGGATTCGCTATTTACATGGCAGGATTTGCGAGTGGAAAGACTGAACGCTTCTCTCGAGAGGAAACGGATCTGCTCGTCCAATGACGTCTGCTTGCTCGTCTTTACTGCAAATAGGTCATTCTGATACATGCAATGACTATCCATTATGACATGTAGGCATTTTTATATTTATGAACACATTGATAATCTTTTACTTTGTAATTTAAATATTTTAAAATATGTGTGTGTGCTGTTGCACGTCCCTGCTTGTTTAGGCTCATATTACTAGCACACCCTTTAAATAGCACAAAAAAATACAGCGTTATAGAGCAGTTTTTTATTGGTCAATGGTCAGTCGTTTTCAGTTCCTAAAAATAGCAACGCTCGAGCAATGCACCTGAACACTCCTGGTTTAGACCAGACGCCCATGGGGGAACAGATGAGCCAGTGCATTTGATATTTAAACAACGAAACGCTGGACGTGAAAATGATAACTGCGTCAGACTGAAACTAGCAAAAAACCCTTGCATTGCAGTCTGTCGTCACATTGCCCCGGGTGTGTGAGAGAGGGCACCTAACCTTTAACTTCGAGATACATACAAACATTGACGTATGATCTTCAATATTTTTCAAAAGAGTGAAAAGACAACCATCAGAAACTCATCTCTTTCGGAGTGCAAGGGACTGTGTGTAAGTCGTTCTCTGATTTGAGATCCACTAATACACAGGACAGATGGCACTGAGATGCAGTTTATGTGATTGATAGTGACACAGGAACAGGAAATGTGTTTTGATCTGATCCTGCACTGCACTATGTGAAGCTAAAACATTCGGCTTTTCATGTTAAAGGGATAGTTCACTTTAAAATGAAAATTCGGTCATTCTTTACTCACCCTCAAGTTGTTTCAAACCTGTATGAGTTTCTTTCTTCAGCTGAACACAAGGGAAGATATTTTGAAGAATGTCAGAAACCAAACAGTTAACTTTATTAGGAAAAAAAATAATATGGAAGTCAATGGCTCCAGTTAACTGTTTGGTTACTGACATTCTTCAAAATATCTTCCCTTGTGTTCAGCTGAAGAAAGAAATTCATACAGGTTTGAAACAACTTGAGGGTGAGTAAAGAATGACCGAATTTTCATTTTAAAGTGAACTATCCCTTTAAATCTGCATTCATCCTGCCGCAGTTTTATTGATCCGCCACCAGCTGTATAGATCTGATCTACCTTGACGAGCCACGATCAGACTGGCAATACAGTCAGGGACGCTCGTGCCCGCGGCCAGAAACGTGATGCCCATGATAACATCAGGGATGCCGAGCGTGTATCCGATGATCGTCACCTAGGAGACAGCGTATGGAGGGAGGTTAATAAAGTCTAGAAAGACAAATCCAAGAGAGAGAGAGAGAGAGAGAGAGAGAGAGAGAGAGAGAGAGAGAGAGAGAGAGAGAGAGAGAGAGAGAGAGAGAGAGAGAGAGAGACACATAATCACACATACCATCCACACCATAAAGTAGGAAAAGACGGCGATCCAGACGGTGGAGAGGATGAACGATAGCATGAAGTATTTCTCCCAGCGAGACTTGGCACAGTTCGGGATGGTGAAGAACAGAATCAACAATAACGGCCAAGAGATCAGCCATTTAGTTGTGTTCACACATCCGCCTGAAACACACACACAACTAACACGATTATTTGTTGTTTTAAAGGAACATTGACACATAAACTCGTTTTCCGTTCTTGTTTATGATCAGATACGAAACTAGATGCTGCTTATAGAGCTTCAGTTGTTTAATGGAAACTGTTCCTTCAAAAGGCTCATATTTGCTGCTAAATGCACCATTCTGAGGTACATTTCTTTCTTTTCTGAATGTATGTGGCAATTTTAAAGCATATAGTGATGACAAAAGTGTAAATTAAACCAGTGAAAAAAAAGTTACAAAAAGCAACTTTTAGCAAAAAAAAACTTTTAGCAGACAGAACGATAGGACAACAGACAGAACGATCGACAGAACGATAGAAATTACAGACAGACAGATATATAGACAGACAGACAAAACAATAGAAGGACAGACAGAATGATAGAACGAAAGACAGACGATAGAACATGTGGGCCAGATGATATAACAACCAACCAACAGACAGACAAATAGATCGACAGTGGTTTTGTCTTCTGGTATGTTTCCATTCTCGACAGACAATACAAAAGAACAAAAGACAGAACGACAAAACAAACAACCGACAGACAGAGAGAATGATAGAACGACAGACAGACAGTACAATAGAAAGACATGGATGGATGGATGGATGGATGGATGGATGGATGGATGGATGGATGGATGGATGGATGGATGGATGGATGGATGGATGGATGGATGACCTGGAAATCTGAACGGAGAGGTGAGTTCACTCTCTTTCTCCTCAGTGGTTTTATCTTCGGGTACGTTTCCATTCTCGATGTCTGGCTTCCCGTCCACCACCACCGTCTCCACACCATTGGCTGACTGCACCAACCTCTGACGCTACACACACACACACACACACATTGGGGAACACATGATTTTTATACTGTACAAACTGTACATTCTATCCCGAAAGTCTTACGCCGCATTCACACTGGGCGTAGGCGTTAACGCTTGACGGAGGGCGTGGCTGAAGCTGGGTGCTGACGCGATCGTCATAGTGACAACAGCCAATCACATTAACTTGCCGCTTGGACCAAAACACAACACAAAAAAAGCGCCTTTTTATGACAGCTAGTCTGTGAGACGAAATGGATGCCGATTTGGTTGTATGTGCGTGTGTGATTGCCCGTGTAGTTGTTGTCAGCGCACTGCACAGGTGCACAAAGCTGTTAAGTACATTAAATCCTGAAAAAGCGACGACAGCGGGAAGAATATCACATGTAGTGGTCCAGGAGCTGCGTCTGGATTTTTAACGGGCTATGGTCTGGATGGTTCACGGAGCAGTAATGAACGCAATTGGCTAGCGTCTGCTGTAGGATATTTGCATACGGCGATCTGATTGGATGACGCCTGCGCTGGCGCTTGAAAAGTTGAGAATTCTTCAACTTCTGCCGCTTGCAACGCGAGTGAAGCGCCGCGACGGAACCCACAATTCAGTTCGGCAACGGATGATGTCACCCATTCAAAGTAAATGGGAAGCGTTAACGCCTACGCCCCGTGTGAATGCGGCGTTAAGGGTTTGGAACGACAGGAGGGTAATTAATCATTAAATCATTTTTGGCTGAAACATGCTTCAAAATTAAAGGAACTGTATGTAAGAAATGTATTTCAATGAATCATAAAATGGCCCTGATATGTCACTAGACATTATGAAATCATGTTCATTTCAAATACTTCTATCACTGACAACAGTAGTCCGCCCAGGATATTGTCATTTAAAAGTTGTTGTTCAGCCCAAAACTGATGTTGATGTTGACATGTTGTGTTTTGGCCTGAAGCTCCGCCCTCCACCTATCGACCAATCACGAAGTTAGTAGTATTTCGGCATCCGGGTTGCCAGATCTGCTCTAGTTACCACAGCTGCAGATCTACAAATGTTCCTGCTGATCCTGCAGCCAATCTGGCAACCTCGAGTCAGGGGGGAGGGGGAGGGGGACACACCGGTCTACAGTCATTTGAAAATGATTGCAGTACCAGTTTTGGCCACAATCTTACATACACTGCCTTAAATATGTATATTTTTTTATAAATGTTGTAGCACAGTGTGGTCTGTACATTCAGGCGTCTGCCGTACCTCGGTTATAATGAGACGACTGGCCATGCGCAGACGAGTCTTCGGTCCAAAGTGGTTGGTGACCATGACACGGAGACCCGCTTCAGGGAAACGGTAATTTGGAGGACTGGCGTTAATGATTTCATCAACCATTACCACCGAACCGCGACTGTAGACCTTACTGGACTTGACTTGAGAAAGAGGAAATTATTAGCCGATAAAATACATTAAAAAACACAAATAAAATGATATCATTGATATTCTAAAATAGCATTTTGCTGACATTTACTCTGCTATCTATTAGCTGCATTCTCTGTGGAGCATCAGAAAAAGAGTGTGCAGAAAAGTTAATGCAGAAAGGTTCAGTAAGACCAAACAGACAGGCAGGGCTAAACGTCAAACAAGCAGAGACTCAGATGAAGAATGAGGAAAGAGACGAAAGATCGCAGAGAGAAAGAAGTGATAGTTACCTCTCAGTCAGAGACGGACAGAAGCAGAAAGAAGCAAAGGGCTGGGAAAACAACCCCTTCTCGTATCTGCTTTAATACTGAATCAGGAGGACGTTTCTCTCACAAAGACAAGAGACACGTTCAGTCATGCTTTTCAGAGCACGTGCAATAAATGTCTAAGATGTCCAGGAAATCTATAAAACAAAATCTATAAAACAAATCTAGTTTAAAACAAATGCACCATACTTTTTAAAAGACATCTTTTTTTTTCTCTTTTTTTTTTTGCTTTGAAATGTTGACATTTTCTTGAAGTCTTATTATTTAACAAAAAAGTCAAATGTAGCTATTATATATAAATGAATATTTAATTGATATAAATTATCTATTTTTTTTTAAATAAAAACCTTACTAAATGCCCATGAAAAGAACTACGATAACTAATACTACAATATTATGCTTAATTGCTTAATTTTTTTTTTTTTTACAAAAAAACTATTGATTTTCTAAAATAATAATAGCTTTTTAATAAGATTTTAATTTCATCATTATGAAATCTACTGTTTACTGTCTATATGAATATATACATCCACATATTATATATATAATTAAAAATATATATGTCAAAATATGTCAATATTTTAAAATGAAATGAGTTATTAAAACATGAATTAAGTCACTGTATAATAATTGCTTTTAAATAAGAATTTTATTTTATCTTTATTTCTAGTAAAGTCCCTCTGTGTTCTTATACAGTATCACGTTTTCTACTGTCTTCTGCTGTTTGTTCACAAACTGAGGACAGATGATCTCACAACTGAACTGAAGGTGAAGGGGGTATGGAATTATGAACTTGTATTAAATCTGACTTTTTAAAGCCTGTCTGTTTAGTCTTACCTGAGCCAGCAGCGGTAAAGATGGATCATCCCATTTACAGTCTAAACTGTCTTTACCGTCCTCCAGTTCACTGCCGGCCGCTGCGTTTCCATTGGCTACATTCTTATCGCTCCGTCTCGTGAAAAACTTCTGCAAGCTGGAATTAAACCTAAAAAATTAGACACGGAGGCAAAACAAAAGAGGTCAGATTATGAGCCTCCACAGGTTATATAACAAAATGAGCGTTATCTTCCTGAATGCCAACGTGTTCCGCTCTGGATGACCAAAATATCATGCTAAAAATATACACAGTATGATACTCCTGTGAATAATACTCACTTCATAATGAGGATATATACAGCATACATGAGCACCAGCACCAGACTCTCCCACCTAAAACACACACGAGAGAGATTTATCCAATCAAAACCAGACGTCAGATCAGATGAAGGTTTACAATAAAAGAGAAGAAGACAAAACAGAGGAACAGAGACTCACCACACAATCTTTCCATCATAGATGAACTGATTGAATTCAAACAAAAAGATAGTCAGTGTAGTTACAGTCTAGTTTCAAAAAGTAAAAAAAAACAACTAAATAAAATGTAATATTCTATATTAAAAAATTATATAAATCACGTATTTTTAGATGCTTTAGAGCAGATATTCCTATGGAGCCCCTAAAGGGACAAGTTAAAGGAAAAAATATGAGATGGAGGAAAATGATTTGTCAATGCTTTTGCATTTTGTAAATTTTGCAAGAGAACGCAATGATTCTCGGAGGAGGGCAAAGCGTTTTGTGAAAGAACACAACGTTTCTTGTGGAAACTAAACATTTTTTGATTATACATTAGCAATTTACACAGTTTCTTGGAGGAACGCAAAGGCGGTAAAAGCGAACGCAGTGTTTCTCATGGGAGCACAAAATGTTTTTTGAGCAAATGCAAAGTTTCTTGTGCAAACGCAAAACATTTGCGAGAGAACACAAAAGCATTGACTTCTTATTATCCCTTTAGGGGCTCCGTATTTTCCCAAATGTTTTGATGTTTCCTAAAAGTACTCCTGAAGTTAATATTTCAATTATTTATTCACGGCAAGGTTCTCTGATGCCAGTTAATGGTCACACTGCATGCATTACATTACATGTCCACCATTTATCCAATTATTGCATATTTTTTGTGATTTATTTTTATTATAATAATAATAAAAATAACAATTATATTAATACTTTTATAATATATTTTATTATTAAAAACATTTTTATTTTACTGTATAATTGTATGTAAAGTGATATGTTTCTTTATTAATCTATTAAAATAAACGTTTTCGTAATCACAATAATTGGCCACAGGCTTTCCTATTTTTTGGTCTGCATTACAGGATGATGACGTTATAGTGTGTTTCATTTGAGACTCACCACTATCAGAGCAACTACAGACAATATGTAGAAGAAAGAATCACGGAAAACAGCCCACCAGGTCAGCACAACCACCTACAGACACCAACACAAACTACTGTTAAATAAATACATCAACACACAAAGAATAATGAACACTGAATATGGCCTGCGATGCATACAAAGTGTGAGAGAATATGAAAAGAGAAATGGTTCAATATATAAATATTACATGACATGCATAATTTAGGCAGAGGCCTCCAGTTATTATCTCAGAAAGAAAAACAAATTCATTTTGAATCCTATTTTTTATTAAAAAACCTTTTGGCAATCCAATCAGAACAATAGATAGAAGCCAAGAAAAAAAAATCACTCTTTTGTGGCTTTTCTTAAAGGTGTCATGAAGTGGCTTTTTTTTTTTATTTTTTTTTTTATACTGTTGTCTGAGGTCAACTGATGACGTTCGTGTGGTTTTTACATTCAAAAACATCATAACTAATAAGTAATAGGCTATTTTCTGCACTGCTTTGAGGCTCTGTCCTGAACGCTGGAGACTTGGAAGTAAACGCCCACAGCTAGGATTGGATAAGATTTGCATATTTAATGAGCTCCAGCTCTCCTGTCAGTTCAGGGAGAGGAGAGAATGAGGGAGAAGCGGCAACCAGAATGATTCTCTCGATCGCAGGGCTCGTAAACGTCTTTATCAAGGAAACACAATGTTTTATTTCTCATCGACCTGCGATTGATTGGACAATTATTTTTATATTACACATAGCCCGCAAGATCAGACAATATAAGCGCAAACCGCGCACACACACATGCGTGCCGCCCTTCAGATGTCAACTCGAGAGAGAGAATAGCAGAACAAGAAGGGAATATAATGAGATTGATCGGCCTGCCGGGCTTTGAGAGCCCAGGTCCATACACATAAGCAAAACGATCTATAACAATGCAGTACTATTACATATAAAAACACGTTTTACTCACATCGGTGTGTTGCACCATTCGGTGTGTTGCACCATCGACCGGAGATTTGTTTACTAACGATCCCGCAGTGAACTGAAGTGAATATGTCTTCCCCATGTGAGCTGGAACTTCATTAAAAATAAAGTTCAACCACTCATTCCTAATATCAGGATCAGAAGGAAGCTTATGCAGCGACTGTGTTCTTCTACAACCAGGAATAGCGCAATATCTTAATCTTCCTCATCATGTTTATTGTTGTTGACCAGCTAGCACGAGACCGCCATGAGTCGGTGGGCGGGGCTACTGGATTAGACGAGTCGGTGGGCGGGGCTACTGGATTAGATGAGTCGGTGGGCGGGGCTACTGGATTAGACGAGTCGGTGGGCAGGGCTACTGGATTAGACGAGTCGGTGGGCGGGGCTACTGGATTAGACGAGTCGGTGGGCGGGGCTACTGGATTAGACGCGCTGTAGATTCTCTATAGCCGTGTTTGGTCGCGCACTGACGTCAGTATGAAGCACAGGACCGTTTGCTGAGCCTGGTGTCTATAAAAGCTTTTCTTTGACTAACAAGGAAGTTTTCAGCTCTGAAACTTAGAGGATAATCTTATATTACCATGACCTTTTATATATCAAAAGCTCAAGGGAAAGTTGATCTCTCAGTTCATCACCCCTTTAAATGTTTATTCCACACCATTATATAGATGGGGTTCCTATTTTGAAATCTTGCTGACTTTAAGGCTACTTTTGGAGAAGGTGCACACACACACACACACCTGCCCGGCAAAGATCCCACAAACTCCAATGATGCAGAGGATATTAAAGACGGCAGAGCCGACGATGGTGCCAACTCCAACATCACCGTGAGTGATGAAGACGCCTGGAGACAGAAGAAGAGCCGATAGATTTACTTGACATAATATTCCTGATACGGATAATACGGATGTACTTATATAATGATCTACTATTTAAGCTTAGAATTATTATTCTTAGCAAAATTGTAAACAGTATCTAGAGTTTTAATGCGACAACCACCAAACTCCGGTCAGACTGTTCTCACTCGGGTTGCTGTATATTTTCTAACTCATTCGACTTCGTTAAATATTTCGTCAAACTAAAAAAAATCATAGACTTTCAATGAGGGGGTCCAAATAAGACTTATGGTGTATTTAAGCTGTCCATCACTAGCAAAGCTACAGCATGCTAATTCATGTTAGCAAGGTGCTAAAATGTGTTAGCAACATGCAAATTCATGCTATCAAAGAACTTCAAACATATTAAATAATGTTGACATGCTAAAACATGCTAATTATTTTGCTAAAATGTGTCAGCAAAATTATAATTCATGTTTAAAAATGTGTTAACCTGCTAATTCATGCAATTGAATGTGCTAAAACATGATAGCCAAATAGTAATTCATGCTAACAACGTGTTAAATCATACTAGCAAAATGCTGATTCATGCTAACAATGTGCTAGAACATTTTAGCAACATAATTCATGTTAGCAATTTGATAAAAACCTGCTAATAAATTTTAACAAAGTGCTAAATCATGCTAACAGTGTGGTAATCATGCTAACAAAACATGCTAATTCATGCAAGCAATGCCTTTCTTTCTTTCTTTCTTTCTTTCTTTCTTTCTTTCTTTCTTTCTTTCTTTCTTTCTTTCTTTCTTTCTTTCTTTCTTTCTTTCTTTCTTTCTTTCTTTCTTTCTTTCTTTCTTTTTTTCTTTCCACCCAATGAACTTTACTCATCTAGTTAAAATAGTTCCTGCCCAAGGCATATGTGGCTCATGTGTGTGTTGAAACTGGCGGTTATGGTAAGGGGAGGGGCATTTCCAAACACACTCAAAGCCATTGACCAATCACAACACACTGCTCTAGCCAACCAATCGGAGCACATTGTGCTTTTCAGAAGGAGGGGCTTCATAGAGACAGGAACTAAACAGAGCGTTACTGACAGACTGGGAAGAGAGGAGCCGCAACAATGGAGAATACGAGACAATCAATGTTTTATGAACATTCAAGCTTGATGTAATAATAATAGATCTCCTTTAAAACAAGGAAAGATATCAGCCAATGGGCTCAAAAAATAAACTTAATTCAAAGGGAAAACAAGGTTATTTTTCTGACCCCGTTGACAGATATTGTTTCTTCATTTTTTCGCTTCTCAGGTAAATGTATCTTGATTCAAGAATGTTTTGATATTTGTTCTGAAAAACAGGACAGAAATGCTGAGGAAGAACATTTTGCAGTGATGATTGTGACTGTGTGACTTTACCTATAACAGATGCGAAGAGCTCTGGCGCTGAGCTCCCCGCCGCCATGAACGTGGCTCCAGCCACATCCTCGCTCAGATTCAGCTTCTGCAGAACACACAGTAACAGCAGACGCTTCACATCCAACAAAGCCTTTGGCACAAACCCCGTCCAAAACTGGAGCAGTATGTTTTATGAGCTTCTGAAAGCCTCAAAGTGGGTCAGAGGAAGAACAGTGCAGATTCTGCTGCTGTCATTGTACCACGGTATTACTCGGATGAAATGGGAATTCATTGGGAATCGTTTACGAACAATCCTACCTCGCAGATTTTCTCAAGAGACATCACAAAGTAGTCGTCGCACACGATCGCCAGGGCCAGGAACATGTAGAGAGCCTGTCAGAAGACAACAGAAGATCCCTGGTCAGACGTCACCACCTCGGCTCCAACTAATCGCAAAAGAGATTTCTTTAATATCTCAATTATTTTTGCAGTGAAAAAGAAACACACACTCAAAACTTGTTGAATTTACATTAAAAAAAATCTGTGGTAAGTGGTTGCACACAACTATATTGACCAATTTTAACAAATAACAATTTAGTTATAAAAAAAAACTGGCACAATTTCTTTGAGTAAATACAAACCATTTGAAATTGTCACTGTTACATCATATTTATATGTGCCCTTTACTTAATGATGTTATGTTACATTTTTTAAATTGTATTATCTAAGGTGAACACTATTATCAATTTAATTTCCCTTTAAAAAAAACAACAACAAGCATATTTTTTAAAATAAAATGCAAAATTAACTACAAATATTGAAGTGAGAGCAGGAATTCCATCCAATGAATTTGTATATCAGTGCCCACAGCCTAAACACACACACACACACACACACACACACACACACTCTCTCTCTCTCTCTCTCTCTCTCTCTCTCTCTCTCTCTCTCTCTCTCTCTCTCTCTCTCTCTCTCTCTCTCTCTCTCTCTCTCTCTCTCTCTCTCTCTCTCTCTCTCTCTCTCTCTCTCTCTCTTCTGCATAATGATAACCACAAAATGACAGAAACTCCTCAATGTCCAACATAACTGAACATTAAACACTAACATAAACTAATAACATCTTTCCCTTTACTGAAAAACACATAAAATAACAGTTTAATCCCCACATGTTCTCTCCTGGCGCAGTCCCTTGCAAAGCATGCTGGGAACTAGAGAGCCACTGCCCAGTTAGTTATGTCAGCACAAATATTTCATGTTTTAAAGCAAATTAATTAAGTAAACTTCAGTTTTAAATATATCAGGCTGATTAAACACATTTCAACACAACTTAATGTAATTAGGTAAAGTAAACATCATTTAATTGTGTCTTATTTATGAAGGGCCTGAATCTTTTTTTTGAGTGAAGTCAACATTCATTTTATGTTTGTTATTTTATAGCTGAAACAGACCATTGGTTGCCAGAACTTACACCGTAAAAAATACAGCAGTAACATTTTAGGTTTTACAGGACAGTACCATAATTTAAAGGTTTGGCAATTACGGTTAAAAACGGTTTATTTAACAGTTCAAAATTGTATAATTAAAAAGTGCACAGTACACTAAACAATTATGGTAAAAAAAATAATAATAATTTAAATAATATTAAATTACTACATTATTAAAATATTAATATCTGTTATGTACCTTTGATATAGACAGACAACCACCAATCACAGCGTTGATGAGAATCACGTTATGAATCAAAGCTCATCACAACCAGCTTTTAGGAGGACAATAATAATATAGAGTCATTCACACACACACTAAACACCAAACACCATCATGGTAATACACATCACGACATTTTAAAAATACAATAAACATTTATTTAACAACATTAGATGTAACGTTAAACCTTAATGTACATAACGGATTAGAAAAAACTAAGAAGAAGCATAGTTAAGTCAATGAAAATACATTAAATGCGAAGTGTAAAGCAGGGAATTCGGGTCAATGTCAATTTACGTTTTTTTTTACTGTAAATTACACAATGACCTTCTTTTTCACTTCGAAAAACTAATTGTATTAACGGTATTTTACTGTAAAATTAAATAAACTCTATAAACCTTTTAATTATATAGTTTCAAACTGTAAAATAAATGTTTTCAACTGTAATTATTTCATTATAAACCTTTAAATTATGGTGCTGTCCCGTAACACTACAAATAATATTGCAGACCTGGCATCCCTTTGACTACGGGTGGTTCAGGGTCAAATAGCTTTAGCCTCGCTATTTTTAACTGTTAATGCGTTGTTGTTGTTGTTGTTGTTGTTGTTGTTGTTGTTGTTGTTGCTGTTGTTGTTATTGTTGTTGTTGCTGTTGCGTTAACACCCTAAATTCAACACAAGAGAGATTTTCTTCACACACAGAATGGCTGCTCCTGAATACGTATATCTCTTGAGTAGGTACTTATTTTGAATAAATAATTACTTCACTACAGCTAAAAAGTAATCCGGACGTCCTGCATTCGTCATGTGGTCATTATCATGTGTCCCACCAGAGTCAGTTACATCGCTTCACTGCTGTTCGCAAATCCTCTCCCGTGGCCTCATGGGATAGGAAAGTGTCCATCATATGCACACTTGAAAAAAACGTTGAAAGAAGTAGCTCAACCGGGTACTTTTTCCTGCTCTTTTATGAGTACTGTGAATTTATTTTGCTACTATATATAGAGGGAAGTATGGGATTTCGGATGCAGCCTATGAGCTGCAGACTGAACACGTTTTTTCGGCTGATACCAATAATTGGCAGATACATCAGTGCATCTGCTGCATCTGATGTACATGCAAGTACATGCTTGCAATGCTGTATGTCAACTGCTGACCAAATGTGTCTATTTCATGTCTCCTAAATAGAGAGCCATCAGACAAAACCTCTGAGCAATGAAACCTTCCTCTGAGGAGGCACACAAAACCGTCCGCCTGCTGTTTATCCTCGCTGTCAGGTCTTTCCTCCACTGAACCCTTTCCTCCTGTGAATGCACAATGTGCCCTGACTGCTTCACACCTCTGGATTCACATCTGTATTCATCGCAGAGCCTTTCCTCGTCTAGCGTAATGAGCCGCCCACACAATAAAAGCTTCTATTTATCCACGATTTGAAACCAAAGGAAATGCAAGGAAATGCCATGATGACCTTCAGACAGCATCATAACATGGGTCATACTCTTCGCGTTTCTCTTCTTGTGAATGTATAATGGTTATTTCAACAAAAACAAATGACTGAAATGTTACGTTTATATATGCAAATGATGCATATCTAGTTATCTAATTAAATATGCAATAATTTGCATAAAGCTCCAGAACAGAAATCTGAACATTGGGTTCAAAAATCTTGTTTCATTTTGTTGACATTAAAGGTTTTTACAGAAGTGGATTTTGGACCCATCTTTATTAATCAATACTATTTTTTTTATTTTTGTTTCACTGTAATTTTAGAAAAGTTTATATAAAACAGGTGAATAATATATTTAGATAATATATTTTTTAAAGTTTGGTGTATGTAAATCTTCTGAATAGGAGATTTCTGACTCTATGTATTATACAGATATGTATTATAATAGAAATCTATAGACACAGGGTTGTAATCACCATATTTATTTATCATTTATTTCCTTAAATCCCTTTTAA
Organism: Pseudorasbora parva; assembly: GCF_024679245.1. Taxonomy (NCBI): domain Eukaryota; kingdom Metazoa; phylum Chordata; class Actinopteri; order Cypriniformes; family Gobionidae; genus Pseudorasbora; species Pseudorasbora parva. The sequence continues at coordinate 42,118,837 of NC_090186.1, read as the reverse complement.
TCCTTTAAATAAACAAATAAGACCAATACCCCCCAACACACACACACACACACACACACACACACACCCACATGTACATTTTGGATATTTTCTTTGTAAGAGTCTGCAAGACGACATGTTATCTGAGCAAAATAGCCCAAAATCTCAGAATTGACCAGTGCATGAAAAAACTGCACTGGGTGTTAAGTTGCAAAAAAAAAAAAAAGTGCAAAAAAAAGTGCGCAAAATATGCACTTATCCATCTCTCGCTCTATTGGCTGGAACTATCCAGAGTCATTTGAATTTTGCCCATTGATCAAGCCTCTTGTGCAGAAGAAAATACAGAGCAGACTCCCCAGACCAAAGTCTTTGCTTTTTTTTTCTCTGCAAAAAAAATAGTGTTTTGTTGTCTGTTTAATCATAAAAAAGCATCAATTCCCTTGACAAGAAAGGACTTCACAACAGCACAAAGCTTAAATTATAGTTCAGCGTTCCAGACATGATCCATTCCAGCCACAGGGGGCGCCAGAGGAAAAGAGAATTCCCACACATGAATGCATAATTCAGACCTGAGCTGTGCTTGTGCGTGATGCCAAACATTAGAGCGTTACATAACCAGGGGCGGATTTTAATTGTGTTGCTCATGGGTGACGGAGTTAAATCATATTACCAGAAGATTAACCCACACTGTAAGATCCGGCTGAAAACAGCAAAGAGCTGCATCATTACTGGGAGCAATATCTCTTCTTTATTATATTAAACTTTAAAAAAATGTTTTTAAAAAAACTAGTCACTTGATGTTTTGAGGAAAGAGAGAGTCAAGTAGCCTTTCTTACCGCTATAATATGTAGCAGTACAGCACCGCTCTTCCGTTCGGCATTGGTGAAAACATCATCTGGAAATTCATTGATGGCTATAAAGAACAAAAACAGGCATTTACATTCATGCATTTAATCCAAAGCAAACAACATTCACCATATGACCAAAAGTTTTGGGACGCCTGCCTTTACATGCACATGAACTTTAATGGCGTCCCATTCTTAATCCGTAGGGTTTAATATGGAGTCGGCCCACCCTTTACAGCTATAACAGCTTCAACTCTTCTGGGAAGGCTTTCCTCAACGTTTAGGGGAATTTTTGACCATTCTTCTAAAAGGTTTCCATTTTCGGTGTACAACTTTATCTGCCTATTGTATATCTGCATTGTTGCTTTTTATGCTTTCTTTTATATGCACTTTGTCTTATTGTACAGCACTTTGGTGTAACTTTGCTGTGCTTTTAAATGTGATATATAAATCAAATTTGACTCTAATTCATCTCAAAGGTGTTCTATCGGGTTGAGGTCAGGACTCGCTTTGTGCTCTGGAGCGCAGTCATGTTGGGACAGGAAGGGGCCATTCCCAAACTGTTCCCACAAAGTTGGGAGCATGAAATTGTCTGAAATATCTTGGTCTGCTGAACTACCGGGGCCAAGCCCAACCTCTGAAAAACATATCAGATCAGACAAAATCAGGCTACTGTTTAAAATGTTTATACATTTTTATGTTTAAAAAATTATATTGACTTTTGTCTCACCTAAAACTCAAAACAACAACAGTTTAGAATACAACAGTGCTTATTCCATTCTGAACCAGTGCCGTTTCTAGGCATAGGCAAACTAGGCGGTCGCCTAGGGCGCCAACAGCTGGGGGGCGCTAATGAGTCCCCGCCCCAACAAGATTTTTTAGTTATTTCATATATATTTTATTATTAATATTTCGTACTTTTGCTATTTCAAGGCATTATGATTAGTTGCGATTATTGGAGTGAAGTCGCCATGATGGTGATAGTGGCACTGCTGTAATGAAATGAGATCATGTAGAGGGCGGCAGGGAACGTCGTCATCCGTGGCGTTGTAACGCTTGTGTCCGAGTGAAAAATGCGGATAGCTCACTTAATGTAACTGGAGTGGATGCAAACACGGAGGCGATTAACATCAAACAGATCGCACTTTATTCCCCGCTGAACTCTCATCACAAACTCCCTTTCCGTCCACAGCATTACTTAATAAAACAAAATAACTGACTGTTAGCAATAGAAAACAGAAAATAATCCCCACACATGGGAGCTCAAGACTCAGTGCGCACATTCACAAAATGCAGACTTCGTTTGCAGGGAGCGCGCGCAACTCTTAAAGGGGCCACACTATATTTCTACTCGTTACAGCGTGCTTTAGTTTCATCATCATGAAAAGGTCAAAGCCATCAGGGGCTCAGTATCGTAAAAATAAAAAAGAGGAAATATAAAAAAAGAAAGCGAAATATACAGGTATGTTAGCCTACTTATTGGTTATTTGTTCTCTACTAAGCTGGTCGCTCTATCATAACGTTGAGCAAAACATTACACTGAATATTAGTACTGGACGGACCACACGCCATGCTCATTTCAGGTGCAGAACATTATAGCAGTTAATTTAAAAAAAAAAATTTTTTTACATCAGAGATAGCTGTTTAGTGTAAATTGATCAAGTAGGCTAATACTCTCATAACCATGGGCCTCACTAGGCCCTTTTTTATGAACTTATGCCTCAGCCCCCCCTAAAAAAATATGTGATTAACCTTTAAAACATGAAACTGGCGCAAGGCTTCGGCTACGGCTTCATCCCGTCTTTTAGTCTTTGTGTCAGTGTGTTCTTCAATCCGCAGCGGCGCCGAGTGACATGGTTTTCAAGCTATTGTTGTCTAATTTTTTGGCCTTCAGAACATCTTAAAATACACATATGTAGATCATAGAAATCAAAATTTTCTCGGGGGAACATGCCCCCGAACCCACCCAACATCTGTGATCTCAGTGATAATAAACCTAGCTACATTATTCGATTAATGCATGTACAATATGCCCATGAAATAAGGAAGTCATATTTACTTAATAAGTTGTAGTTTAAACAAAAAAAAAAAGGGGGGGGGGGCAACATATGAATCTCGCCTAGGGTGCCAGAAAGGCTAGAAACGGCCCTGTTCTGAACATTTACATGCACATTTACGCATTTGGCAGACGCATTTAACCAAAGATAGACCGGAGAAATATGGTGTAAGGTTCACGGTTCTGTTAGTGTTTTGGACTTTGAGTTGGTATTTTGATTCGTTCCTGTTTTCCTTTGTTCAGTTTCCCGCTCTTCCCTTGTCCCCATGGTTACCCTCATTAGTTCATTTGCCCAGCTGTGTCTTGTTAATCATCTTGTTTCTACTCTCTGGTTAAGTTGCACCCTCACCTTCAATCTTTGTCTATTCACTGTTATGTTAGAGTGTGTTTCCCTGCCTTTCTGTTTGTTCCTGAGCATCATTATCAAAGGGGTGTTTGCGTGCGATTTCACTTTTTTAACTTTAGTTAGTGTGTAATTTTGCTGCTTGAGCATAAACAGTATCTGCGAAGTTACAGTGCTGAAAGTTCAATGCAAACAGAGATATTGTCTTTTAAAGTTACGGCAGTTTATTGCCTACAAAAACGGCCGGTTTGGACTACAACAAGCTTCCTCCCAGGTTGGTGACATCATAAACCCTCGCTAGTCTCCGCAGATGTGACTTCTGCCCGTAATGGGAAGGGGCGTGGCCTTTCCGGACAACATGTGCTTGGCACTTCAGCCAATAAAAATACAGGAAACTACATTTGGCCATCTAACAAATCTAATGCATTGTGTTTTTCAGAGGGATGGGCTTCATAGAAGCAGGAAGCAAATTGAGCCGTTCAAAGGACAGTGAGACAGCGGTGTGGAATAAAGGGAGAATAGAAGAAAAATACGGCGTAAAAAAAAGAAGAAGTATTAAGACATGTTACACTGCGCCCCATAAACACAACCAAGCCTAGAAAAAAACCACGGAACCACCGCTTTAAAGGTTGAGTTTGTATTTTGATCTTCTGAGTCTTCAGCCTGTTCCAGGTTCAACCAACCGTTGCAATAGTATTTACTTTGGAACAATTTTCACTCAACAATTTTTACTTGGATGGAATAACTGATGGACTGAATGAATAAATAATAGCAATAGGAATACAATACAGATGCAAATTATAAATATAATAATTCATTATTAATATAATGAATGAATGAATGAATGAATGAATGAATGAATGAATGAATGAATGAATGAATGAATGAATGAATGAACTGAGATGCACAGAATAAATAAATATGACTAATATACACTGAATGAATGAATGAATGAATGAATGAATGAATGAATGAATGAATGAATGAATGAATGAATGAACTGAGATGCACAGAATAAATAAATACAACTAATATACACTGAATGAATGAATGAATGAATGAATGAATGAATGACAAAACTAAGATGCAGAAAATAAATAAATAAAACTGATATACACTGAATGAATGAATGAATGAATGAATGAATGAATGAATGAATGAATGAATGAATGAATGACAAAACTAAGATGCAGAAAATAAATAAATAAAACTGATATACACTGAATGAATGAATGAATAAATAAATGAATGAATGAATGAATGAATGAATGAATGAATGAATGAATGAATGAATGAATGAATGAATGAATGAACTGAGATGCACAGAATAAATAAATACAACTAATATACACTGAATGAATGAATGAATGAATGAATGAATGAATGACAAAACTAAGATGCAGAAAATAAATAAATAAAACTGATATACACTGAATGAATGAATGAATGAATGAATGAATGAATGAATGAATGAATGAATGAATGAATGACAAAACTAAGATGCAGAAAATAAATAAATAAAACTGATATACACTGAATGAATGAATGAATAAATGAATGAATGAATGAATGAATGAATGAATGAATGAATGAATGAATGAATGACAAAACTAAGATGCAGAAAATAAATAAATAAAACTGATATACACTGAATGAATGAATGAATGAATGAATGAATGAATGAATGAATGAATGAATGACAAAACTAAGATGCAGAAAATAAATAAATAAAACTGATATACACTGAATGAATGAATGAATAAATGAATGAATGAATGAATGAATGAATGAATGAATGAATGAATGAATGAATGAATGAATGAATGAATGACAAAACTAAGATGCAGAAAATAAATAAAACTGATATGCACTGTATACATGAATGTATGAATGAATGAATGAATGAATGAATGAATGAATGAATGAATAAATGAATGAATGAATGGCAAAACTAAGATGCAGAAAATAAATAAATAAAACTGATATACATTGTATAAATGAATGAATGAATGAATGAATGAATGAATGAATTAAGATGCACAAAATAAATAAATAAAACTGATTTGCACTGTTTACATGAATGAATGAATGAATGAATGAATGAATGAATGAATGAATGAATGAATGAATGAATGAATGACAAAACAGATGCACAAAATAAATAAATAACACTGATATATATACTCTCTATAAATGAATTAATTCATTAAAGAATGAATGAATGAATGAATGAATGAACGAATGAATGAATGAATGAACGAACGAACGAACGAATGAATGAATGAATGAATGAATGAATGAATGAATGAATGAATGAATGAATGGACTGAGATGCACAGAATAAATAAATGAATAAATCCCAGTTGACATTGTGTCAAGGTCAAGTTGAGTGCATTGCATTGTGGGCCGCAGCGTTCTTCAGGGTGTGTTCTGCTCATACAGTAGGTCATGCAGATATTCAGTGCATTCAGAACATTCCCATACGCTGCACAATACACACGCCACTGCAGAAAGTATTATAGTAGCACACTTTCCCAACGACAAGCCACTTCCACAGGGATAATCCTGTGCAGCAGGACGTCATTAGAAATGGCAAAACCTGCAAAAGCAGCCCGGCCCTCACCATGAGTCAACACACGAGTCTGCTCAGCCGGCTCTAAGAATAGCAGCATATGGATTCACCTCCTGCAGGTCAAGGTGACTTTTATGCTCCATTTCAGGCAATGGATTAATTAACCTGTCGCTCGTCATGTGTGCTCTTAGTTTTACACGACACGTCGATATTCCTCGACTGAAAACACGAGCAAGGACAGCGAAGGGATGCAATGATCGCAGCTCCGTCTGAAATGATCAATAAATCATCTGTCTGTGTGTTTTCACACATTCACACGCAGCTTTATAATGTGATTAAAGCAGTGCAGTTAAACGGGAGCGCGTGTCAATCAACAGAATTATGTGAATGTGCTTAAACTTGTAATTAGAGTGACAATAATCACAGTGAAATCCAGAAACAGAACAGCTTTACGTGACAAGGCCTCATGTGTGTTTTTACCAGCTTTTCCATCAAAACAAACGACGCCAAGTGCCCTAACCAGTGAACATTTACCATTTCAATCAAGCCGATGAAAGCAGCAGCTTTACTTTGTGTTGTTGGCTGGTGTATAGCAAGTGAACAACAAGAACAATGGCAGTAAAACAACCACATTTCATTGCAAATCATCGAAAATATGCCGCATAGCATGTAAACAGAATTAAAAGAAGTGTTCAAAATGCAAATACAACAATATTCTTTCGCTTTCTGCAGTATATAGTGCTTATAAAAGTGCACTAACAATCAAAAATAATGAAATAGTTCTAGGAATTACAAAACTGAGATACACAGAATAAATCAATGAATGAATAAATGTCAAAACAGTTGCAAAGAATAAATAAATTGAGATAAATAAATAAAACAGGCTACATAAATGACAAAACTGATAAGCAGAAAATAAATACATTTAATAAATAAACAAATATAAATCAAGCGAATAAACAGCAGCTTTACTATGGAGGACCAAATTACTCAAAATGAAATAATTAAATAAATAGTGACTTCAATAAAACAACAATTAAATGTACCAGTTTATTCTGAAATAATTAAATAATTTATTTATTGATTTAATAATTAGATAATTAATTTAAATAAATAAATAAATGTGTCTATTTATTTTTGTAAAATTACATGAAATTGTTTAATATATTTCACAATTACCTCTTCCACACACGCTATTGTTAGGTTTAAAAATCAATTTTCTCATTATTTAATGTGCTTTTTCAAAAATAAGTTTTTCATAATAATATGCTGCATTTACGAATGACGCCTGTTTGACGAATCATGCATTTCCACAGCAAGATTTTCCCAAAGATCTTTTTCATAATAATAGAGGACATTTCACAAATGCCAATCAACAGCCAGTGGGTGGTGCTTAAGCGGTGTTTAAGTAATTGCGTTTTTATCTTGATCAATTCCTACCGCCATATTCATTTCCAATCAGTTCCCCTATTTCCCCTTGCCACTTGCCTGACCCAGACAGAAAAAAGTCATCAATCTGAAATTATTATCCAATCAGCGCCAAGCACCAATTTTTCATGATAACAGACAACATTTCACAAATGCCAATCAACAGGCAGTGGGCGGAGCTTAGCGCTGATTGGATAATCCTTTCAGATTGATTCCTTTTCTCTGTCTGGGTGTGGCAAGTAGCAAGGGGAAATTGGGGAATTGATTGTAAATTAATATGGCGGTAGGAATTAAACATAATAATGATAATAAATAATAAAAATGTGATAAAAACACACTTACTTAAGCACAGCCACATTTCTCATCGTTTACAGGTTTTTAGAAAATTCAATAGAGTCAAAATACATTTTCAGTCACAAATAAGAAATGAGAGGCACCCTTGGTGTTCCATGATGTCACCACACCACACACAGATCAAACAATCATTTAAACCAATCAGCACCAAGCCCCTCCCACTGCCTGTTGATTGGCATTTGTAAAATGTCCTCTATTATTATGGAAAAACATCTTTGGGAAAATCGTGCTTTGGAAATGGATGATTCAACAAATGAATCAAGTTCAAGCTCGAGTGTCAAGTTCGTAAATGCAGCATATTATTATGAAAAACGTCTTTCTGAAAAACACGGGTGGAAGAGGTAATTGTGAAATATATTAAACAATTTCATGTCATTAGAACAAAAATATATATACATTTATTTATTTGATTAATATTTAATTAAATTCATTATTTAGTTATTAAACCAATTAATTAATTATTGAATTATTTCAGAATAAACTGGTGCATTTAATTGTTATTTTATTGAATGCATTATTTATTTAATTATTTCATTTTGAGTAATTTGGTCCTCCATAATATGTGACATTGCAGAAAAAAATATTAAATGTACTGACCCCCAAACCTTTGGTTATGAGAAATGACATTGTGTTCAATAATTCATACTATTCTGTAGACAATATACTCTTAGTGAACACACAGCAGGCATTGAGTTATGCCAATAAATAAAGCTTTTTTTTTTAATAAGCTTATTTTTTGTAGCAAGAACTGTAAATATTGTCAAAAAAACTTCCCATAATCAGTGCAGAAGTCCAACAGTGTTTTCTGGATTAATAAAAACTGATTGTGTGTGAGGATGTCGGTCCTGAGACTCATCTGTGCTCATCAAGCGCTCACGATAGCTCAGTGTGGACACGCGTCTGTCCAGTGTGTCGCGGTTAACGTGCCTCCCTCGTTCACGGACGTTTGGCCACAGTGTTCTGGCTCAATGCATTTCTCAAGATTACGATCATCACAGGAAATTTGGCTAAGCATCTGAGCATGATGAGAAGATGGCGTCAGCTTCCATAACGTGAAGATAAGTGTCCTACACATGACGATGAGCCGACCGAGAGCCAAAGATGGCACGATTAGCAGAGAGGAGGAACATGCACTTAAACAAAGCCTAGGTGTGGATAGAGGCGGACAGTAGTGGAGTATTTCCACTTTCTACTCCAGTAAAGTATGTATATACTTTATCAGTGTTTTTCTTTGGAAAACTTTACTTCATTACACTCTCAGAAAAAAAGCTACAGTGCTGTCACTGGGGCGGTACCCTAAGGTACAAAAGTGAAAAGGTACATCTTTGTAAATCACCCCTAAATGGTACATATTAGTACATTAAAAGGTACAAATCAGTACTTTAAGAGTGCGTATTAGTGTCATAAAGGTACTTATTACACTCAAAAAGAAATGAACTTATGATGCTGTTCACTTTATTCAAGTAACTCATCTTGATTTAACACCATTATATCAGGTTTCTGGTTCTAATGTAATTGATTCATGTTAAACTGACTTAAAACCGTTACTCTTTGACATAACTTGATGGTTTTATTTTGAGATAACATGATTTAAACAAGTAACCCAATCAAACAGGATATTCACTTCCCATCATGCTTTGCAAAGGGGCTGAATTCGGAGAGTAAATGTCTAAATAAAGTGATATTTTATGCATTTATAGCGAGATGAGAAAATGGAGAGACTTTTTAATGTTTAATGTTTTATTATGTTGGTATTTAAAAGTGTGTGTTATGTTCGTGTTTTTGGACGTTATCTTTGTGGTGAAGTGTAGAGCATGTGCTTGGGGTAAGGATCTGCTAATAACTATTAAAGTTGCATTAATAATAAAAAAAAAATGACTTTTGGCAGGCCATGGATGTAACAAAACCATCCCAATGCCATCTTTTAATGTAAAAGGTTTTGTAAATGTTGTAAAAAAATAGCATTTCACTAAATAAAATCATCAATTAAACTGGATTACTTGTTTTGTTTTTTATATTCATTTCAGAGTAATTAAACGTAATAGTTTTGGACAAAATTAAAAATGCTAACTCCTAAATGGCATTGAATTAACTTTACGTAAAAAATTACATTTACCGAAATAAACAATGTTAATTAAATTCAACATAACCCAATTACGTAGAACCTGCTGACATAAAAAAATTAAGTAAATCTAAAGTATCATTTTTTTGAGTGGGCAAAAGGGCAAAAGGTACAAAACCAAAAAGACTCTACTCTTTTTGGTTTTGTACCTTTTGCCCAAGAGGCAACCTCCCACGATCTCTCTTGAAGCCGATACGGAAGTAATGTAAACGGCAATTCCTCAACGGGCCACTAGAGGCAGGCTCCAGAAGGAGCAGAATCTCATTGAGCCTCATGTTAAAATTCTCAACTTTACAGCAGAAAAAAACATGTTTACAGCCTGGGACAAATTGTAGTTTTGGCCTATACGGCTAATTTTGATCTTCATGACAACTGTGAGGGGGGTGAATTTTTTTATAACTCATTCATTTACGTTATATAAAGCCTTAGAGTTCTGCATAATTAAGGGCGTGGTTACAAGTGGATAGCCATTTATCTGCTGTCTATAGTCATTGCGTCACCTCAGCTCCGCCCACATCCCGCCTTTTTGCCCATTTTCTGTTATCCGGGAGTGACACGCGATGACTCGCTCACATGATGGCGACGCCCAGCTCGACCCTACTTTAAGCTTCAGAACGGCTTATCGGAATCCTATGGGTGACGTCACGGACACTACGTCCATATTTTTTTACAGTCTATGGTACCGCCCCATAGGTTTTCTCACCTTTAATACTTAATTACATAAAAAATGCAATACTTTTTTTACTTGCAAAACTTACTCAAGTAAAACTTTGAATTACTTTTACTTGAGTAAGAGTATACAGTACTACATTTTTAATGTAATTAAGCATTAAATGATATTCAGTATGGAATGTATTGCAGTAAAAGGTTGAACATTATGTTTTGAAATGTTGTGAAGTAAAAGTTTTCCCGAAGGAGAACACTGATAAAGCACATATACATGAAAAACAAAATGACTTGTAAAGTAAAAATCTTTGAGTACTGTCCGCCTCTGTGAAGTGATGAATTATCAATGCCATGACCTTGGACATTTCTTTATCAATAATTCATGATCAATATCCCTAACCAGTGTTGAACCTCTTCCTGTTATAACTTTTGTGTCATTTGTTTGACGTGGTGGACGGTAAAGCTGCAGAAAGCTTCATTAAGTTCAGTTGGATGAATATTGCCTTCTGTCATGTTTCGATATAATGTAATTAACCTCTAATCCTGTAATCTTTCAAATGTATGTGTGTGTTGCGTAAGAGAGATCAGTGAATGGGACATCTGTTGCAGACGCACGTGTGGGCAGACACAAGCTCTTTCCAAAATCAAAAGGCTTACGGGAACAGCAGAACTACATCTGCAGATAATAACGTGATTTCACAGCGCCGGACGCTTCATGAATGAACTCGCTGAACAACTGGAGCACGAGACGCGTTCAGCCCGCGCTCTTCAGCTCATGATGACAGGACAGGACGAGCATCAGCAGGTCAAGAAATGGTCACCTCTCTAAAGTCTGCCTTCAGGACACTAGCCACGGTTTCCAGCACAAACACAATGCATAGATAAAAGGATATATATAAAACTAATATTTATTATAAAAATTATACAATTTTATATAATTATAATAGTTTACTGTGTGTATATAAGTATATCATATATCATATTATAAAGAAATTATAAAAATAAAACATATATACATATTATTTCATTTAAAATTATTTATTATAAGATGGTAATATTTTCATTATATAAATATAGAGAATGAAAAAAATATATATCAATAAAATAATCATAATTGCCAACATTTTATTCATCTTATTATTATACAGTGTAATAACATTTTTGATCAATAATTAACCAGTAAGTAGCTATTATTATAAATTATAAACATGATTAATTATGTAATTCATTTTTACAAATTAATGTTTTATTTAAAATTTCAGATGCAAAGAGGTCTAAATATAATTCAAGTTAATTTAAATTATTGATTATATTATTTAATTATATAATTAAAGTAATATAATACATCATTTATTATATTAGACCTCTTTGCAAATGAACTGATATCCTAATATATGGTCTAAAAAGAAGCAAGGTTTTAAATATTCACAATCCATACGGTTATGAGTATAAATAACAAACACCAGGTGTGTGTGTGTGTGTGTGTGTGTGTGTGTGTGTGTGTGTGTGTGTGTGTGTGTGTGTGTGTGTGTGTGTGTGTGTGTGTGTGTGTGTGTGTGTGTGTGTGTGTGTGTGTGTGTGTGTGTGTGTGTGTGTGTGTGTGTGTGTGTGTCCAGTGAACTTTGAGTGTCATCAGCAGAAGAGGCCAGTGCAGAGAAATCAAACGGCTCAAGTGTGTAATGAACTGAATAATGAAGTAATGGAGAGAGAGAGAAAGAGAGAGAGAGAGAGCGAGAGAGAGAGAGAGAGAGAGAGAGAGAGAGAGAGAGAGAGAGAGAGAAAGAGAGAGAGAGAGAGCGAGAGAGCGAGAGAGAGAGAGAGAGAGAGAGAGAGAGAGAGAGAGAGAGAGAGAGAGAGAGAGAGAGAGAGAGAGAGAGAGAGAGAGAGAGAGAATGACTCAGCGTGATTCATAAATAATCAAGTCATTCACATAATAAAACTTAGAACAACACAAATCTTGATTATTTTTACAAATACATTAAAAACAATTCTAACATCATGACATAAATGAATAATAATTGTAACTAAAAAAAGCCTTAAAAATGGCTTCTCACATATTCTTAATCACGGGTTAACTGTTTTTAACCCTGGGTTAAAGCAATGCTGTTATTTTGAAAGGTGGTTAACTGCATTTAACCAGTTATGAAGAGCTCAGCTGTGTGAAGATGCAGTGCTAGAATATAACCAATCATAAATTAAACAACATTTGCCTCATTAAATATTCATGAGCTTAGTACATTCACTGAAGCTCACATGAACATACACACACGCAAGCAAGACAACAAGTGATTAAATACGGTCTGCACACTTTAAAATATATATTTTATCAGAGCGAACACACACTCAACACAAACACACACACTCAACACCAGTCCAGAGCCGTTCCAAGTATAAATCAGAAAGAAGAGACTGAAATGACCGTGGCCGGACGTTTGACCGGTGGGGGTAAAGGACACACAGTTGGTGGACGCTGAGCTCAGACTGATGACTCGAGGCTTTGTGACGCTGACTCACGACTGCCGGAGGAAACCATCTCACACAAACACGAACACACACTCACACGAACACACACTCATCACAAACACACACACTCACACGAACACGCTCATCACAAACACACACACTCACACGAACACACACTCATCACAAACACACACACTCACACGAACACACTCATCACAAACACACACACTCACATGAACACACACTCATCACAAACACACACACTCACACAAACACGCTCATCACAAACACACACACTCACATGAACACACACTCATCACAAACACACACACTCACACCAACACACACACTCACAAGAACACGCTCATCACAAACACACACTCAACACAATCACACACACTCACACGAACACACTCATCACAAACACACACACTCACACGAACACACTCATCACAAACACACACACTCACATGAACACACACTCATCACAAACACACACACTCACACGAACACGCTCATCACAAACACACACACTCACATGAACACACACTCATCACAAACACACACACTCACACCAACACCCTCATCACAAACACACACACTCACACCAACACACACTCATCACAAACACACACACTCACACCAACACACACTCAACACACACTCAACACAAACACACACACACACACACTCAACACACACACACTCACACGAACACACACTCAACACAAACACACTTACTCACACGAACACACACTCAACACAAACACACACACTCAACACAAACACACACACTCACACGAACACACACTCAACACAAACACACACACTCACACGGACACACACTCAACACAAACACACACTCACACGAACACACACTCAACACAAACACACACACTCAACACAAACACTCACACAAACACACACAAACATGCACTCATCACAAACACACTCACACGAACACACACTCAACACAAACACACACACACTCACACGAACACACACTCACACAAACATGCACTCATCACAAACACACTCACACGAACACACACTCAACACAAACACACACACACTCACTCACACGAACACACACTCATCACAAACACACACACACTCACACACTCACACAAACACACACTCATCACAAACATACACACTCACACAAACACACACACACTCATCACAAACACACACACACTCATCACAAACACACTCACACGAACAAACACTCATCACAAACACACACACACACACATTCACTCACACTCACACTCACACAAACACACACTCACACAAACACACACTCATTACAAACACACACACTCACACGAACACACACTCATTACAAACACACACACACTCACACAAACACACACTCATCACAAACACGCACTCAACACAAACACACACACTCACACTACACACACTCATCACAAACACGCACTCAACACAAACACACACACTCACACTACACACACTCACACACACTCAACACAAACACACACGTCTTCTGTCCGGTCACTGCCCTGGACCAGAGCAACTGCCCTCGGTCTCATGACAAACACAATGGCCTTTTCTTTTTCTGTGATGCCAAGTTTTTCAGCAAAAAGCAGCTTGTGAAATATGCAGAGTTTCCCCGCACAGCCCCGACTTACGTAACCCAGAGCAAACATCCCACTGAGAGAAATTACATCCTTTCATAACACTGACTTCTGCTATAAACACTATTACATGACTTCAGTGCCATATCACTTCACACTCTCTAAACAGGTTTGGTCAAATCAACAAATCAAATTTCATTAGCCCCTTATATACCTATTTACACCGATCAGGCATTACATTATGACCAGGTGAAGTGAAAAACAATGATTATCTCTAGCCAGGATGTCAGACAAACTTAACCCCGCCCACAACATTTGAGCTCGGGAAGTTCGGTCTGGACTTGATCCGTTGTGGAGCAACTATGCTCCAACCAGAGCTTTTCGGACCAATCAAACTGTCAGGATGGGCTTTATAAGATGATGGACAGATGATCAACAAAGAGCGCTTGGGTGGAATTATTTTATAACAAAGATGTTCGTATATGCATTCACAGTTACTATTTCTCTCAAAAATGATGATCGTGTTGTAAATACTCAGAGTATCCTTAAATATTTTTTACAACACCGGCAAAGATCGATTACACTCATCTTCTTCTTCTACACTGTAAAACAAATGTTGGATTTTAACTTAAAAAAGTAAGTAACCTGGTTGCCTTAAAATTTTGAGTTTATTGAAATTAAAAAAAAAGTTGTTGATACAATGAAGGAAATTAGTTTAATAAATAGAAACTCAAAATATTATTGTATCTGAACCACATAAAAAATGTGATAAATCATGAAAATAGCACTATTTGGCATGTTTCACTGCGTCATCAGAAATAAAACACACACAATTACCCAATATGCTTACAAAATCTCTTAATAATATTTTAATAAAGATTATCGAATCTCAAAAAAAGATTAATTGTATTAACTCAAAATTTTAATTTCAATGAACTCAAAATTTTAAGGCAACCAGGAAACTTTTTTCCTAAATATTTTTTTACAGTGTACTTCCTTCAGCGTTCGTGCAGTTGAGTTCTGTTGACTACTACACTCTTCAAAATAAAGTTTCTTAAATGTTCCTTTGGCAGGGTGTATGGTTCCATGAAGAACCTTTCCATTGCACAAAGGGTTATATGTAGTGCAAAAAGGTTCTTTAGACTATAAAATGGTTAGAAAAAAAAATTTCTTTAAAGAACCTTTCACAAAACGGTTATTTGGGGAACCAAAAATGGTTCTTCTTCTATGGCATTACAGTGAAAACCCATTTTTGTTTCTTCCTGGCACCTTTATTTTTAAGTGTGTATGCGTAGCTCGTCACTTACTCCGTTGCTTTGATTGGTTGTATGTCTAACCAATTGAGTGCAGAGGCATTTTCTTTCCTGGTTCGGTTGGAAAGAAAGCTCTCAGATTTCATCAAAAATGTCTTAATTTGTGTTCTGAAGATGAACGAAGGTCTTACGGGTTTAGAACGACATGACGGAGAGAAACTAATGACAGAAATTTCAAAGACAGAAAGTTTTTTTCGAGTATGGCTCGGCTTGACGTTAATAGAGCGGAAGGTCTTTGTATGAGCCGTACGGGCTCTTCTCCCGGTAGGGTGTGCACGCGTGACTAGAGCGAGAGAGGAAATGCACGCCCATAAACACTCTGCGCCGCACTCGATTTGAACACAGAAATGACGAGAAGCTTCACAACATCACTTCAGTCGCGTCGCAAAAGTGGATCTCCACCGTTCACTGCTGTCAGGACTTTACCAAATCATAACAAAGAAGTGTGTTTCTGACGGAGTGGTCCCAGCGATAAAGGTTCGGTCCTGCTTTGGAAGCAGCCGGTGAGTAAAACTGCTTCAAATGTCTGTGCTGTTGGCTATCGGCGTGTGAGTAAACATCAGTAAACGACACGATCGCGTGCTTCGTCATTCAAATGCACTAACGGTTACTCCATTGCTGTTCTCTGTATAACGTTACACTAGTCTGACGTGCAAAACCGTTTTGCTTGCTACTGCTAAGGTTTAGTCGCATACAATAGTCCATAAACCGAATCATGTCCTCATAAACTGAGAGTAAACACACACAAATGTTGACAGGCCACTAAATACAGTCCATACCACAGAGACGGACGTCCTGCTGTTGCTGTTTCTCCTGTTCAGTTTATTTCAGCCTCCGAATGATTCTGGATCATATATCTATTAGCTGAGATCGATACCCATGGGCTTCTCCACGCTTGAGGACGTCACCGCTTTGTGCGCTCGTCATTCTTTAGCTCCGCCCACTCAATACGCCTCCAGGCGCTCGGTTTTTTCCGGAAAGACTCGGTACAGCCCATATTTCTTTTATAAATATAATAAAACTAAAGACTTTTCGGAGATATGAAGGATGCAATACTACTCTATAGGTACTCAAGATTGACATGAGATTGACTGAAACTGAGTGTTTCACCCTCCCCTTTAAACAACCTCCTAATATATAGTTCAAAGAAACACACCGAGAAATGCTATACCTTTAATTAAGTTAGACCTTCAGAGTCTTTGCAGCGCACTTATCAGGAGACCCAGCCCAGGTCATTCTCATCTGACCTCTGGCATCAACAAGGCTTTTTCTCCCACGAACTGCCATATTTAACACTGGATATTTTCTATTTTCTGGACCTGTCTCTGTAAACTCTAGAGATGGTTGTGCGTGAAAATCGCAGAAGATCAGCAGTTTCTGAAATACTCAAACCAGTTTAGCAACAACAAAAAAACACTCACAAAATCTAATTAAAAGCTGCATTGTCATAGATGACATAAAACAAGAAAATGAGGCCATGAAGATGGTGAAGAAAAGAGAAAGAGGATGCCATTGCCGTTTGCACAACATGCTGAAGAAGAGGAGGAAATAGTCAAATGTAATCTTCAGAGATTACAAGATTTTCATCTTGTAATCTTGTCAACTGGCACGCTCCAACTCAGATTGAAAACTTAGTGGCAAAGGAAGAGGTGAGAAAGACGAACCGAGAGCTGCAGATTCAGAGCTGTGCCGATTATTCCAGAATGATGTCGACTGAAAGGAAAATCATGAGGTACTTGAAGCTAATTCCTCCAGTTTTCTTTGCTGGATGATCAAAGAATATAAAAGGCAGAGGCTATTTACACTAACTCCGCCCACTGGCGTCTGGTTGGGCCAGACAAAATTACAGAAGACGTTAGAAGCACATAGCAGAAAGTTTTGATGCAAATCGACCCATTTTCATATCCACCTTTTGCCCAACTCGCTCTACTCCCTTTTCCCATCACATATCAGATCAGAAAGGCATTTATTTTCAAAAAATATTCAAAAAGTGGAAATAAAGTGTCTAACGTGTTTACGAATAAAGTGTCTAAAGTGGTTAATTGTAATAAATCTAATAATTTACACTGTATGTAATTATTACATACCATTTAATGTACAAAAACTCTGAGGTATGTATCTGCCAACTAACTAGTATTTACATTTAGCCTATTGCAAAGAAAATACTGCTATTTTTATATAAAGCATAGTAAATCAAATCTATGGCTATTATTACTAAATAGCTGATGCCAATTTAAAAATGCAAAAATTGAAATATGAAAAATAGGCATAACATTATGACATAACATTGTGTTGTTCCCCCTTTGCTGCCAAAACATCCCTGACCCGTTGAGGCATGGACTCCTCTAGACCCCTGAAGGTGTGCTGTGGTATCTGGCACCAAGATGTTAGCAGCAGATCCTTTAAGTCCTGTAAGTTGTGAGGTGGGGCCTCCATGGATCAGACTTGTTTGTTCAGCACATCCCACAGATGCTCGATTGGATTGAGATCTGGGGAATTTGAAGGCCAAGTCAACGCCTCAAACTCATTGTGCTCCTCAAACCATTCCTGAAGCATTTGTGCTTTGTGTCAGGAGCATTATCCTGCTGGAAGAGCCACAGCCACCAGAATACCGTTTCCATGAAAGGCTGAACATGGTCTCAGCAATGCTTAGGTAGGTGGAGCGTGTCAAAGTAACATCCACATGGATGGAGGACCCAAGGTTTCCCAGCAGAACATTGCCCAAAGCATCACACACACCCGGCCATCCACGTGATGTAAAAGAAAACACTGTTAGCACACCATCTATCATCTCGTATCACTTTGCAGACTCTGCTCTGGCTGTGAGCGTTCATGTGTTTTGGAGGAGGTGTGGCTTTGTGGATCTCATGCTTTCAAAGCTAGATTGTTATTGCGAACCTTTCTGAAATTGCCTACTCTAAGATTTGATTGAAAAGTTCTTGTTGGACCAAAAAACTTCTTCTATGGCATCAGTGTGAAAACCCCCTTTAGGTACCTTTACATTTAAGAGTGCTAATTGCATTTTTATGATTATTAAGGTTCATGTTGTTATCTTAGAAAAGCAAAAACATTGTTATCTGACACGCAATGGCCACGGTCTGATACGCTTTTATGTTTATGTTAAATTGAATGTATAAATCTGAAAGATTGTCACATTTAAACTGCTACTAACACATGTAAAATGACTTCAGATGTCCTCGAATATGCATGAAATGAAGTTCCACGGCCATAAAGACGAACAACATCAAACTCAGTGCAGATTCTAGTAAATTATGCCTGACTTCAAATTTATGAAGCTGAACAAACAGAACATCCACGGCTAAAATTAGATTTTTAATTTGAGTTTGAAAGAATTTAATGAGAACAACCACAGTCGGAATAACAGCCGTAAGTCCGGGACAGAGTGCACTCCGAAGAAACCGGGTGTCAGCTAAACGCAGGCCTTTCTCTCCAGACCAAAGCTGATTAAAACTAAAAAAGTGAACGGCAAAGTCACATTAAACCTTAAATCTCACTGGAGTTACAAAAAACAGCCTGACATGGAGTTAAAATCTCATCAAAGCTCTTACTTTAACGCATTTCTGTGAAGTTTTCCATCTGCTGATTAACTAAAAACAGATGATAATTCCGTGTGGGTCATTAGTACATCTCAAAGAACCTAAACATAGTCCTAAAAGCTCAGTCTAACAGCCATGGCATATCAGTACATAACACCACAAACATCTGAACACTATGATCCATAGAAAGGGTGAAAAATCAGGTGCAGAACAATCTGAAAACACTGAGGTTGTTGTAAATTGACAGTCAATGTTGGAAACAAATTGTTAATGAATCGCTGAATCATTTTAAAAAGTCAATCTACCATGCATTAGGGTTTGCCCACTTTTTCCATGACTTTGGTTCCAGAAGTATTTTTCCCATTTAAAAAAAACACAATAAGTCATGAACCAAACCAACCAACTACACAATGAATCACAACACTACAAACTTTGATTTGAAGCAAAAAGGTTATAAGACTATCATATTCTCAACAGCTTTAATAAGGAAAAGGACTACAATCCCATGAAGTGAAAAAAATATTTTCATAACAATATGGCTGCGATTTACACTATGTAAAAAACAGCAGTATTTTCTTTTTAATCAGTGTAAGTAGTAGTTAGGTGCTATTTATGCTTAAACATAGTGGCAGATACTATTTCACCACAGTGCTGCTGCACATTAAATGGGATGCAATAATAACATAGAGTGTAAATTATTGTATTTATTGTATTGGGACAATAAAGTCCTCCCTACACCTATACCCCAAACCCTCTCTGATAAACACTTTATTATTAAACACGAATTAGACACCTCATTTGCACTTTTCAAATATTTTCTCCATTTTTATTGAAAATAAATGCCTTTCCGATCTGATATGTGAAGGGAAAAGTGAGTTTCTTCGAACTTTCATCTATTTGCGTCAAAACGTTCTGCCACACACCTCACCCCTACACTAAAGCTGCTGTTGACAAATCAGCGTCTTCATACATTTTGCCAGGCCCAATCAGACGTCAGTGGGCGGAGTTAGTGTAAATAGCCTCTGCAGGCTTTTGCACTTAATGTAAACAGACATATATGCCAAGTTTTCTGAAAAATATGAATGTATAATTGTGTTAATAAGGATTCAAATGAATACCAGTAATACCATTGAGTAGCCTACTGTGCATCAGTACTCTGATATAGGATTCGTCAGCTTTCAGGTACTCTGATCCAATAGTGTGGGGGTGGCAATAACATTTTAGGGTGGCCGTGACACCCCTTACACACAAAGATTTTTTGATATGCTCTTATTGGAATATCAACCCGATGGCGCCTTAGACGACCGGCTACTTTGTCTAGGGATGCACCGAAATGAAATTCTTGGCCGAAGCCGAAACCGAATAATAATGAGATGCTTGGCCGAAGGCCGAATACCGAACGCGGTGTTTCACATTTTTTCGGCCATTTTTTTACCATTACAATAATTAAATAGTAAAAATTAGCTTTTTACTATTTTGTGTTGCTTTTCAGAGAAATAAATCAAATAAAAATACACTCTGTATGTCTAAAACCTCAAATGTGCATTGAATAGTGCAAAAAAGGTGGATGAACCCACACAAAAAAAAAAACTGTCCTAGACATAAGCTTACTTAGCCTACTTCTTCAGGAAAAGTGGCAGGTTCTTCTTTATGAAAAGTAGCTTCTCTGCTTTCTCACATGAAAGTCGGTTCCTCTTCTCATCGATGACATGAGATGCAGCACTAAACAGTGCTTCCACACTGCTGACATGCTTGCTGCATAAAGCGCCCGCCTCTCACTCTACGTGGGTTACTATTTGATCGCGTCATTAAAAACGTCATTGTTCTGCAAAAATTATTCGGCCTTTTTACTTATTCGGCCGAATACCGAAAGTGCTTTTTTTGGCTATTTTCGGCCGAATAATTTCGGTTGCCGAACATTCGGTGCATCCCTAACTTTGTCTATGCCTGAAAACGTCCCTGGCCACTCTATTGTGCTGAAATATTTTTATCACCAGCCAAACCTTCACGCCAGATCATTTGTCTGCTGCTGATGTTTCTGCCAGAGATGCAAAGAATGCGATCTGCTCTCCGAAGGCATTTGTTTAGAGACAGACGAGGACGTCACCTCACCTGGCTCTGTGCAGTTTTTCTCCTCCGTCGCATTATCAGGTGTCGATGACATCAGCCGCCGCCCCCAGTGGTCATGTGACTCCATATGCGACTCCTCCACAATCATGCCATGACCTAGAAAAAACCAAACAGTGATCAAATCACTAGATGACGAAGAGAGAAATACATATGGGTTTGGAACAACATGATAAACCTATCACTTTAAATAGCTCAACTCAGACTGTAACCCTCAAAAATAAGTAGATAGAAACTTTGCAATTATTGTACCCTTTTATCAATTGTAATATGTTGTTGTGGTGTGACAGGCAGCCGGGCGAGGGACCGCGAGAGCGGGCCGGTGATTAATGTTCACGAGTGCCAGCTGCGTGGCACACCGGTCTCGTCTCGCGGCCATGTGACGGGAGCATATAAGGAGGAGCAAGGACAGCGGAAGACGAGAGAGGACCAGGCCTGGAATTTATGTTATGTTTTGTTTGTGTGTTTGCGGGCAGTCGTCCGTGAGGGGCTGCCCGCGGTTTTACTTTCATTTTGTTTATTTATTTTGAATAAATGTTTTTGAACGTTCGCCGGTTCCCGCCTCCTTCCTTCCCATCTACAAACCGTATTACAGTTGTATTATGGTGTGAAAAAATAGTCTAGGAATTTAAGTGAAATTGATGTCATTAACTCCTCCCCCTAATGTCGTTCCACACCCGTAAGACCTCCGTTCATCTTCACACACAGTTTAAGATATTTTATATTTAGTCCGAGAGCGTATGCAAGTGTATGCACACTATACTGTCCATGTCCAGAAAGGGAATAAAAACATCATCACAGTAGTCCATATGAGACATCAGTGGGTTAATTAGAGTCTCTTGAAGCATCCAAAATACATTTGGGTCCAAAAATAACAAAAACTACGACTTTATTCAGCATTGTCTTCTCTTCTGTGTTTGTTTTCAATCCTCAAATAAAGATTCAAACGGTTATAAATCAGCCTATCGATTCATGATTCGGATCGCCAGTGTCACGAGATTTCAGCAGTTTGACACGCGATCCGAATCATGAATCAATACGCTGATTCATAACCATTCGAATCTTTATTTGAGGAAAACAAACGCGGAAGAGAAGCCAATGCTGAATAAAGTAGTTTTTGTTAACCCACTGATGTCTCATATGGACTACTTTGATGATGTTTTTATTCCCTTTCTGGACATGGACAGTATAGTGTGCATACTCTTGCATACGCTCTCGGACTAAATATAAAATATCTTAAACTGTGTGTGAAGATGAACGGAGGTCTTATGGGTGTGGAACGACATTAGGGGGAGGAGTTAATGACATCAATCTCATTTTTGGTTGAACTAATCCTTTAAACATAATGATTATTTTTGTATGTGGTAATAAATATTGTAAATTAATATCTTAAAATGAATATTTATGTATTACATTTTATTATTGTAAATGTATTATTCATATTAATTTAAATATTAACCATAATTAAATATAAAGATTCAAATATGAAATTAAAGTATTATATTGTGCTATATACAGTGTTTTTTTAAAGCAGCTTCACATTAACAAACAGGAAAATAATGCTATAAAAAATTCATCAATTATGAAACAAATTAAATTCCAGCTGTAAAGTGTCATTATTCAGCTCAGTTCAGTTCAATGCTTTGTCAATGCTGCAAAGTTCATCAAGTATGAAACGAGTTCATTTCTCTACAGAGTCATTAAGTCAGATCTGTGGTAATTCAATTCAGTTCAATAATATGGATGTTGCAAAGTTGACATCATTATTCTGCTCAATTCAGCTCCTATTTTTATTCTCATCTAGTGTCCGTGCAGTTAAATCAGTAATATTACTGAATACACTGAAGACAAAATTGGCGTAGAAACAATTTTCACGTACAAATTAAGTAAATGTCCCAAAGAAACAAAGTAACACACTTAATTAATTATGAAAATAGTATGTAATCATCTTCAAAAAAAATGTCTTCTAATCACCAACTTAACTTTCACATGTATTAACCTTCAAATTATTTTAAATGCTAACCATAAATAAATGTAAATATTATTTCTACCACCATCAGAATGAAATAATATACACTGATAAATTCAACGCTCAAATAGAGCCGTTGAATCTCATTGGCATCGGTGTGTTTGAGTGACATGATCCCGCCCACTGATTGTTCATTTTTCAGGCATAAAGCAATAAAGCAGGCGACTTGTTTCTTTAATGTGCTCTGCTTTAACGTGAATGAATCATTTTCTTTTCTGAATGACTGAGCAGCGCCGGTAGCGTTTGCTCCACAGCAGGTATTTGGTTCAATCAAAGGGTGTCAATTAAAGTAAACCGGCCTAAATTCAGCCCAAACGACTGTCCTGAAATGCTGATAAGGCACTCACACAGACTACCTGACAAGCTCCAGGCCAGAGCCATTTCTCAAAAGAGCTCAGATTGAGAGCTCTGGAACATCTCAGAACAAAGGAAAGGATTTTCACTTTCCCACAATTAGTACTGTCTCCCATTAATTCTGAATCAAAGACACTATTTGGGAATATTGTACAGTGAGATGAAACTGAAATTACTTTTTAGTCAAATTTAAGAAAATAAACAATTTTGGTGCCCGATCATAAGCCGGCCGTAATGCAGCACCAGACACAAGTGTTTTTTGCTAGTTTCAGCCTGACAAAGTTATCATTTTCACGTCCAGCTCCATTTTGTTTAAATATCAAATGCACCGGCTCATCTGTTCCCCCATGGGTGTCTGGTCTAAACCAGGAGTGTTCAGGAGCATTGTTGGAGAATTGCTATTTTGAGGAACTAAAAAAAGGACTGACCGCATGCATTGACCAACACAAACCTGCTCTAAAGATTATTACACACACAGGGACGTGCAGCAGCACACACACATTTTTAAATGTTAAAAATAAAAAGATTACAATGTAAAAATAATATTATTGTGTAGATAAAAACAAAAATGCCTACATGTCATAATTAATAGTCATTGCATGTATTAGAATGACCTATTTGCAGTAATGATGAATGAAAGTGGCAACTATTCAGCCAATTGTGGCATTGCACACATGCATTTAAACTGACTCGTCAGGTTGAGAGTGTCTATATTTCTCCATGTAACTAGTGAATCCGCCATGGTGTGAGCACAACTGGCTTTTAAAGGGAATGGGAGATGAGACTCTGATTGGTTTATTGCATGCTCACACCCAAAACACACCCATGACTCATTAAGAGATGAGGGACGACCCTTTTGTTGCGTCGACTGTTTTTTCTGTCGGTAAACCAGCAAATTCAGACATGCCACAAGAGCACCTGCGCTGTACGCTTCACACCATGTGCTTAGATCATTAAAATAGGGCCAAAAATGCATAAAATAGGAACAGATAAGAGTGACAGTATTGCTTTTGATTTGCCTGATTCAAAAGGGAGGGTTATTCCCTCTGTCTCTGATCTTTCATTCCTGAACCATTATGAAGGCACCAAGAGTCTGACGTTTACACACACATGCTTTTAAGTTATTGTCACGAGCAGACATTCATGTTTCAAACGTCGTGCTGTGAGAAACAGATTTACTATTGTCTGTACGGTATCAGTGCAGAATAATCTTTTAAGCTTCTTGTTTTTATTGTAATTAACATCTTAGTGTCTGATGCAGAAGGCTTATATTTCATTTGTGCATGACATTTCGGTTTGAGTGATACCTCAGATCGAGCGGCTTGTGTGTGCTTGTCAAAGAGATCAGACTTTTCACTTGGTAGATGATAGACATGCAGGCAAAATCTGGAGGAATCCGAGTCACTTTTAGAGATTTGAGGGTTTGGACCAGTAAGCAGCAACCAACCAAAAACAACCCACTATGGCGGTGAATTTTGCATGCAAATTTGGACAATTTTAATGATTTATAAGCAGATTTGGAAGGCTGCTATAAAAGACTCTATAAATCTTGCATGAAATCTGAACACTGTGTGTCTGTGAAGCAATAACACAAGACCAGCCCAGTACGCGCTGTGCGACGCCATTCACCATGTGACTCTTCACATTACAGAGCCAAGCAAGTTAGCAAGCAATACAAATCATTATAATCAGGAACTGATTTTTCCTTAATTAAAATGTGATTAAGTAAATTAAAGAAACATTCTGATCCTCTAACGGAGATGTGCTCACCAGTCACTTCTTAATAAGTAAACTTTTTGGGGGGAATCTATTGTAAAATGTTTGCTGTAACAGCAAATGTATTTTTTATAAAAAATACAAACTGGACATAGAAATATTACAAAGAAAAACAGGGTTAAACGGGATCTAATATGCCCTTTTACAAAGGCTTGGTTTTGTTTTCGGGGCTCTACAATAATAGGTTTTCATGCTTGAATGTTAAAAAACACCTTATTTTCCTCATATTCTCCACTGTTGCGGCTCCTCTCTTCCCAGTCTGTCAGTAACTCTCTGTTTAGTTCCTGTCTCTGTGAAGCTCCTCCTTCTGAAAGCACAATGTGCTCTGATTGGTCGGCTGGACTAGAGTGTTGTGATTGGTCAATCGCTTTGAGCGTGTTTGGGAAATGTCCCCCCCTTACCATAACCTCCAGTTTCAACACACTACTAACTGACTCGACCAAGCTCCACATGTATGCCTTGGGCAGGAATTATTTAAATCCCCCTGTGGTGTTGATATGTCTATATGGTGGTTTTAAAATGCTTTAAGACAAACCATGTGCAAATTCATCAGTCAACTCCTTCAAACTGCAGTGAATCAAAGACAGTATCAAAAATGCGGTTTGAAATCGCTGGTGTTTCTGACGTCACAAACTTCCTTATAACCAATCACGTCAATGTGTGATCACTAACGAGCATTGACAGTAAAAGAAATGGGCACAGCGTTCCCATAGACATCAACAGCAGAAAATGAGGTCAATCAGAGGCACTCACTTCCTGATGGCTGAGCGTACTGCGCAGGCTCAGACTGAGCTTGACGATGTGGATGTGACGTGCAAGGGGGTAATCTAGCGCTCGGAAAGCGTTCCACCCATAGGGGCGACCATTGCTAACCAAGCCATCACCTGCTGTTAGCATCCCATTGACTCCCATTCATTTTTGAGTCACTTTGACAGTGAATAACTTTACATCTGAGGTGTTTAAAGACTCCATTTGTCTATTGTTTATTTATAAAGATACACAACAATGCATAAAAGGCTCCATTACCTTGTATCTGACACTATCGCCCTGTAGAAGCTGTTTTTGTAAAAATAGGCTAACGACTGCGTCATAACCAACGCGACTTTGTCGCACAGTTGTGAAATTACTGTATAGACAGGAGGAGACGCTCAGAAGCAATCTTTTACTGTCTATGAGACAGTCGGGGGGACGTGGAGACATAAAGTCTGATAAAGTCAAGGGGGAAGAATGGGGAGAAGCCCATAGTGAGCCAAAAGCAACGGGAGAACATACTTAAACAACGTGATTCAGCTTTCACTTTCCACAACTACTAGAAGACCTACAGCTGTCCGGCAGGAGGCTCACGTCACATCTACGTCGTCAAGCTCAGTCTGAGCCTGCGCAGTTCGCTCAGCCATCAGGAAGTGAGTGCCTCTGATTGGCCTCATTATCTGCCGTTGAAGTCAATGGGATTGCTCTGTCCATTTCTTTTACTGTCTATGGTGACGTGAGCAACCTCTCTAACAGTTGTAGGTCTTCTAGTAGTTTTGCAAAGTGAAATCTTAATCACATTGTTTAAATTTTTTGTCCTGTTGCTTTTGGCTCACTATCGGCTTCTCCCCATTCTTCTCCCTTGACTTTATCAGACTTTATGTCTCCACGTCCCCCCGTCTGCCTCGTAGACAGTAAAAGATTGCTTCTGAGCGTCTCCTCCTGTCTATACGGTAATTTCTCAACTGTGTGACAGAGTCGCGTTGGTTATGACGCAATCGTTAGCCTATTTTTACAAAAAACAGCTTCTGCGGGGCGATAGTGTAAGATACAAGGTAACGGAGCCTTTTATGCATTGTCGTGTTTCTTTAGAAATAAACAATGGACAGATGGAGTCTCTAAACGCCTCAGATGTAAAGTTATTCACTGTCAAAGTGACTCAAAAATGAATGGGAGTCAATGGGATGGTAACAGCAGGTGATGGCTTGGTTAGCAATGGTCGCCCCTATGGGTGGAACGCTTTCCGAGCGCTAGATTATCCGCTTGCTAACGAGTTGGTGATGAGTGAGTGGAGGCGGGGCTAATTTGCATTTTGATAGTACCATTACTAAATAAGGCAAGGGTGTGGAGTTACATTCAAGAAAACCGTTTAAATGTCATTTTTGTGATAGGGATAAAATCATTGATAACAGGGATGACTTTGGAATATTATGACGTGTTGGTTCCCGGAAGAAAACTTTTAGGAAGTTCAGAAACAGTGACACTGATATAATAACTCCCGCTGGAGGGACTTTGTGATCAGAGCTTTTTCATGCTCCAACCGCCACACTAAAGAAAGATGAACATGTATATTCAATTCCACATGTGCAAGATCCATGACGGATATAAATAAAGCATCATTTGCTTTGTTGTGTATGTGCGGCTCAGTTCAGTCTCAGTTCATATCGTGATGTTTTATGACATCAGAGGAATGTGACTTTCATTTGCCCCAAAAGAACCAGACTGCACACTGACACACATCTGGCCATGAAAGACAAATCACCAGAGGAGAATAGTGCATTAAAAATCTATAACCCAGCGTGCATAACAGACCAAACATACTGTCTCCACACACTGCGGCATATGAGACTGAGCATCGCCACCAACACACACACACACACACACACACAGATTTAAAACCTAGCGTTCTGTGTACCTACACATATTTGTGTGCATCAATGCAGTCTAGATGGGCAGCTCACTGTGGTTTTAAACACAGCCCTAGTGTAGCGACCTGATAAGAACAGGTCCATCTGCCTCTAATACATCTCACAACCACAAATATAGCCTATGTATGATGCACAGACAGGAGACTGCCAGTAATGAATCTCATAGAACACAATGATGCACAATCTTATACTTGTATTTATGGACATATTTTTCTGTATAATGTCATGCAAACTGAATTTCTAACATAATCTGGCAAAAATGGGAACAAATCAATTTAGAAACCAGATATTTTCTTAAAACAGAATTTCATTTTTATATGCTTTTCATGGTTATTTCTTGGAGGTTATTATGACACTAATTTATGACAGAAAAAATACAATGAATAAACAGGAATGTGTTTATCCACTAACACAGAATTGCATTAATAGTTCAGTTCTTATTGAACATTAAAAGGAAATCCATTACTGGTTCTAAATACCATAAGTAATGTTTAAAGAATTTGGGGTTAAACTGTCAATCAAAAGCTCTTCTGACAGTGAACACTTCTTATAATCTGTGGATTACTGACCCTCTCTCCTTTAGGGCTTTGACTGACACCCAGACCCCGGTTCCGCTCGGACTCACCTGTCCTGGTCAGGATGGTCGACATGCCCCACGCCACGAACAGAACACTGCAGACCAAACACACCTGCGCCGACAGCATCTCCCTCCTCTTGCGCACTTTGAACATCTTGGCGATGATGGATTTCTTGGAGACCGTCGTCATGGTGTGGTCCTGATGCTGCTCCGGATCCGCGCTGGTCATCGTTGGGGCTTCAGCGAGCACTGACGGACGGATCGCACCGCTGCGGGTAATGCGCAACCGGAGAGAGCGCGATCAGAGGTCTGGATCCAGATACAGCAGCGCAAAATCCCAGCCTTCACTGTCCCAGATCCCTGCTCTCATCAGATTCCACCCCGCCGCATTGCAACAACGCTGGAAACGTTAAATTCCTGCATGCGTGCATCCTGCAGCGCCGCGTGCGTCTGCCGTGAAGCGCGCGTGTGGAAATACCATCGGTCTCAGGTGATGTCCTTCAGTCGCTCTGGCTGTGAAAGCATTCCCGCTCTTCCCGTCTGGAACGTCGGGAACTTTGCGCTCCTCCGGTGTCCACCCGAGACACGTGACGCTGTGCGATCCGGTGCATTCGCGGGGATCCGACGCGTCACGGCTCCTAACGAGAGTAAAGGCGTTTAACACTGTCATGTTGTCAAGTGCATACACACTTTCATTAAAGCTTGTCCAAACAATGTGTGTGTGTTGTAATTTATACCATGTGTAAATTATTATTCATATTAAAGTAGTATCTCTGATTACAAAGTTCTACAAAGCTGTTTATTCCGAATGTTTCCTAAAGAAATAGTTCCAAAAGAACATATAATTCACTAAAAGAATAGTAAACCCAAACATAATTTAAGTAATTTTAAATTCTAAAAATGTGCCTATAAAATATCACTTCCGGTCCAACTGAGATTTTTTTTTAAAGAAATTAATAGCCTACTTTTATTCAGCAAGGATGCATTAAATTGACCTAAAGTCGCAACAAATTTAATTTTATGAAAGATTAATTTTTTGTCCTTTTTAAAACTGTTCTTATAACTTTCTATAAAATCATGGGAAAAAAATATCACCGTTTCCATAAAGATATGAAGCAGCACAACTGTTTTCAACATTGATAACAATCAGAAATGTTTCCAAAGCAGTAGATCATCATATTAGAATGATTTCTGAAGGATCATGTCACTCACTCGCTGTCTATCACTCACTGACTCTCACTCACTGAATCACTCACTCACTGAATCACTCATTCTTACTCACTGACTCTCACTCACTGAATCACTCACTCTTACTTGCTGACTCTCACTCACTCTTACTCGCTGACTCTCACTC
Organism: Pseudorasbora parva; assembly: GCF_024679245.1. Taxonomy (NCBI): domain Eukaryota; kingdom Metazoa; phylum Chordata; class Actinopteri; order Cypriniformes; family Gobionidae; genus Pseudorasbora; species Pseudorasbora parva. The sequence continues at coordinate 42,088,643 of NC_090186.1, read as the reverse complement.
ACTGAATCACTCACTCACTGAATCACTCATTCTTACTCACTGACTCTCACTCACTCTTACTCGCTGACTCTCACTCACTGAATCACTCACTCACTGAATTACTCATTCTTACTCACTGAATCACTCACTCACTGAATCACTCATTCTTACTCACTGACTCTCACTCACTGAATCACTCACTCTTACTCGCTGACTCTCACTCACTCTTACTCGCTGACTATCACTCACTGAATCACTCACTCTTACTCGCTGACTCTCCCTCACTCTTACTCGCTGACTCTCACTCACTCTTACTCACTCACTCTTACTCACTGACTCACTCACTGAATCACACACTCACTGAATCACTCACTCTTACTCGCTGACTCTCACTCACTGAATCACTCACTCTTACTCGCTGACTCTCACTCACTGACTCACTCACTGAATCACACACTTACTGAATCACTCACTCTTACTCACTGACTCACTCACTCACTGAATCACTCACTCACTGAATCACTCACTCATACTCACTGACTCACTCACTCACTCACTGAATCACTCACTCACTGAATCACTCACTCTTACTCACTTACTCACTGACTTTCACTCACTCACTGACTCACTCACTCACACACCAACTCACTCACTCACTGACTCACTCACACACTCACTCACACACTCACTCACTGACTCACCAACTCACTCACACACTCACTGACTCACTCACCAACTCACTCACTCACTGACAGACTCAATCACTGACTGACTCAATCACTGACTCACTGACTGACTGACTCACTGACTGACTGACTGACTGACTCACTCACTCACTCACTGACTCGCTCACTGACTCACTCACTGACTGACTCACTCACTCACTCACTCACTCACTCACTCACTGACTGACAAACTCACACTCACTCAATGACTGACTCACTCACTCACTGACTGACTCACTCACTGACTGACTCACTCACTCACTCACTGACTCACACACTCACTCAAATGACTCATTCACTCACTCACTCACTGACTCACTTACACACTCACTCACTCACTCACTCACTTACTCTTTGTCCCATGTCTGCTGTCCTTTCCTGTACTAGTCCTGTGCAGTGGACATAATCCAGTCCTATTAACCAGCTTTAATAACGCCAACATTTGCCTTAATTAGCCTGATTCATTGTTGAACTATAATTGCTTGCTGTGTTTAATTAAATGCTGGTCAAGTTCATGATAATGGAACATTTTCATTCTCCACTGCAATACAATTATAAAGTATATACACATGCAGAGGTGTGTGAGAGGTGACCTCCAGGGAATGAGGACAGTTCACATGCAGCCTGTGAGTCTCACATCCTGATAATAAACCAGAGACCGACGCTCCTGCTTAATGGACACATGAGGATACATCAGCAGTGTCCCGAAGACAGTTCTCCTCACGGTCACACAGCACAGGAACCACAGGTGGAGAGAATAACATTAATCAAACACAAAGTCACACAGTACTGACTGTTTTTTAACACTATCTATTGTTTTAGCATATTATACACAAACAGTTATGGTTGGTAAATCCGCTGTTTCATTCTAGTCTTATGTGTGTGGTGTAGGTGTATGTTGTGTGGGTGTGTCTCATTACGTTATTTGTTTTGGCGGGCGTGGTCGCTCATTATCCTGATCAGTGGCAACTGCACTTCATCATCACCAGCCTACTTAATACCTTCTCTCCCTCTCCATGTTGTCAGGTCGTTGTTTGAGTCTCCCGTGTCGAGTGCCTGTTCCCCTGTTCCTCGTGTTCCTTGTGTACAGGACTCTGGACTCTTCATTCGTCGATCTCACCACGGACTCACCTTCACCATCATGCTGTCTTCAGGATTCCCATCTCAGTCCCTGCAGAACGATCTCCTGCTGTCTGTGTTCCTGATCTACTGCCTTTGTGCAGAAGCATTTGTGCAACAATCTTTCATTACTCTTGAGTATCTGTTCAATAAATATTGCTTTTTGCATTGCATTTGCTTCCGTCCTGTTTATCATTACAGAATGATCTAACCAACTATGGAAGCAGCAAGTGCAACATAGTTCAAGGATTTTGGAGCATAGTATTGCCAGGATGGATCAGCAACAGGAGAGCATCTCTTCCACCGGATGTGGATTCCTGAGCTGTGCCGCCCACTGTGCCTCCCAAACTGGCCGTTTCCCCCATCGCACCCGAAAGGAGTTATCACCCGGAGCCATGCCAACCTGTTTCAGAGAGTTATGCTGGTGAGCCAGATTTTTGTAGAGCGTTTCTCACTAAATGTTCTATGACTTTTTCACTACAGCCCATGACGTTCAAAACTGAAGAGGCCAAGGTGGCATTTGTTCTGACTTTACTGAAGGGTAAAGCAGCTCTGTGGGGAACGGCGGTGTGGGAGAACCAAGAATGTGTCCATGCTGTACCTCGTTTAATGCACTAGCCGCCGAGATGAAGAGGGTGTTCGACCGGAAGGTAGCGGGCAAGGAAGAGGCCAGAAGACTCAACGACCTTAAACAGGGAAGCTCCTCAGTGGCCGACTACACGATTGATTTTCGCACGCTGGCGGCTGAGTGTAAATGATGGGTCCACTGGACCCATAACCCTTATCACCTCTGGCAATCATACTGAGACCATCTCCTTCCTCCTCATGCACTCACCTGTTGCACCTATTGTGTTGGGGCACCCCTGGCTGGTGAAACACAATCCCCGTGTGGACTGCGGCTCCAACTCGGTGTCCATGTGAAACGAGTCCTGCAATGGATCTTGTCTTGTCTCTGCTAGTTCTTCTGTCTCTGTTTCTGTGTTTCAGGAGAAGGCGACAGATTTGTCAAACGTGCCCGCATAGTATCTGGACCTGAAGGAAGTGTTCAGTAAGTCTCGAGCTGCTTCTCTTCCTCCGCATCGTCCCTATGACTGTGCTATAGACCTAGTGCCGGGTAAATCTCCGCCTAAGAGCAAACTTTACTCTCTTTGCATTCCTGAGAGGAAGGCCATGGAGAAATATATTTCTGATTCTCTAGTAGCCGGATTTTAACCTTCCTCTCCTCCAGCGGGGACAGGGTTCTTTTTTTGTGGGCAAGAAGGATGGTTCTCTGTGCCCTTGTATTGATTACCGAGAGCTGAACAACATCACTGTAAAGAATACGTATTCTTTGCCGCTGATGTCTTCAGCTTTTGAAAGGTTGCAGGGAGCATCCATCTTCACAAAATTGGATTTACATAATGCCTATAATTTGGTTCGCATCAGGAAGCGGGAAAACCGTGTTTAAATTAGGTGTCCTTAACAACTATGTACTAACATTGTAATTAATAATTTGATACAATGCACTTATTGTGTACATACATGTTTTTACATTGTACTTACATTTTAAAAAATACCTGTATGTAATTACGTCTGTAATTAATTTCTGTAGTTACATTTGTAATTACACAGTTGGCACTTCCCTTACACCTAACCCTACCCTTAAACTGACCCATACCACCACACCTGTCCCTAACTCTACCCGTTTCCCACCTCAATATCAGCAAAAGTACTTTGCAATACAATTTGAATGGTTTTGGTGGCCATTAATGGCTCGCAATGTCCATGATTTTGTTTTGGCTTGCTCGGTTTGTGCTGTTGGTAAGACGTCTAACCGACCTCCAGATGGGTTACTCCAACCGCTGTCAGTCCCTTCGAGACCCTGGTCCCACATTGTGCTAGATTTTGTCACCGCCCTCCCACCCTCTAAGGTTATGATGTTTGTTTTGACCATGGTGGACCGGTTCTCGAAGGTGGCACATTTAATTAATCCAAATTACCTTCAGCCAAGGAGACAGCAGTTACTGTAATTGATCACGTCTTTCGGTTACATGGCCTCCCAATGGACGCGATTTCTGACAGGGGTCCTCAGTTTTTGTCCAAATTTTGGATGGAGTTTTGTCAATTATTAGGAGCCACAGTCAGTTTGTCTTCGGGTTATCATCCCCAGAGCAATGGTTAGTCCAAGCGAGCCAACAAGGATCTAGAGAGGGTGTTGCGATGTCTGGTTTCCAAGAACCATTCTTCCTGAAGCCAACAATTTTCTATGATTGAGTACACTCATAACTCATTACCACTGTCATCTACGGGCCTTTCTCCATTTAAATGTAGTTTAGGGTACCAACCACCAATTTTTCCGAGCCTGGAATTCGGAGTCAAGGTCTCCTCCACTCGCGGACTAGAGCCCGCGAGATTCTACTCCGGGTGGGGGCGGTACCAAGGCTAAAGCCGATTGCCGCCGGTCTAAGCCACCCATATACGTCATTGGTCAAAAAGTGTGGCTTTCTACTAAGAACATTCCGCTCCGCTCCGTTTCTAATAAGCTTCTTCCTAAATGTATTAGCCCATTCACTGATACCAAGATCATTAGTAGTCCGGTGACAGTCCACCTTAACCTTCCTCCTGCGACCACGAGAATTCATTCCGCCTTTCATGTTTCTAAAATCAGACCTGTTTTTCATTCACATCTTTATCCGCCTGCTCCGGTTCCCCCACCGCCGCGGCTCGTAGATGGGGAACCATCTTATTCGGTACATCGTATTTTGGACTCGAGACGGAGAGGACGCGGATTCCAGTATTTGGTGGATTGGGAAGGTTACGGTCCGGAGGAAAGGATTTGGGTGTCTGCTCGAGACATAAGACTTTTAAATCTTAAATATGTTTAGAATAACTTTATATTGTGGTGTGGTCTGTGTTCATGCATTTCTTCATTTTGTTTGTAAGGAACCAAATTTGAATCTCCACACCAAATGGAAATATCATACAAACTACCTATTTGAGGAAGTTAAGCCTCATGAGTTAAATTAAAGATAAGCTGTAAAATTACAGTTTAAAGGTATAGTTCAGCCACAAATGAAAATTAGCCCATGATTTACTCACCCTCAAGTCATCTAAGTGTATATAACATTCTTCTTTTAGACGAATACAATTAGAGTTATATTATAAGTCTGGCTAAATCCCAGCTTTATAATGGCAGTCCATAAAAGTGCATCTATCCATCATATAACTGCTCCACACGGCTCTGGAGGGTTAATAAAGGCCTTCTGAAGTGTATTGATGTGTTTGTTTTTGAAAAATATCCATATTTAAAACGTTTTAAAGTAAATTCTGGCCGATCGCCATCTGTGGAAAAGTGTTGAAAGTGGTTTCTCTGAATTTAAGATGCGTGCGTGATGTCAGATGAGCGTAAGCATTTGTTTTAAAAATGGATACTTTTCTTACACAAACGCAACTATTTTCTACTATCCCTTTAATTACTGTGTTAACTATCTGCATAAGGCTGTGTGACCACAACATCAGCCTAAAACAGTGACAACATGAATGTTTTCTATTACATAAGTAGAGTCAGTATTGATTTCACACTGAATTGGAATTGTTTGTGTTTCTTTGTGTGTTTGCTCGTGTGTCTCAGAGAGATCCTGAGACGTCCACGGCGCTGGCACAGGAACGCCACACTTCTCTGATCTCGTGCCACGAGCGTCCAGCAGCGGATCAATCCTTTTTAGACCGATTCTGGCAGAGAGCAGGCGACCGCTGCAGCTGTACAGTAACAGAGAGCCTGATCATCTCAGAGTCCAGCTCTTCTGGATAGTGAGAAATAGAAAAGGTTTTATTGAACCATTAGACAAAATATAACAAAAAGAAAAAAGTTTGCATATGCATTTTTGGTAACACTTGTTTAGGGTAAACACAACACAGAAGAGAAGAGGAAGAGTTTATTGTAATACAATACAAACACAAATTCAATAGCATGTCATAAAGCAAGATGACAATATGAGTTATAACCGTAATTAAACTAAACTATACCGGTTCTCTCTTCATCAGCAGATATTCTTTGCCTTTGTGTGTCTTACAACAGTTCCCACACCAGCCATTTATAGATTATTATGACAGAATACGCTAATCAACGACTTGAAGATAGCTAATTCATAAATTCATCAATATCCATTCAGAAACGTCCTGTCCCATTCTACATGTTGTCTCTTCTTCTTAGATCTCTTCATCATTGTCCGACTCCGTTTTGATCATAAAAGGCTGAACAGTTTCTGACATTTTCAGTGTGTGTGTGCGTGAGGTATTCGGAGCTGCTAACATGAGCTCTTGAAGCTCCGCCCTCTTCCTGAAAGGGGAGTGGGAGCAGCAGCTCATTTGCCTTTAAAGGGACATGCACAAAAGCATGTTTTTGCTCGCACTCAAAAAGTGACAATTTTATAATTTTATATTAAGGATATTTTGAGCTTCACATACACACTTGTCAGAGACTTATTTTATATATTGTCAAAAGGGGCATTATAGGACCCCATTAGTTAATAGTGAGAATTGGGCCATAATCTAAAGTGTGACCATATTTTTTCATATTTGATACATCAGGCTTTTAATGCTTCATATAGTATGATACAGTGAGAATATGAAGCTCATTCTGGAGGAGGGTAACACCTTTAAAACTAATCAATTTACTGCATTAGATGTTTTGTATATATTGTCATTTTGAGCAGTAAGATGATATTCTGATGTAAATCATTAAGATCTTTATAACAGACTACTAACATAAAATGCATATAAATATCAGTCTTCACACTATATCTGCCAATAATATATTTAAGTATGATATTTAAATGCTTAGTTTTATGATCAAATATCCAAATAGTTTTAAACATATAATGCAATGCAATGCATTGATGATTGAGAGATCAATAAATAAACCTTTCTCAAAATTATGATGGCTCATATTTGTCACTCAAGATTTTTCTAAAGAATTTGTTGCTTCATTCCAGTAAGTGTATTCTTTGATACTCACATATAAGTTTAATTATTTGCTTTACTCAAATTTACTATAAAAATCCTAAAAGATTTCACAAATTTATTAAAAATAAATAAAAACTATATAAATCAGACGACATGGGGCAGATTGTGTGCAACAGGTTTTTCAACAAAGTTTTGATCATGTTGATCATTTAGAAGTCTTAGAAATGCACGTATCAAATCTGATCCAGTGGGCTTTATAGGGTTAAGCCTCAAACACTGAAAAAGTATGTTTTTCTACTATGTAAAAAAAAATGTAACTTACATTTTTTAAAGGCTCGCTGAAGTGCCTTGACGTAATTTCCCCTGAAACGGCTCCAGCTGTTAGCAACTCCTCCCATTTTTGAAACAGCCAATAGCGTTTCGCTAATATACAGTTTGACAAGAGCCTTTCTGTATTCTGTTTGGTAAAGCCAGTTTCCTCTAACCGTTTATCATCATAATCTGCTCCATATCGCCTTGAAATGCTGCATTGATTCTGTGCAGAGTTCAAATGGTTCCGATAAGTTTGTTGTCTGCGCCGACTCGCGCATATGATCCGCAGTCTAAATTTAGACCAGAGCGGTTGGTGCATTGCTGTCAACATTGAACATTGAAAATAAGGGAGATTTCCCGGAATCCATCCCCAAAATAAGGGATTTTTTTTTTACACGGTTCTTGTCCACAAACTAAAAAAAGAAAAAAAGAAAAAAAAGAAGCACTAATCATAACAGTCTAAAGAGTTTATAACTACACAATATATATTAAGCATAATGTTATTGACATTATGCCAGAGCTGCCTTGGTCTATTGTCTGTGATGTTTGTTTACTGTAATATTTACCAGTAAAGAGTATAGCTTTTTTTATACATGATTCTTATACATGATCCCACAAACTAAAAAAAAAAAAGCACTAATCATTAACAGTCTAGAGTTTATAACTACACAATATCTATTAAAGAATGACAGACCAATGTATATGTTTGAAGTGCTTTATTTAGGAACAAATTAACATTACTTACACATTTTCATTTGCTACATGTTTTAGCTTAATGTTGGGGGACAGAATGAGAAAGTATGGTGGCTCAGTAGTGCAGCCGACATTTTCACCTCAGCTTTCAATATTTGGTCAGCTTCAGACGACGCACGGTTCACCATGAATGATGATAACGACGTTGTGTGTCTAGCTGACTCACTCGCACGCTTGTGTTTTATTGATTTGTCGTGCTGTGAAACGTCATTTTTCCCCCCATGACTAAGACTGAAATTGCAACGACAAATTTTGCTGAATGCATAGTTTGGGCCTATATGGCTGCTTTTCAGGTAGTGGAAGGTGGTCTCCCATTTAGTTAAATAGCGACACAATGTCCTCGGTTTTGGTTTTGGTTGGTTAAACCTGTGATCTTGGCCGTCTGCGTCCTCCTGATCCATCATCATCACACTCATTTATTTACTCTACTACTCTAACTTGAAGTTTTCCCGCCTTAGATTGTAAAAAAATTACTGATTTTTTTTTCTCACTACTTACCTTTTCCCTCTTTCTCCCGCCCGCCGCTGCAACTGTCTTCTTCTTCGATAGTAAGCTACTGTCTGTATACTGCCACCTGCTTGACTGGAGGTCTAGCAACCCAAGTGCAAAAGCCACTTCACACAGCATAGACCGTTAAAAGCTTCAGACACAGATGTAGTTGCGTGTTCTGAGTTAACACAATCAGAGCGTAAAAAACGGGATATTTTACGGGAAAATACTAAAACGGGAAGACAGCGGGAAAAGAGCTAAAATACGTGAGAAACCCGGGAAAAACGGGAGGGTTGACAGCTATGGGTTGGTGTGTGGGTGTGTTCGCGCTGCCGCAGTGTGTGAAACTAATGTAAAACCAGACTTCATTCGCCTCAACTGAAAGCATATTTACACTCCGTCATTTCCTATCACAATTATAGTGTACTATGTGCCTTTCACCATGTAGAAATTAGTAAATGTGTTAACAAATTACCGATTTTAGCCGCAGCTTCAGCAGTGTAGGAGGTGGGCTTTGGATTCTAGAGAACATTTTGATTGGACAGAAGATTGGGTAAGAAAGTGAAGTCTGCGATAACGTCATCAAAATCTGTGATTCTTTTTTGATGGAAGTGAGAGACTATATTTTGAATGCTTATATCTCCTAAATGCAAATTTTGTCGTTGTTTTGGAACACACCAGCTTATTCATAACTTTAAGGCTAACAAAGTCATACTAAAAGCTAAACAAAATCAATTTTGATTTCAGTGGACCTTTAAGTACAATCACCACAAGTTATTTCAACTTAAATTAGGCCTATAGTTAACTCTTTTTTTTACTTTCTTTTTGTTACAGCAACACAAAAACACGTTGTCAACTCATTGATCATATCATTTTTACAGTGTACTGTAATACAGCATTTGTAGTTCATGTTTCTCAGCTGCGGACATGCAACAGAAAGTGAGCATGCACGAAGCGCAAACACACGCATCAGGGCTTCCTGTCCCACTGGTATACTCCAAATCTAATGCTTCCACAAGCTCTTGCATCACTGGCACGAAGATAAAATATGCATCATAATCATGAGCGGTGTGGTGGGGTTTGTTTGGACGGCATGCGCACACGTTTAGAGAATAAACAGTGTCAGAGGAAGACGGCGGCCTGTGCCAGATTCATTACACGCTAAACATCTCTCCTCCAATGCTAATGATTACAAACCCGCGACCCGGTAAACACTGACCTTTAGCGCTGCCCTCACGGTCGCATCTGCTCACCATCACATTCAGCCGAGGAAAATTAGACTTTTTATGCAATGCAGAAACTGGAAATCTGTATTTCTTGAATGTGTTTATCACACACTCGAACAAAGGGAGCTGCTATTTGAATAGAAATCCTGTCAGCACTGGTAACACTTTACAACAATCTTACATAGTTAACTACACACTCACTCTAAAAACAACCCAAGGTGGGTTGAAAATGGATAAACCCAGCAATTGAGTTGCTTTTACACAGTGAATGGGTTAAATGTTTGCCCAGCCTGCTGGGTAGTTTTATTTAACTCAGCTATTGTTAAAATGTACCCAAAGTATGTTGGAAAATAACAATTAATATTCTGTTTAATAAATGAATATTATTAGTAAGTTTAATGAATAATAATTAAACAATAGGCCTAAACATTTATTAAATTTCTTAAATGTTCACTTTTTGATTATTATTTTTGCCTCTAGTAATTATGATTATGACCTGATTTTTAATTTCCAACCTATTTTTGGTTCCTTTTAAGCCAGCCATATAGTAACAATAATTGGGTTAAATAAAACTGCCCTGAACGCTGGTAAATCATTTAACCCAACCGCTGGGTTTGTCTTTAACCCGGCATTTTTAGAGTAGTTAAAGGGGGGGTGAAACACTCAGTTTCAGTCAATCTCATGTCAATCTTGAGTACCTATAGAGTAGTATTGCATCCTTCATATCTCCGAAAAGTCTTTCGTTTTATTATATTTGTAAAAGAAACGAGCGCCTGGAGGCGTATCGTGTGGGCGGAGCTAAAGAATGACATATGCGCAAAGCGGTGACGTCCTCAACCGTGGAGAAGCCCATGGCTATCGATCTCAGCTAATAGATATATGATCCAGAATCTAATTCGGAGGCTGAAATAGAAACAGCAACAGCAGGACGTCCGTCTCTGTGGTATGGACTGTATTTAGTGGCCTGTCAACATGACATGATTCGGTTTATGGACTATTGTATGCGACCAAACCTTAGTAGCAAGCAAAACGGTTTTGCACGTCAGAGTAGTGTAACAAGTTATATAGAACAGCAATGAAGTCCGTTAGCGCATTTGAATGACGAAGCACGCGATCGTGTCGTTTACTGATGTTTACTCACGCGACGATAGCCAACAGCAGAGACATTTGAAGCAGTTTTACTCACCGGCTGCTTCCAAAGCAGGACCAAACCTTTATCGCTGGGACGGCTCCGTCAAAAACACACTTCTTGGAGTGTGGAGATCCACTTTGCGATGCGACTGAAGCATTTCTGCGTTCAAATCAGTTCAAATGCAGCGCTGCCATCCCAGAATGCTGTGCTGAAGCGTCGAAGTCGCCTTAATGTCAAAGTGGAGAAATGAAGTGGAGCGCGGAGCGGACTATAACCGACATAAGTGTTCACGGACGACTGGATCTGCAGCTGAGAGCAGTTTACTGTTTACAGCGTGCATTTCCTCTCTCGCGCTAGTGACGCGCGCGCGCACCCTACCGGGAGAAGAGCCCGTAAGGCCCATACAAGGACCTTCCGATCTATTAACGTCAAGTAGACCCATACTCGAAAAAAACTCTCCGAAACTTGTGAGAAACCTGAAGGAGTATTTTTGACACAGAAATACTCCATCAAACGTCCAACATTAGTTTTTGAAACTTTGTCTATGTTTAGGATGGGAATCCAAGTCTTTAACAGTGTAAAAAGCTCAGTATGCACGAAACAGCATTTCACCCCCCCTTTAACATAGGGACTACAGGTGAAAAATAGCCTTTTGGCTAACTCTGGCATATTGACAGAAATGTTTATTAATATGCACTGTCCCTGTAAATAAATAAATAAATAAATAAATAAATAAACAACAAAAAAAATATTATTAATATTAGGTCATTTCTAAGTGAAACAGCTTCTGAAACAAGAATGAATGTAGGGCGGGGCTTGATTTTGACCATGGGGAATTGATTGGATGGTTGTGGTTTGCTATTGGTGGAACTCATATGATTGACAGGTTGCCCCGCCCTCGTCATCAGAGAAGAGATGCTGCAGAGGAAGATATTTTGATTCAAGATTACGAAGGCACATTTAGAAAAGATAATGATGTGCATGGATAAAATATTTATAATAAATACATCCATTCCATAAAAAAATTGAACAGTACATTTTTTGGATTTCATAGACACTTTATAACATCATATAAGCAGTCATTTTATACATATGAATGAATAATTTAGTTTTACTCAACATTTGTGAGGGCTGTGTATTGTTTGCCCAAATGTCGAGCTTTTCAATTCAACCACTTACGATGTTCTATTTTGGTTTAGGATGCCTAAGTTATTTGCCATTTAGCATTCTAAGCTGTGTGTAATAAATGCAGGAGTTGAAGAAGGTAACCTTTCCTCAGACAAAGACAGACCACAAAGGTTATTACTTACAGAAAGAGTCCGCTTAATCTGCAGTGACGGTGTCGTCATGATAAACACGCTAACAAATGGCTTGCTTGTGTCTCTACTGCAGTTTAGCTCAGAAGAACAGTGAACAAACTGTCCTTGAAAACAATGTACAAAGTTGTACACATGGAATTCTTTGGCATACCTTGGATTACAACATAAATACCATGTTGTGTGAATGCATACTCATTTATTGCCAAGGTTATATTCACCACTTTCTAACCCAACCTTTCCTCCAAAGAAAATACGACTCTATAGGTCATTTTTCAAGCACCTTATTATGACCTCGAATTACGTTTTAAAGTCATGCGCCCTCTAGCTGGCGTAAAAATAATGACAGGGTCGCGTTACGTCATACGTCATGAAATGTATGACTGTCGTTACCCATCAAAATGCGTGTTCATTTTAATGCAATGTGTGGACTTTTTACCACCATTTGTCCTATTTTAGCAAAAATCTTGTTTTTAATATACAAATACACCCACCCCATCCCTAAACCTACCCAGTGATTTATTGTGCTTACACACTTTATGAGCACATGTGTTCCCTGGGATCGAACTCACGATCGCATGATCACATGTGTATAGTGCAATGCTTTACCAGTTGAGCAATGCAAAACCTGAAATTTTAAGCAGATAAAAGGGGAAAATGATGTGGGATTGTTTTTCAGGGGTTGGGCTTGGCCTCTTAGTTCCAGTGAAAGGAACTCTTAATGCTTCAGCATACCAAGACATTTTGGACAATTTCATGCTCCCAACTTTGTGGGAACAGTTTGGGAATGGCCCCTTTCTCTTCCAACATGACTGCGCTCCAGTGCACAAAGCGGCGGCCCATAAAGACATGGATGAGCGAGTTTGGTGTGGAGGAACTTGACTGGCCTGCACAGAGTCCTGAGCTCAACCCGATAGAACAGCTTTGGGATGAATTAGAGCGGAGACTGAGAGCCAGGCCTTCTCGTCCAACATCAGTGCCTGACCTCACAAATGAGCTTCTAGAAGAATGGTCAAAAATCCCCATAAACACACTCCTAAACCTTGAGGAAAGCCTTCCCAGAAGAGTTGAAGCAGTTAGAGCTGCAAAGGGTGGGCCGACTCCATATTTAACCCTACGGATTAAGAATAAAGTTCATGTGCATGTAAAGGCAGACATCCCAAAACTTTAGGCAATATAGGAAGCGTTTTTCATTCTCTTGCGCTCTATATTATTGCTCCTCTCTTTTTTTATTTGTAGAATATGATCTAATATCTACCCAGCCTCTCTCTCTCTCTCTTTCTCTCTCTCTCTCTCTCTCTCTCTCTCTCTCTCTCTCTCTCTCTCTCTCTCTCTCTCTCTCTCTCTCTCTCTCTCCTCTCTCTCTCTCTCTCCTCTCTCTCTCTCTCTCTCTCTCTCTCTTTCTCTCTCTCTCTCGCTGAAAAATTACAGTGTCACCTTACCCATAATGCACTCTGCTCCCATGTTGTATAATACTTATAGAGCAGGGCATAATTCATTCTTCTTTCCGCAGAAACAGACAGCTATTTCTGTACTACCTTGCATATTGCAAACTCCATTGCCTTGGGAACAAGTGTTCAGTCAGTGGTGTAGCCCATATTTAACAAAGTTTAGCATGATAGCATGACTAACTGTGCCTACAGTAGAGATAGCGAACAGAATGAGTATCATGCTCATATTTACATACTCTAAATACCATGCTATTTTACAAAAAAGGGCAACAACAAGCAGTGCAAATATCACTGCTCGTGTTAGATAAACAGTTTTTTGTCCTTTGTGGGCCACTTTTAAAAAAAGTATCAGCTAAATGATTAAAGGGAAATGAGAGAGGGAAACATCATCACACACGATTCTGCTGAGTGGAGCTGAAGGTTGAAATCACAAGCCAAGTTTGATTAGCCTCGTTACCAATTCACACATCGTTAGCTATAATCTCACCGACCAACACAAACCGTCCAAATGTTCAAACTTTTTGCAAAGGCAAGCATGCACTCAGAACACCTTTAGCAACTGCATTTGCAAGCACTCTTGGAGAAGATTTTAAAACCTAGTAGCTCCTAAAACTTCTTATCTCTACAGAATACTGCATCATTTGAGTGGGGATTGTGGGTAAATCGATTGAGCTTTGAGCTGGTGCACCATTAAAAGATCCCACACACACTGATGTCATTCTCTGGCTCAAAACTACCGTTTCGATTATCGGTGGGCGAACACAACAATCTCGCCCACCTGCTGAGAGATGGAAAAAAGAGTTACTGAGGAAACGCTTCGTGCATTTTGGAAAACATGAATAATGTTATTGGCTATACTACTGTTTCCATAAACTAAATTATATAAAGTAAGAACTGTTGTTTTTTAATGCTGTCAATAAAATGTCAATGAATTTATTATACTGTTGTGTGTAAATAAGCTCCTCAAAAACATCTCTAGTAGTATTATCATTCATTTTGTCAGTAAACCTCAATGATTGTGTGTTTGTCAATGAAAAATGCTGTAAGAATAGATGAGGCTTAAAGTGATGTCCGGTCTAAATGCTGTTTTAGTTTTAACTTGCGAGATGTTAGAGATTCCATCATGTAAGCATGACATCTTTTTAAAACAAAATTGCTTGCTTGCTGGATTAAGCACATAACAAACACCTTATTCTGCATGACCATTATAAATCCTTAATATCCTTTACCTAAACTTAACCATACTAACTATTAATAAGCAGTAATTAGGAGATTATTGAGGCAAAAGTCATCGTTAATAGTTTGTTAATGGTGAGAAATAGTGAGACCAAAATGTGTTAAAGATTGTGTAAGCATGTTGCGTAGTTGTGCCTGGAGTCCAAAACTGTTTTATTTGTGATAACGCACAATTGTGCAAACAATAATTTTTGGATAGGCTGTCATACAAAGAAATAATGCATACATGCAAATAAAAGAGAAAAACAATAAAATATAAAGTCAATGTACGCTTTTTCCTGTGAGTTTCCATGCCATTTTCCATAGTAAAATAAAACCTGCAGCTGTAGTTTGCCTTTATATATACATTCTTGGGTGAACATGGGTGTGTGTGTATATATATATACCAAAGTCCAACAAAGTGTTTAAAAGAAAGGTTTAAAACTACATGATGTGACAGCATTTTCATTATTAGGTGAACCAAGTTTAGCGTGTTGTTCTTCCCTAATTTTTGAACATATTTTCCTCACATTTTAATGGTTTAATCAAACGTTTAGGGTTATTAAAACATCACTTCTCGCCATTACTGTAGATCCAGGGAATAACACCCATATCAGAGCCATTATAACGTCTGGTGTTTTAACATTTATTCCAAATACAATGTAAAGTCAAACTGAAGCATATTACAAAAGAACAACAGATCCATGCTAATCGAATTTGAGCAAATATAGCAATGCCATCCACCATATTGTCAGGCATGCTTTAGTTCTTTTCCAATACTACAGTGATTTTTGCAATTTTGTAGGTCAAAAGGTAAAGTAAGGAATTACACTTATTTTTTCTGTAATTTAATTACAGTCAGTTCTGATGCAATTGCATTAAATACTGTATAGCTACTGTAAGTAATAATACTGTATTGTCTAACTGCAGGGCTGAACTGGGGCTAAAATTCGGCCCTGGCAAACCCAGCCCATCCGGCCCATGACTTCCCCATGAATGTTTTTGCTAGGATTAGGGCCTTTTAAGTAAATAAATAAAACTAGGACAAGGACAAATAATGATAGATATGCAGATAACAAACTTAAATTTATGTCACACAGAAAAAAAGAAAAGAAAAAAAAATAACCTATCGGCCCCAAAGTGCATCGGCCCACCGGGAAAATGCCCGCTATGCCATATCTGGTTTCGGAGGGACCAAAGATAATCACTTCAGTTTTCTCATTGTTAAGCTGGAGGAAATGGTTTGCCATCCAGCGTTTAATATCCTCAAGACAGTCCATGAGAGGCGGCAGAGAATCTCTAGATTCGAATGGAAGGTACAGATGAAAACCATCGACATAGATACAAAATGAACGAAACTGCAACCCACAATATGGCGGAAAAGTCCTGCCTTCTAAAGTGAAAGAGCCAGTCGCTGATTGCGTCACTGCAGCTGCTGTTACACGCTCCGGTTCCCATAGAAACCTGATGCTGCGTCCCAATTCACCTACTTAACTATGACCTAAAATTATGTACTCTTTTTGTGAAGAAAAAGTAGATACTGTTGAGTGTGTAGCAGAAGAGTTTGCCAGCTTTGGGACATACTACTTTGTCATCTTTAATGGACTCTGTTGCTTAGTTACGTGCATCCCATCAACGTTTAACTGCCCTGTCAATGATCGTCACAGTTCAAATCCTCCACATTCAGTTTAATTTCAGGTTACATTCTGATAATTGATCACTCAAACCCCTTTATCTAAATCTTTCCGTCTAACTTGTGTTTATAGTTTTTTTTACACTTTTTATCCACGTTTGTAGTTCTAATCGAATCGTCATCAAACTTGCAATGGGTTGTGGGTAATATCAGCCGTTAAGAGTGTGCCTCGCTTCCGCACTTCCAATTCGGACCGGAAATAGTAAACCATCCGGGTATCTTTGGAATACTCTTTTCAGCATACTACGATTTGGGACATATAAAGCTGCGTTTTTTTCTGTTCTTTTAGTGCATCATCCATGTATTTAAAGTGCACTTTTTCTTTTAGGAATTTTCAGTGTGAACACACTACTTGCACTATTTATACTTAAACACGTTATAGAATAGTGCAAAAATACGAGATTTGGGACATACTAATTCTATTTAGTATGAATAGTATGCGAATTGGAACGCAGGGTGAGACTCCCGCTTAGGACTTCACATGCGCATTGGCTCATCTAGCCTGAAAAATATGCTTTTTTAAAGCTATTTGATCATAAGAAACAACATTTATAAGGACAGTTCATGTTACATTTTGTTGCTGTTTGAAATGTTATTTAATTGTGAGTTTAGCAAGCAGTTTTTGAGAGGATTCCCCCATTCAAACTCGGTCTTGTTTTCCCCAAAAACAGCTGCCCGGAAGCGTTGCAAATATGGCCGCCGAGTTAACAGACTTTCCTTGAAAGGTACTTTGTTACAATGCATTCTGGGATTGACTTCCTAGTGGAGGATACATGCAAAACTGTCTCAGAATTTGGTTAAAAGCTTATAAACAGCTTTTGCATGGGGAGTTGATGCATTAAAGTGCTGTCTATAGTTGGTTTAGCGACAGAGCTTATGTCGCCATCTGCGGTCACTAACCCAGAGAGTCTCTGCTGTGGATGAGCGGCTGAACTTCGCATCGGGAACACAGCGGCCCATTGCTGGCCGGTCTGGTCTTATAGCTCAGCTGTCAGGTCCATTAAAGCAGAGTCAGCATTATGGACGCTAAGAGGATTAGCTGATGGACATTTCTGCCGGTCTCTGTCACTTATCAAAATGAAAAGCAGTGAGGTGGAGCTGGAATCGTGCTCTTTACCGAGGAATCTCACTCGCCTTTCCTAAATCTCTTAAACTTTCACACAGAGGATTATTTACTCTGGGGGGCGGAAAACACGAGGACGGACAATGTTCTGGCACTGTCACAAAAACACACACACGCACAAGTCTATATATTTAAATATCTTTAAAGTACTAATATACAACAAAAGTAAAGAGTTCTCAATACTTTGTGCCTGAGCCTTTAAAGATGCAGTCCACATTATCTCACTATGCAAATTACCCATATACAAACATGTACACATTTAGTTTTAACTATAGTCCTGTAAAAAGCCTGACATTGAAAAAAAATGAGTCATAAGTAATAGTCAATACTATGTTTACACACACACACAGAGTGGCAAGAAAAAGTATGTGAACCACTTGCAGAGTCTGTTAAAAAGTGAATAATTTTAACAAAATAAGAGATCCTGTGTTGAATTAGATATTTACACACAAAAAAAATATTTAGTCCACAAGACAAAAAATAGCTGCATTTATTAAAATGACCCGTTGTTATTGAACCCTTGATTCTGAGTTCTGTGTGTCGTTCCCTGATGATCCACGGCTGTGTGTGTTTTATGATGGTTGTTCTGAGTCTGACCAACGTTCTTAAGAAAACTCCTCCAGATCCTCCTGATTCTTCAGTTTTCCAGCATCTCTTGCATATTTGAATGCTCTCCAGCTGTGACTGTATGATTCTGAGATACATCCACTATTAAGAGCGGGAGGTTAAAAACTTTTAAACAGGATCAGGATGTCTACATTTTGTTTATTTTGTTTAAATATATATTTTTTCATATAATACTGCTTTTCAGAAGCTACAGAAGATGTTTCCCAGAAGACAAATTAAGTTCAATTTACCTTGATCTTCAAATTAAGACTTAACGTCAGGTTTCCTTCTGGAGCATCACTGAATAGCTGAACCTTTTCTAATAGTTGTGTTTGAGTCCCTCAATCATGTGAAAAGATGTATCTCAGAATCATAGTCACTGCTGGAGAGCGTTCAAATATGCAAAAGATGCTGGAAAACTGAAGAATCAGCAGGACCTGGAGGAGTTTTCTGAAGAACGCTGGTCAGTTTAACTGATCAGAACAAACAAGAGACTCAGAACAAGCATCATAAAACACACACACAGCCGTGGATCATCAGGGAACGACACACAGAACTGAGAACCAAGGGTTCATAAACTTTTGAACGGGTCATTTTATAAATGCAGCTATATGTTTGCCTTGAGGACTATATATATATATATAAACATCTTTTATGTAAAATATCTTATTCAGGACAGCACTAAATAAAAAATAAGATGTGTTTTGTATGATCGCTCTTATTTTATTTAAATAATTTACATTCGCACAGATTCTGCAAAGGGTTCACATACTTTTTCTTGCCACTGTGTGTTTGTATATATATATATATAACAGACTACTTGCATAAAATGCATATGAATATCATTTGTCGCTCTATATCTGCCCATAATACGTCTTTGCCAGATATTTAAATGCTTAGTTTTATGATCAAACCTATAGCTTATATTATTCTGGGGCAAAACAATGCAAAGCAAGGTCAGAAACGACAGTATGCTTTCTGTTTAAGAGCTTATGCACTTCTGCGGTACAAACGTAGTAGGTTATACATAATTATCACAATTATCTTTCCTGTTTTCAACATTCATTGGCATGTTCCAAATGACCTTATTTCAGCACAAGACGGGTCCGTAAGGAGCTTCATGGACCGATCACTGACGGCGCACAGCTGGAGCAGGTGGACCGTGGCTCAGAGCAGGCTTCTTCTTCTGACAGATGAAGGTTCAACAGATGCCCGGCCAACTGTAACAAGTTGGAGCTTGGTGGAAGGGGAAATACAACCTGTTATTTTTATTAATTCCAGCAAGAGAAACACAGATTTGGATGAACTTCTGTGCTTTGCGAAGGGCACTAAGAAAAACAAAACTATATAAGTGCACACATAAATAAAAGCATAATCTTTTCAGTTTTTCAGGCAAATACAAATAAATTATATATATATAATAACTTTTTTCCATTTTTTTTTCATATGGTCAAAAAGTAATTTGAGATCTTTATAACAGCATAACAGACTACTTGCGTAAAATGCATATGAATATCATTTGTCGCTCTATATCTGCCCATAGGCTAATAGGTCTTTGCCCATATATATATATATATATATATATATATATATATATATATATATATATATATATATATATATATATATATATATATATATATATATATATATATATATATATATAGTAGTAGGGGGTTTTACGATTTATTTATTTTCTTTCGCGTTCATTATCCTTTATATGAGACTGGGTGCGCATGATAATTAGGGCCAGTGTATTTAAATGTGTAGACAGGAAACCTTCGAACGTAGATTGTCATCGTGCATCTGCTCAATAAAAGGAAAAAGAAGAATCTTTGATTTAAAAAAAACAAAGAGATCTGACAAAAAATAAAAATAACACTGGATAATGACGTTTCCTGGTGTAACGTATATATATATATAACGTATACTATATATATATTGGCTGATATTGCCTATAACCCATTGAGAGTTGGACGAGGATTCGATTAGAACTACAAACGCGGATAAAAAGCGTTAAAAAACTACAAACAAGACGGATGTGCGAGTTCGACGGTTAAGTAGAGAAGTTTAGATAAAGGGATAGATAACCTGACAAAAATATATTTATTCAATGTTGTCTACATTATATTTCACATGCAGCAGTGTTGAAAACTTTTGTAATGACACGTTTGGCCATTAACTTTTAAATGCATCATTATATTTAAACTGCAAACACATGAGGAGAGTCTCTGCATTAAAGACCCACACATGGCAGATCAACGAGCGGCTACATTTCTCTCCAATACGGTAGGAGATTCAACTGAATGTGAAGGATTTGAACTGTGACGAATCTGACGATGATTGACAGGGCAGATAAACGGTGACGGGATGCACGTAACTAAGCGACAGAGTCCGTTAAAGATGGCGAAGTAGTATGTCACGAAGCTTGCATACTTTTCTGCTATACACTCAAAAGTACATACCTTTTCTTCACAAAAAGAGTACATACTTTTAGGACGTAGTATAAGTAGGCGAATTGGGACCCAGCATGGGTCCACAGGAGCAGGGTTGTAGACCTCTCCTATAGGTTATATTTAAACCCTCAATATGTCATTTTTTCGCCACTAGAGGTTACCTATTCTTAACAAAGGCATATCTTGATGACAGCTGAATTTGGCATGGTCTTTTATTCTGCCTCAGACGAGTGCTTCCTCTTCTTCTGCTCATGTGTATGTAGAGAAACACAGCACTGTTTTATCATATTAGATAGAAAGTTGTTATAATACTTCTCTGTGTGTTTACTCTGCGACTACTATGAGACACTTGTTCACAATGCAGTGAGCTAGATCGATATTAGGCATGGTAAAACATGGTACTTATGATAAATCAAGAAAACAAGATTTAAACAACAAGATTAACTGTGTTGACCCAAACTGTTACTCCCCTGTCTAATAAAACGAATATTAAAGCGTATTTGGTGTTTCCATGGTTTCTACAAAACAAAATGGACGCGGGTATGATGTAATTGACAGGCGACACACAGACACAAGTCCTGGTGTCCTGGTTAAAATAGCTTATTTCTCTGGATTTAAACACTCTTGGAAATGTGGTATATTATAAGCACACAAGTCAACAAAATATTGTTCAAGTGGTTTTCAGATATTTTAATCCAATAATTATTACATATTGTGCCTTTAACCGATGTGCAGCCTTATGGACATTTCATCTTCTTCCGTCTTTAAAAAATAATAATTTTGCCTGTTAATGCCAAGTGTGTATTTTTATTAGAATTTGACTATTTCATCCCCATTGCCTTCAGTAAATCTATTTTACACTAGTAACACAAAATAGTTATTCAGGACCTTAAGGACATAAACGTCTTCATTGAAACTTCATTTTTTTCACCCATTTAACTATAAAATGATCCAATCTTTGTTAATAGGCTTTCATTACACCTCTAAAAGAGTATCTCCGGATCTAACACAGATGAAGGAGCAGAAACAAGTGATAAAATCTTCCTTTATGTAATAAAACTTTTTTTCTCTCTCTCTATTCTTTGCATTTTCAGATATTCATTTAACAAAATATTGCAGAGACAATGAAATTTATGTGAAAATGATCAAAAAACGATGGCGGGGAGTTAATAAAAACTATATAGACATATTGTTATAAAAACATAGCGAAATTACTAGAACTTCAACTAAAAGAATGTAAAAATGGAAAACCTGAATAAAAACTAATTCAAAATATTAATCAAAACTATAATAGTATCTCATGTTAGTAAAACACTGCTCGAAGCTACCCATCCCAAACAAAACTCTTGAATTGAACTCTTATGTCATTAATATATTTTTCTTATCAAATATCTAGTAGACATCAAAGAAGTGAATAACCCCAAACTAATGTTGAATATTTTGTACAGCGATGAGAATAAACTCGTTTCAGCAATGTACTTTAGATCTGGGCCGTAATGTTTGCTGCGCTGGCAGATTTTGCATTCAAACAGCTGACTCAGGATCAGCCGTGCTGGAAATATGAAGATCGCAGGAAGCTTTGACCCTGGATCAGTTATTCAGGTCAAGGAAAGAGGGCACGCTGTGGATTAGTCATAAGCTGAAAGACTATATAAAGGACAACAATGCAGATAAAATGAGGATGGAAAGTAAAGTGCCATTTTAGTGTAGCGTGTTAGAAGGAGCACCGCGCTAGACATGGCAAAGGTCAAGGGTTCGATTCCTGTATGATATTCTATTCATCCACACACAGATAAAATGCAGAGCGCAAAGACTGTTCAGAATGAAATACTAGCATGCTTCATAATGTGCACTATACATTTCTTTCCATTGCATCACCATTTCAAGATCAGTCAATTCAGCAAATAGCATTTAGCTTTGATCCAAGCTAAACGTTCTTTACTTTGGCCGTCAGATTAAAAAAATTAGTCAAAGTTAAAAACATTACTTCTAGTTCACTTGTGAAATTGGAAATGGAAGGGAGAGCATTGCATTGTGGGATATACTGTAGTACCATTATGTTCAATGGCAAATGTAGTAGGTATTCCATGAAAACAGAACATTAGCACAGCATACATACTGCATATGGTAATGGATTTTGATCAGGGGTGTGTGCTATGTATTGCCTACAAAAATATCGTAATTGCTGTTTTAACAATATGCAATCTGACATTATGGAGTATATCCCTTTCTTCAAAAAAACACCTAGTGAGTGCATGCATACTCTATGTGAAATGCTAGTGCACTTGATAATTTAGATTACACACTTTCACTGCATGATTTAGTCTATTAAAATGCATTTATAATGCCCACAATACTCAACATAAGGGGCAAATATGCCCCTGTATGCATTTTATATTTATCATTTAATATAGTTAATATTACACACAGCCATTTTTCCTCTTAATATCAGAACGCTGACAAATGGGATATAGATTTAATACAAATTTAACAAACAAGAAATTAATATTGTTACATTTTAGACAATATTGGCTGTTTTTTCTCCATTTCACCAGCATAAAATAGAACTGTTTTGCGTGTCTGAGCAACAAACATGGTGTTTCGTTACTAAATGAATTTTTTGAACAAATCGTTTGAATAAATGATTCAATGACTCACTCAATCCATGCATCCCAATGTCCATACTATACATCCATAGTATGTGAGAATAGAATAAGTGTATCCCAAAGCATAGTATGTTGAGTATCCTTAACACTCATCTTCTTCTTCTACTTCTTCCAGCGAGTGTGCAGTTGAGTTCTGTTGACAACTATGCGTCGCTCGTCACTTACTCTGTTGCTCTGATTGGCTGTAGGTCTACCCAATTGAGTGCAGAGGCATTTTCTTTCCTAGTTCGAAACGCCCCACAATCACAGCCTAATGGAGCAGTATTAGGGTGCGTTCACACTTGTAGTTCGGTTAGTTTGGTTCGTTTGGTCCGGACCAAAAAACAAAAACAAAACATATAGTCCTGGTCCGCTTAGCATTCACACTGGCATTTTTAACAGCGAACCTAAAGTTACCGTACCAAAGGCACAGGGAGACGGTCACAACCTGATTGGTCGGCTTATATGACGTAGGAGGTCGCTTACTGAACATTTAAAACAACGCTGTGTGCTGGATTAAACGCCATCATTTTATGCGTGTACATATGGCATTATTTCTACCAGCTGAGAACTCATGAAGAGTTCATAAAATGTTCAAAACATTCAAAACAACGCTGTGTGCTGGATTAAACGCGGTCATTTTAAGCGTGTGGCATTATTTTTTACCCGCTGAGAACTCATGAAGAGCTCATAAAATGTTCAATACAAACAGCAGCAGGATTTCCTCCGTTGTGCAGAAAAGAGACGAGCGTCTTTTATGCAAAAAAAACGGCTGTTCTGTCGTCTGTCACTGCTAATAATGGGCAACACAGGTCCTTTGATGACAATAACCAGGTATGCTTTTTGTGCATTTTTCTAGCATTTTGAAACATGCTCGTCGGACCAAATATTGATGAGGCACTTCCTCGTTGCTCCACGTTTGGCCATAACGTTAACGTTACTCATTTTGGATACACGATCTTTCCGCGTCCTCAAATCAGCTGACTATGCGTCGCATCTTGTGACATTACGTCCGGTTTTTGGTTCGTTTACATGTCTTTGGTCCGTGTTGCGTTCATATATCAACCGAACCGCACCAGAGTTCGTTTGGAAGCGGACCGAGACTCATCTTTTTAACGGTCTCGGTCCACTTGTTTGGTGCGCACCAGGGTTCGGATGGCAGCGTTCACATATGTTCAAATGAACCGCACTAAACGAGCAATCGCACCAGGGTTCGTTTTAATCGAACCAAACATGACAAGTGTGAACGCACCGACTCATTCTGACCAGAATCTGAGTATGGCAACGTCAGGCTACCAAACAGCTGTTAAAAACTTTTTCTTCACAAAAAGAGTATATCATTTTAGGGTGTAGTATAAGTAGGCGAATTGGGAAGCAGCAAATGCTTCTTTCCTGAATGAATCAGCCGTTTGAAAAAATCAATTGAATCTCAATGACTCACTCATTAACACTGACCTGCCTTTAATTTCAGATCTTTTCATTTTTTAAATAATTAAAAAAATACATTTTAGAAATTTTTAGTTTAAAGCATCAAAACATATGCATTTGTAACCTCAAGTTAAACTCATTCACGTTCCTCTGAGCTCATTAAAGGGGGGGTGAAACACTCAGTTTCAGTCAATCTCATGTCAATCTTGAGTACCTATAGAGTAGTATTGCATCCTTCATATCTCCGAAAAGTCTTTAGTTTTATCACATTTATAAAAGAAATATGGGCTGTACCGAGTCTTTCCGGAAAAAACCGAGCGCCTGGAGGCGTATCGTGTGGGCGGAGCTAAAGAATGACAAGCGCGCAAAGCGGTGACGTCCTCAAGCGTGGAGAAACCCATCTATCTCAGCTAATACAGATAATGATCCACAATCAAATCTGAGGCTGAAATAAATTGAACAGGAGAAACGGCAACATCAGGATGTCCGTCTCTGTGGTATGTACTGTATTTAGGGGCCTTTGTGTGCAGTTTATGAGGACATGATTCGGTTTATGGACTATTGTATGTGACTAGACCTTAGAGGTAGCAAGCAAAACGGTTTTGCACGTCAGAGTCAGAATACTGTAACGTTATACAGAACAACAATGGAGTAACCGTCAGCGCATTTGAATGACGAAGCACGCGATCGTATCGTTTACTGATGTTTACTCATGCGACGGTAGCCAATAGCAGAGACATTTGAAGTTGATTTACTCACCGGCATCTTCCAAAGCAGGACCGCTCTGTCAAAAACACACTTCTTTGGTATGATTTGGTGAAGTCCTGTGACAGCAGTGACCGTGGAAATCCACTTTGCCACGCGACTGAAGCGATGCCTTGAAGCTTCCCGTCATTTCTGCGTTCAAATCGGTTCAAATGCAGCGCTGCCTTCCCGGAATGCTGTGCTGAAGCCGCTCGACGTCACCCATAGGAATAAAGTGGAGCGCGGCGCGACAGAAGTGTTCACGGACTGGATCTGCACCTGAGAGACTGTTTACAGCGTGCATTTCCTCTCTCTCCCTCTAGTCACGCGCGCGCGCACCCTTCCGGGAGAAGAGCCCGTACAGCCCATACAAGGACCTTCCGCTCTATTAACGTCAAGTAGACCCATACTCGAAAAAAACTCGCCGAAACTTGTGAGAAACCGGAAGGAGTATTTTTAACACAGAAATACTCCATCAAACGTCCAACATTAGTTTTTGAAACTTTGTCTATGTTTAGGATGGGAATCCAAGTCTTTAAAGGTGTAAAAAGCTCTGTATGCATGAAACAGCATTTCACCCCCCCCTTTAAACAGTCCGTGTAAATTATCTAAATGCCACTTCAGCTTCTGTGCTTCCTCTGCATTGTAAAGATGAATTTAGTTGATGGTGATTTAATTTGATTGTAACAGCCCTATTGTATCTTATTATTCTAATTGAATTTTATTAAATGTAAGAATTTTGACGCAAAAGATGATGCATACATTAGCTTAGAAAAATGACTTTATAAAGGTAAAATGCCCATAAAAGGAAAAATAAACTTGACAAAACTTATCGGAAAATATCATTTCTGTCACTGCTGCAAACTGAAGTCCGCTGTCCACGGCAGTCCAAAACCTGCCAAGGTACCAGCACAATAACACGCTTGGCAAAATATGATCTAATTATCATTATCGATAAAATCCCAGAAAATATTGAGATATCATCTGTCAATATCGCACAATATCCCCACTTTAGATAGAAGCATCCAAATGAAGGTAAATGCACAAACCCACATTGACAACATTTCATTACAAAAACTGAAGTTTATCTATGGACAAAATAAGGGGTAAAAAGGCTTAAACATGTCTTTGCATCCAGCAGTTCTGAACAAAATCATAGTAGCAACGATTCTTCAACAGACCCTCATCTTGGGTCACTTTGAGTCTGCCATTTAAATGTGCAGGAAAACAAACTACTGAAAACCTACAAAAGGAAAATAAGGGTACGGCTGGCGCTTAATGAGAACCGTTCAGCACTGAAGAGCTAAACGACAGCGTACTGCTGATACAACAGCTCACGAATCCTGTAGTAGTCATCACAATGGCAGCCTTCCAGACAGATGCGGCCCGCTTCCGTCTGAGAGAGAGAGAGAGAGAGAGAGAGAGAGAGAGAGAGAGAGAGAGAGAGAGAGAGAGAGAGAGAGAGAGAGAGAGAGAGAGAGAGAGAGAGAGAGAGAGAGAGAGAGAGAGAGAGAGAGAGAGAGAGAGGTCAGTGAGGTTAGTGTTGTACAGCTCGGAGTGAGGTGTTCAGGTAAGCATGCTGGGGGCGTTCGCTCAGCATGCACAGAATGTGCTCTTGCACACAAAAACAGCAAAACACTGGAGTCTCAAGACGAATTTACCCCAAAAAGGTCACATTGTGCTATTTTCCTGTTGATACACTGTTCCAAAGCCTTATGGATAGCTCACCCAAAAATGAAAATTCTGCAATCATTTATTCGCCCTCAAGTTGTTCCAAACCTGTATAAATGTATTTCGTCTGCTGAACACAAAAAATTTCAGTGAAATGTCATAGTATTTTTCCACATATTATGGAAGTCAATGGGGTACATCAACTGTTTGGTTGGCCACATTCTTCAAAATATCTTAATTTGTATTCAGCAGAATAAATACATTTTGGAACAAAATTGAGGTTTGGAACAACTTGAGGGTGAATAAATGATGACAGAATTGTAATTTTTGGGTGAACTATCCCTTTAAGATATACAAAAATGGTGTACTCATATTAGTATGAATTGGAGAAAGTGTGTCCACAATAAAAAAAATCGTTCGGCCTCGGAAACCCTTAGAATATTTGAACTTTATGAATCATTTTTACAATTTAATTTTTTAATTAAAAATGTAGAGCTCATTGCAGAAATGCATCTCAAAAGCAGATGTCCCAGAATTGCAGGATCCAGATTAAACCCAAGAACACATCATGATTGTATGCATTCACTAATGAATGTGCTGTCCACTAATCAAACGTAAATACAGATGATTTGCATATTGTGAGGTGTAATCTGACTCCACTCACCCTCCTGACAGCGACCAGATTATTACACACCAGAACTCCTCCCACAAACTCCGCCTGGATCCCTTCACGCAGCAGAACCTGCTTAAAGTCCGACAGTCGGGGTTCGTTGATGAACACAGACTGATGACCTGGGACCTGTGAAGAACACGTGTTATTTCACATCTTGTGATCTGTAGTGAGAGCATAGAGAAGGTGGAGGAAAGTCAAGAGAGGTGGAGGTTTGCTCTGGAGAGCAGAGGAATGAAGGTTAGTCGCAGCAAGACAGAATACATGTGTGTGAATGAGAGGAAACCAAGTGGAACAGTGAGGTTACAGGGAGAAGAGGTAAAGAAGGTGCAGGATTTTAAGTACTAAGGGTCAACAGTCCAGAGCAATGGGGAGTGTGGAAAAGAGGTGACGAAGTGTGTGCGGGCAGGTTGGAATGGGTGGAGAAAAGTACCAGGTCTGTTGTGTGATAAAAGTACCAGCAAGAATGAAAGGAAAGGTGTACAGGACCGTAGTGAGACCAGCAATGTTGTATGGTTTGAGGAAAAGACAGGAGGAAGAGCTAGAGGTAGCAGAGCTGAAGATGTTGAGGTTCTCTTTGGGAGTGACGAGGATGGATAGGATCAGGAATGAGGACATCAGAGGGACAGCACATGTCAGATGTTTTGGAGACAAAGTTAGAGAGGCCAGGTTGAGATGGTTTGGACATGTTCAGAGGAGGGAGAGTTAATATATATCGGTAAAAGGATGCTGAGGTTAGAGCTGCCAGGCAGGAGGTCAAGAGGAAGACCAAAGAGGAGGTTTATGGATGTAGTGACGGAGGACATGAAAGTCGACAGTCTGAGAGAAGAGGATACAGAGGATAGGGCTAGATGGAGGCAGATGATTCGCTGTGGCGACCCCTGAAGGGAACAGCCGAAAGAAGAAGAAGAATACCCCTGCATACTCAATGCGTAAGGGATAATGTACATCCAGCCGGTTGTAATCGTAAAATAAGGGGCTTTATTTTGTGATAACAACCGGCTGGATGTACATCATCCCACTTATTACACATTGATTTGAGTTGAAATATTTGATTAGCTCATTAAACACAAAGTTTCACTAGCCAGTAGCTTTGAGCCTAGACGAACAAACAAGTTCAAACAAAACAGACATTTAAGGGATAATGTACAGTCGTATCACTACTAATACAGAATTCACATTGTACAGTAAGTACAGTCAATAACAGAGGTGCAAGATGGCACCGGCTGCATTTAAATGACACGAGAGAGAGCACGTCTGTCCACGTCGTGATATGAGAGACATGAAAGAAACTTGCGTAACGCTGACTGCCAGAAGTTAGTTATTTTAGTCTATGAAGTTTTAAATATGGATATTTTTCTTACACAAATGCACCATTTCACTTCAGAAGGTCTTTATTCATGAGCCGTGTGGAGCAGTTATATGACGGATAGATGCACTTTTATGGACTTCAAAAAATGTCAAAAAGTCAATGTCATTATAATGCAAGCAAGAGCCAGGACTTTTTTATTATAACTCAGATTGTATTCGTTTAAAAGAAGAATGTCATACACACCTAGGATGACTTGAGAGTGAGTAAATCATGGACTCATTTTCCTTTTTGGGTGGACTATCCCTTTAAATATCCAGATTAGCATAATTAATTATTCAGCGCTGCTATTGACGACGATCATTATTGGGCAATAACTGACCTTGGAATGTCACACCTGACCAATCAGAATCAAGCATTTCAGAGAGCCATGTAATATAACACCTTATCTGTTCATCTCAGAGCCTTTGGGGTGTTTAATGAGATCTTTCGTCCTGCTTCTTCAGTCAGCAGATCAATTTTAAAGTCATTCCACTGATGTCTGATAAACTGTATCAAATATTTTTAGCTTCATCATGAGCTCAGTTTATCCCAATTTATATTTATTATATTTTTATATTGTAAGTCACTCTCTTTGTTCTTCTTTGTACCTAGGGCTGCACGACAACTCAAAATAAAACTAGCCTTAGTGCTATTATGAAATCGCAAAGGCTGCAGTTTATGTTTCTGTGTGTTTCTGACGTGAACTGCTCACTATGGCCGCTTTAGTTTGGTTTGATTTAATGTGCATTTAGGAAGGCAACACACCAACAATCTTTAAGATTAAGACTATTGTTTAATTGCACAGCTTTGCAAAATTAATATTACCGGTATACTACTATTCTTAAATAGTTTCGTTAATTTTACAGTGAAATATAACAAAAGCAATATTTCCTTTGTTTTTATTTAGTAATATTTATATTTTTGTTTAGTAATAATAATAGCAGTAGTAATTATTGAATATTATTCAAAATCACAAAATATTTGACAAATTACGCAGCCCTACAAACAAGCACAGCAAACGAGAATCTTTTTATTTTATTTTTACATTTTATTTTACAGTACTACGATAAAAATAGTAGGGCTGGATAAAAAATAAGGATTTCTTGATTTTAATCGATTTTTATGAACTGATATCGATTCTTAAATCCCAAAAATAGATTAGTCATCCTGTTTTCAGTTGATGAATGAACGGGACATTTTAGTGCGCCTCAAATAAAGATTCAAACGGTTATGAATCAGCGTATTGATTCATGATTCGGATCGCGTGTCAAACTGCTGAAATCTTGTGACATTGGCGATCCGAATCATGAATCAATACGCTGATTCATAACCGTTTGAATCTTTATTTGAGGATTGAAAACAAACCCAGAAGAGAAGACAATGCTGAATAAAGTCGTAGTTTTTGTTATTTTTGGACCCAAATGTATTTTGGATGCTTCAAGAGACTCTAATTAACCCACTGATGTCTCATATGGACTACTTTGATGATGTTTTTATTCCCTTTCTGGACATGGACAGTATAGTGTGCATACACTTGCATACGCTCTCTGACTAAATATAAAATATCTTGTGTGTGAAGATGAACGGAGGTCTCACAGGTGAGGAGTTAATGACATACATTTCATTTTTGGGTGAACTAACCCTTTAATGTCTCACTCACCTCATTAGCTGGCAGCGGTTCCAGTGTGGGTATGACGTCGCTCTCCTCCGAGATCTCCCGCTCAT
Organism: Pseudorasbora parva; assembly: GCF_024679245.1. Taxonomy (NCBI): domain Eukaryota; kingdom Metazoa; phylum Chordata; class Actinopteri; order Cypriniformes; family Gobionidae; genus Pseudorasbora; species Pseudorasbora parva. The sequence goes on along the minus strand of NC_090186.1, from coordinate 42,057,870 downwards.
CCTCTCCAAACAGAGTCTTCATGGCCCGCTGGTTAGCCGCGACGCTGGGCTCAGTCGAGAGGTCCGGCGTGACGTCCATGGCCGGTTCTCCATCCTCCGTCTCCTCTTTTGCTTCTCCTCCCATCTCCGCGATGACACCCGTGTCCACCTTTTCCACCCGCATGTCCAAAACGCCGTCGATCCAGGCCAGCTCTGTGTCTTTGGCTTTACAGAACTGCAGCGAGCTGACCAGAGAGTCCTTCAGCCTGACCTACGGACACATTCATCCGTCAGTCAATGTTTCAGAAAACTGGTGGACACTGCAGTCAAAGTTTGAATTATATTTAAAGGGAATCATATTATCAGTTTTTCTCTTTTGAAACATTCACAACTCAAAGCAACCAGAACATCTGCTGCATTATATTTAATATTTATATATTGAGCAGGAACATGAGTTTACCTTGCTAGACATTCACACTATTTTATTTTAAACATCTAATTTTTTTAATAACCTCATAATATTAAAGAGACTATATTGAATATTAATATTTTTAAAAAGTTAATTTGTTATACCATTTAAAATAAAAAATACATACATAAATAAATAAAAATAGTGAATCAGTCAAGGTAAATAAAAAGAAAATACAATGAAAAAGTGGTTTAAAATAATCCAGACATGTTTTCATAATGTTGTCCACTCAATTATCCCTGATATTTAACACTAACTTTTAACCCTCAGGTCGTGTTCGGGTCATTTTGACCCGGAGAGGTTTTTCTTTTTCCTGAAAATGCAGGTTAACATTAAACCGAAGAGAACTAAAACACACTGACTTTACTCACCCAGGGAATAACTACTTAAAAACAAATTTTAAAACATTTGTGATTTTTTTTCTCCCACCTTGTTACGCTGTTTCCCTTTAAAAATGAGCGGTCTACAGAAAATAGCTTATTAATGTCTCATTATGCTATATTAACACCACTGTTCTGAGCTTATATTGGTATTTAAATGGCCATCCTTTAAATATGAATGGGGGAGATTGAATATAAGAGAACCATTAAGTGTTCAGGAACATGTTAATCATATTCATGTTTACATATTTACATGTGCTTGCGAAGACAAAGGCCTCGCTCGGACCTTTGTTGGTACATGCACACTCGCACTACCGCACACACACATTTTAGATCGATAACACCGAAAGTGTGACTTTAAGACCTGTTCAATTTTAAGGGTCAGAGAGGGTGTCTAATATTATAAATGGGCTTTAATATATACAGAAAAAAACATTATAGTTCTCCTTTTTAATGCGCTTAGAAAAGCGCCACGTTTTATTTTGTGTCACCATACTTGATCGTTCAACTATTGGTGTAACTGTATTTAAATAGGGAACCGTGGAGGTGTTTGGTGGCCTCTAACTTGATCTCTGTTTGGTACCATAGTGAATGAACTGGGCTTAGTGGGCTAAGCTAAATGCTATCAGATCGTCACCGCGCGTCAGAGCGATTAAGTGCACGCACTGAGACGAGAGAGGTGTGTATCAACTCGTTTTAGTTAAGGGAATAACAGTTTAATATGAAAAAGCGGTGAAGTATCCCTTTAAGCTTAAAAACATACAGAGAGAAGCATTACCTGGTAAATGTGTGTCTCGCTGGTGGCATCCACCGTCTCTTGCAGTTTTGGCATGTAAACTTTGATGTCCTTCCCGCTGAAGGCCTTGCAGGACTCGGCCAGGTCCTGACTGGCCTCAGGCGGGCCGTGAACGATGACTAGCTGTCTGGGTTTCATCTGGTTTATGATCTTCTTAATGGAGTCCCCGTCAGAACGGCCCTCATAATCGATGTAGGAGACTCGAGCTCTGAGACACAAAAGATGAATGAAGGACTCTGAATGCTGTATCTGGGTCCTTCTACAAGAAGTATGACCAGGCAATACAATATTCGTTTGAAAAAAATTATCACCACAAAACATACAAAGATGAATTTGATTAACTATGGTAAGATTAAGCTATATAATTAATAAATGCATTTTTTATACTCAAAGTTGCATTAAAATTTCACTTTTTAAAAAAAACCAAAATAATCATAATTCATCAAAAAGATCATCATTTGTGTTCCTAAGAACGAAACGAAAGTCTCAGGTTTGGAACGACATGATTTTTTTCACCGTATTTTGGGTTAACTAACCCATTAAAGTATGTGGTGTAACAGAATATTTATTGAACAATATATTAAAAATAATAATAATAATAATGAAACTTTCTTATTTGAGGAGTTTTTACAGGAATATGGAAAGCTCTTTTACTAATTTCCGACACAAAATTTATTTTGACAAATATTTTATGTTGACATGCTCTCTAACCCGGGGACAGAGACACCTTACAGGGGAGGACATTTTCCAGGACACCCTCATAAATATAACAGTGATTAAGCATTTGTTTTAATGGTTTAATAACATTTTAAGAATCTAAAAGCATATCTAATAAATTGAATTCATAAAAGGGTGGTTGATAAAAACATTTGATAAGATGTAAAATAAGTCTCTGATGTCCCCAGGGAGTGTATTTGAAGTTTTAGCTCAATACCCCATAGATAATTTTTATAACATGTTAAAATTGTCACTTTTTGAGGGTGAGCAAAAACATGCTGTTTTTGTGTCCCTTTAAATGCAAATCAGCTGCTGCTCATGGGGCGGAGCCTCAAAAGCTTGTGCTAGCAGCTCTGATTACGTCACGCAGACACGCAATGAAACTGCTCAGTGTTTTATGATTAAACCGGAGTCAGACAATGATGGAGAGACTCAAGAAGAAGAGACAACATGGAGAATGAGACAGGACGTTTCTGAATGGATATTGATTCATTTATGAATAAACTATCTTCAAGTCATTGATCAGCATATTCTGTCATAATCTCATCCCTTTTGTTGCGTGTTGGGGTTTATGTAAATTTCATGAAGAAAGTAATTGTAGTCTTTACCAGCTGTTTGTTGTAGTCTTTAAAAAGTGCTTTCTGTAAAATAAAATATCTCCTTTGCTTTAAACTTTGAGCGTTGTAACTTTAGAAATGTTGTTAATGCTCAAACAGCAACATTACACACTAACTAAAGTAAGAAAAGTCACATCATAATAAACCAGCCCTTTAAAATTGTGTTACATTGTTCTGTGCTTTACATTTTCTGGATTTCATGGAAAAAATGTGTGATTATCCGAGATATGTGTGAGGCTGTGTGTATATGTGTGATTATATTAGAGATGGACAGAGGGTTATTAAGAGTGTAAGGAGCAATTATTCAGTTAAAACGGACACCAGCTAAATGGCAAACGCTGACAATTGTGTATACAAGTGTCTGTGAGAAACATGTTTTTTTTTTTTACTGACTGTAGGATACCTCTATGATTTTACATCTCAGCAAAGGCGTGACATTTTTTACCAAACACTGATTCGTGACTGTAACATGCTAGAGGGAGACTGACCCCTGCAGGCCACGGTCAAGAATGACACACCCTGAACACAATCTAACCTAAACAAACACATACAATAGATCCTAAACCAGGGCTCCCCAATCTCGGTCCTGGAGGGCCACTGTCCGGCAGAGTTTAGCTCCAACACCAATCAAACACACCTGAAGCAGCTAATCAATGCTAATCATTGGGCGCGTTTACATGCACACAAGTAAGCTGATAAACACAAAAAAATCAGCTTATTGAAATAACCAATTTTCCCCATTTACATGCAAACCAGTACAATGACAACGCAACTAAACCGTGTTTACATGACATAATTAATAAACCGGGTTATTTCCTTGTAGTGACGTCAAATTAATAATGTCCGTCTCTGACTCAGAGTATTCCCAATGTTACATCAGTTTTGATGTCAAATAAAGCGTGTCAGCGGAAGATTTACGGCTCATATTATCCCTCATTAGTTCCAGATGTAACATTTTGACTGAACCTCTTCTACTTCTGCTGCATGAGATGAGAACACATCTTTACAATTTTCTGGGTCTTAAAAGAGTCTGTGTTTGTGATATATGTCCTTATTTCATGCAAAACGCAAGCTCGCTCTGTCTGGATGCATTTAAATCTGCTCTAAGTTTGCGTTTTTTGTCACCTATCACACATGCGCACTTCAATGAGCCGTCAGAAAGCAGGTTAATGCATTTACATGATTCGCGAAATCAGGGTAAGAGGCAAGAAACTACCTGTCCCGACCGGTTTATTCTTACGCCGCTTATGACCGTACTCCGATAAAAGAAAACGAGTTACTACATTTACATGACCATGTTCATTGTCGGCTTATTAGGCATAATCGGCTTAAGAACGTGCATGTAAACGCACCCAATGCCTTTATAGGTATTGTTTAGTTGCTTCAGGTGTGTTTGATTGGGGTTGAAGCTAAACTGTGCAGGACAGTGGCCCTCCAGGACCAAGATTGGGGACCCCTGTCCTAAACACTGCTGTAGCGACTAAACTGTTAATATAAATTCAAGCATTAAAATAATTATTTGAACGCTTCCATCATAAATGGTAGGAACATTGAGACAGCCATGATGAAGTCCTCACCTGATCTCTAGTGTTTGTGTGTTGCTGATGCATTTGGTGGGCACGTCGGACAGGTCTTGCTCCATTGGCTCGTCTCCATTAATCAGCCCAGACTCCAGTTTGCTCTTCTCCTCTTCAGTGGCCTGGAGCTCAGGAACCAGAAACTCCTCTGGCCTGAGGGTCAGAGATTAAAGGTCATTCCACAGAAAATACAGAAATGACACACAAATATTACACAATAAACATAAATCCAAGCTTTTTTTTAAGGGAAACAAAAATACATATCCTTAGGATTTCCCAAAATATACAAGTTTTTATTAGCTGATAGAGTAAATACAAGCACAAACCCATGAATACTACATAAATACCATGGTTTTTCCATCTGATACCATCACCTTACTTTACTGTAAGGGGAAGAAATCAAATTAATTTACATTTATGGATTTGGACAAAGTGATGCTTGTTTTATTATGATTTTCTTAATATATTTAATTAATTTTAATGTTTTTTTGTTACATTTAGTTAAATTTTAGTAACCTCATGAATGATGTGCTTTCGTCATTTTATTATATATTTTATAATATATTTAAGACATTAAAGTTTATTTTTTAAATTAAATTTTAGCTAGTTTGATAATTATTTCCAGTTAATAATTTTAGTGCAACCTATTTCAGTTTATTGCCAATAAAACAATTCTACTTTTAGTTTTTAAACTAATATTTATATTAGCTTTATTATGATTAACAAAAAAATGTTGTAGTAGTTTTCGTTTAGTTAAAAATAATAACCCTGAAGATGAAACTAAGAATTTTGAAGGAAAAAAAACAAGACATACTCAAGGATTCATAAAATATACTAGTAAATATTAACACAAACCCATGTAATACTGCATAAATACTGATCACTTCACTTAACTTTGGATTTGGATCGCGTGTCAAACTGCTGAAATCTCGTGACATTGGCGATCCGAATCATTGATCAATACGCTGATTCATAACCGTGTGAATCTTTATTTGAGGATTGAAAACAAACACGAAAGAGAAGACAATGCTGAATAAAGTCGTAGTTTTTGTTATTTTTGGACCCAAATGTATTTTGGATGCTTCAAGAGACTCTAATTAACCCACTGATGTCTCATATGGACTACTGTGATGATGTTTTTATTCCCTTTCTGGACATGGACAGTATAGTGTGCATACACTTGCATACGCTCTCGGACTAAATATAAAATATCTTATACTGTGTCTGAAGATGAACGGAGGTCTTACGTGTGAGGAACGACATTAGGGTGAGCCATTAATGACATAAATTTCATTTTTGGATGAACTTACCCTTTAAGGGGAAGAACTAAATGATTTATGTTTTACAGATTTGGTAGATGCTTTCATCTAAAGTGACTTACATTGCATTCATGCAACACATTTGATTAATTCGTCTTATTCACCTGATGATTTCTCCGTACTCATCCCATTTGATTCGCTCCTCGTGTGTAGGGAACATGGGGTAGGACTTCTTGGCCTGTTTGAAGAAGCTGCCCTTCCTCCCGCCCTCGCCCTTCATCATCAGGTCGTGATGTTTGGTCTTCACCACCGCCGGCTGCTCCAGATCGTCCTCCATATCGCTCTCATCGCTCGAGTCCATGTCCACCCTGACCATGAACACAGAATGCGGTCACTGAACCTCAAATGCAAAGCTGTAAATTACATCTGAACAGATCATTGAACTCGTGAAATGGCTTAATGAGATTATTAAACCACAAATGGCTGAGATCACCATCAACGAGCCGTGAAAGTGAAGAAACGAGAACAGAAAAGGGGGGTTGACTGCACTTTTCTCAGCATTGTTAGGCTAATAATAATATTATTAATGAAATAACATTTACTTTTATTGTGTACTGTGTTATTTTATCAATATAAATATATAACAACTCACAATAGTTTTAAGAATAATAATGTACATGAAAAAGTTAATTATTATTAATATTATTCAGCAAGAATGCATTAAATTAATCAAAGGTGACAGCAAAGACATTTATAATGATAAAAAAAAGTATACTTCAAACAAACGTTCTTTTGAATCAAAAAATCTTGAAGAAATCTATCACAATTTCTACAAAAATATGAAGTAGCACAACTGTTTTCAACATTAATAATAATCATAAAAGTTTCTGGAGCAAATCATCATATTAGAATGATTTCTGAAGGATCACGTGACACCAGGGGCGCAGCCAGAACTTTTATCAGGGGTGGCCAGGTAAGACCCAGTGATTTTATTGGTGTGCTTCAAATCTGGAGAAAATGACTGTATATCCTGGGTGGAACACCTTAAAATGGATGTCTTTGCATCTCAACAAACTGGTTAAACTGTATAATGGTCCTATGTAATGATTGCACTTTTGCCTGGCATAAATTCTCATATGAGTCTCTGTATACCGTAAGCAGTAGAGCTCTTTGAGTAGCCGATATATATTACCGATTAAACTGGATAAAGTTGTCAGTAAACGTCAAATTTTTTAATAACGTTTTAAGAAGTAATTAAAAATGCAAGGGTGTGTTCAACTATATTTTCGTTACAAAGTGCAACTGTAAATGACTGTGCTTTCTTTGTGCTATCACAGGATATGTGCATAATGAAGGCTGTGTGTATAACCATGTATAATATTTTATTTTGTTGGCCTTTTTCCATTCCACTGTGCAAATTTTCCATTCTTTTTCTATGCAAACATGCGCTTGAAGAACATTTCTGACCGTTGCGTTCGCGTCTCGCTCTGCTGGGTTTTGTTTTAATGATCGTAAAGCTGCTTTACCAAGCGCGCATTGCAGCGTTGCCAATGCCACTTATTAAAGGCAACTTTGGGCTTGTTATTTTTCCCATATTGATAGGTAAAGTGACAACTTAGTTCAGCTGGAGTGTGTACATGGCCTTTGAGCCAGTGTCAGTTCTTTTTAACTGAGAAATATCAGCTTTTAAAGCCATAAAAAAGCTTGCGCATCAGGGGTGGCCAAGCTACGCCCCTGTGTGACACTGAAGACTGGAGTAATGATGCTGAAAATTTTGCTCTGATCACAGAAATAAAATATAATTCACATTAAAAAAAAACATTTTAAAGTGTAATAATATTTCCCAATATTACTGTTTTTATTGTATTTTTATACAAATACAGTAAATGCAGGTATGGTGAGCATAAAAGTGAACAGCATTTTCAACAGAGCGTGGGTAAAATATGAATTAATTTGGAGAAAAGGTTTTGCACACCCTGATCAATATGAGAGCTTCAAAGCGAGTTTATTCCTTTTTAAGCAGTGGCAGCAGGAGATGTTGAATGTTTAATATAACTTTTTGACCCAATCGTGCAGCTCTAGCGCGAGTGATTCATACAATATTTATAGCTATAGATTTTTTTCAGCGAGGATCTGTCCTTTGAATATTTGCAGAGGATTACCCACACTACACTTGATAAGTGCTTTGAGAAAGACTTGGTTTGATAAGCAGTGCATTCTGGGTGAATCATTCTGACAATGTTTTAGTCAAACACATTTCCACTCACTCTTTTGCCTGCTCCAGTTTTTTGGCAGCTTCTTTCTTCATTTTCTCTTTCTCCAAGTACTCCTCTAGTTCTCGTCCTTCCAGTCGGCAACGTTTTCTTATCTAGTTCAGGGGAAAAAAGCATCAAAATAACAAGTCAAACACATCAGACGCTGCACAGTCTTAGAGTTAGAGCGCACATCCACAGACCATCTGAAAAAATACTGCACACAAAAACCAAAAAAATGATCTGGAAAATCAAAAGCACTACAGAGGACTAACTAATCCCAAGATCTGCCAAAATTTGTTGGATCTAATCGTTAATATTCAGAGATTTGTCTGAGAGACGTAATAAGCAAACTAGTTACATACAAGTTAAACAGATTCAAAATCAACTTATTTTGTTTTTGTAACACTTCACAATAAGGTCTCATGAATAATTTACAAGTCATTGTCTTCTCATAAGATAAGGCCCCACATTCTCATGAATTATCATTAGATGCATCGTCGATGTACTATCGTGTTTCGCCATGTCACATCCTGTGACGTTGACATGTAGATATCAAACCGGGAAGATGAAAATAGCATAAAAAGCCCAAAATTAATGTTTGCCATGCCATGAAATTTAAATTAATGGACTAATGTTAACAAATAAGACCTTATTGTAAAGTGTTTTTGGTCCAATTCTCACTATTAAATACGACTTTTGCCTCAATAAACTCCTCTAATTACTGTTTATTAATCGTTTGTAAGCTAGTTGTTAGGTAGGGTATGATTAAGGGATGTAGAATATGATCATAAGGCATTAATATGTGCTTTATAAGTACTAATAAACAGCCAATATCTTAGTAATATGCATGCTAATAAACTAAAGTGTTACAGTGGGTTTTTTTAAGTTATGTCTATTAAATTAATAATACTTTTTTTACTTTTGTATAATTCTGATCACAAATTCACAGACAATTGAAGTGAAAATCTGAGAAAAAAAATTTCTGAATATAGAATCCATGTGGTTTGTGCTGTTCACATTTTCATGAGAAAATCAGATTTGGGCCACATTTGCCTGGAGTCTGAATGTAGCCACAACGGCATAATTATCACAGGACAGTGACTATCGTAAAACACACAAAAATATTGTGTAGTCTGAACCCGGCATAAGTTAAAGTGCACACTGCAAAAAATGCTTTTCTTACGTAGTATTTTTGTCTTGTTTCCAGTCAAAATCTCAAAAAATTCTTACATTAAAGGGGAGGGTGAAACACTCAGTTTCAGTCAATCGCATGTCAATCTTGAGTACCTATAGAGTAGTATTGCATCCTTCATATCTCCGAAAAGTCTTTAGTTTTATTATATTTGTAAAAGAAATATGGGCTGTACCGAGTCTTTGCGGAAAAAAACGAGCGCCTGGAGGCGTATCGTGTGGGCGGAGCTAAAGAATGACAAGCGCGCAAAGCGGTGACGTCCTCAAGCGTGGAGAAACCCATCTCAGCTAAAAGATATGATCCAGAATCTAATTCGGAGCCTGAAATAGAAACAGCAACAGCAGGACGTCCGTCTCTGTGGTATGTACTGTATTTAGGGGCCTGTCAACATGACATGATTCGGTTTATGGACTATTGTTTGCGACCAAACCTTAGTAGCAAGCAAAACGGTTTTGCACGTCAGAGTAGTGAAACGTTATAAGTTACATAGAACAGCAATGAAGTCCGTTAGTGCATTTGAATGACGAAGCACGTGATCGCGTCGTTTACTGATGTTTACTCACGCGACGATAAGCAACAGCACAGACATTTGAAGCAGTTTTACTTACCGGCTGCTTCCAAAGCAGGACCGAACCTTTATCGCTGGGACGGCTCCGTCAAAAACACACTTCTTGGAGTGTGGAGATCCACTTTGCGATGCGACTGAAGCATTTCTGCGTTCAAATCGGTTCAAATGCAGCGCTGCCTTCCCGGAATGCTGTGCTGAAGCGTCGAAGTCGCTTAATGTCAAAGTGGAGAAATTAAGTGGAGCGCGGAGCGGACTATAACCGACATAAGCGTTCACGGACGACTGGATCTGCAGCTGAGAGCAGTTTACTGTTTACAGCGTGCATTTCCTCTCTCGCGCTAGTGACGGGCGCGCGCGCACCCTACCGGGAGAAGAGCCCATACGGCCCATACAAGGACCTTCCGATCTATTAACGTCAAGTAGACCCATACTCGAAATAAACTCTCCGAAACTTGTGAGAAACCTGAAGGAGTATTTTTGACACAGAAATACTCCATCAAACGTCCAACATTAGTTTTTGAAACTTTGTCTATGTTTAGGATGGGAATCCAAGTCTTTAACAGTGTAAAAAGCTCAGTATGCATGAAACAGCATTTCACCTCCCCCCTTTAAGAAACATTTACTAGACAAGTAAAAATTATTGTCTTGTTTTGGGGAAAAATAACTAAAAATTAAGAGAGTTTGTGCTTAAAATAAGCAAAATAATCTTGTTTTAAGATTATTTTGCTTACCCCACTGGCAGATTATTTTGCTTATTTAAAGCAAAAACTCTCTTAATTTTGAGTGATTTTTTCCCAAAATTTTTAGATGTTTGGACTAGATAGGACTAGATGGAGGCAGATGATTCGCTGCGACCCCTGAGGGAACATCCGAAAGAAAAAGAAAGACTAGAAACAAGACAAAAATACTAAGTAAGAAAAGCATTTTTCTTGCAGTTTGACTTAATGCTGATCTGAAAATCTAGGGGCCTCACCTCCAGGTCCATCCTCTTCTCCCCGGGGTTATCTATGAGGTAGCGGGCCAGTGTCCCAGGTGTGGTCCTGTAGGTGAGGATGACCGAGTTCTTGGCGTCCTGGCACCACTGTATGAAGAGCTCCCTTGAGAAGCCCGACTCCAGATCGGGCTGACTGCACAGAACCACCTTCGGGCTGGGCACGCGGGACAGATCGGCCAGGCTGTGACAAAGCGAGAGGTGGCGGAACTGGAAAGGGTTGTTCCGCTTGTCCTCGAAGCATCGCATCAGTTTATCGCTCATCCACTCGACCTGTGACAGAACATGAGAACTCGTGCTGTGATGGGACGGTTAGATCTTACATATGCAATATTGAGAAATTTCAATGACGTAGCATTGCTATTGGGATGACTGAGATTTTGTTGATAAGAAACTTAAAATTAAACAACGTTTTGTGATTTTGACTGGTTTTTAAGCCTTTCATATTCTGGTATTTTATATTCTATGCAGTTGTTAGTTTATAGCAGTAACAAAAATAAAGGGTAACTTTTCTAATAAAAGGCAATATGCCCCCTTAAACTTTACAATGGCTATCTTTTATAATCTTATAATGTATGCATTATCTTTTAAGTGAAATTCTTACATGCAATCAATAAATTAAATTATATTAAGACATGATTTGTTCAAACGACTGGCACATTCGGTCAATGAATCATTCATTAAAATGATTCATGTTTAAAACACTGATTCATTCAGTAACGAAGCACCGCTTATGTCGTTTTGCTTGGAGATGCAAAAAAACTTGTGGTTTCACTGATTGGAAAATTTTCGTTGACACAAAGCAAAAACAGATATTCAAACAGCGAATTTGTTTAGTCATTGAATCAGGGCTTCCGGTACGGTGCACGTGTGTGAACGGTACGAATGCAATCTTTAACAGTTAACAGACGGCCTGTCTTAAGCGCAGAAAATACTTTAATCTGAGTTCCTACACAAACATATTAAGTATTATGTCCATTTTATCATGGAATGCTATTTTGGTGCTCTTTAATGTAGCGTGACTGATCACTGTATGCACAGCAGTGCGGCGCGCGAGTCAACGTGATCATCTCTTCCGTCAAAGAATAGCCTAAACATGAATCAACAGCTGAAGGTATGTTGAAGGATACATTACAACTTACTGAAAAAAGTCTCATATGTTTTGTAATCACTCAATCAGTGTTTCAGTAGTGGAAAGACGTCAATTAAACAATTTATTGACAATTATATTATTGGCATTGCTTTTAAACATGTCACGTAACCTAACATTAACCTCGGGCAAGTCAATCAGTGTCCTCAGCTGTTAGTTCGCTATTCTATGGTAAATGGTAAATGGACTGCATTTATATAGCGCTTTCAACAGACCCTATGGCCATCCAAAGCGCTTTACATATCGCCTCACATTCACCCATTCATACACCGACGGCGATGTCAGCCATGTAAGGCGCCATCCAGCTCGTCGGGAGCAGCTGGGGTTAGGTGTCTTGCTCATGGACACCTCGACACTTGGTCAGATGGAACCGGGGATCGAACCACCAACCTTCTGGTTTGTAGACAATCTACATGAACCACTGAGTCACTGCCGCCCCTACTTAACCTGTTCTACTTAACCTGTTCGTGATGTCTTGATTATTGAATGTTTGTTTAAATAAATCTGTCATGAAAATGACAGCCACTGTGGATAAATGATTATATTTCAACAACGAATTCGGGTAAAAACATAATTTTATCATTAGATTTAGAAGTTATTGTAAAAACTGCCTAATGTGAAGTTTACATGTTTTCACACTGTTATTTGAGTGTCGATTATTATATCTAAAAATAAACAGTGGTTTACTGAACAAATTGTGTGTCTGCCCTTAAACAAAGTTAATTATAACAAAGTTTCTTAAAGAGAAAAAATAAATAATATCTGCTAATGCTGTAAAGTGTAAACTATATAGAGAGCCCTTACTTGCACATTACTATAATATAGTTTACACTTTACAGCATTAGCAGATATTATTTATTTTTTATTTTAAAGAAACTTTTAGTTATAATAAAAGTTGTTTAAGGACAGACACACAATTTGTTTAGTAAACCACTATATATATAGTTTTTTCTCGCCTGCTGTACCGAACCATGACTTCAAAACCGAGGGATGTACCAAACCGTCAGTTTTGTGTAACGTTACACCCATTAAAGTGATTAGTTTCAAATGCTGATTCAGTCAGTAATAAAGCACTGCTGTGTGTTGCTCAGGAATAAAGTTCTTCTGTGGTTTAATTAGGAAATTGACAAAAAACAAAAACAGACAATAGTGTTTTAACTCAAAATGTTAATTGACTGTTTATTGAACTATTTTATATATTAAAATCAATATGACATTTGCAGTCATGCTGATATTCTGGAAAAAACAGCACTGGCATACTCTATAATGTCAGCTCACACATTTAAAACAACAATTTCAGTATAATCATAGACGACACAAATCACACACCTGGGACTTTGAGAACTCCACCACATTGTAGCTGACGTTGTTGAGCAGGGCGAGCGAGTAGACGCCCAATCCTGCGTCTTTGGTCCTCCAGATCTGATCCAGGAGTTGAGCCAGCTCCAACACTCGTCCCGCCGTATCCACTGCGATGAGCACATTCCCGTCACCACGGAGAGTCTCCATTACATTGGCTGGAAGAGAATGTAGAAGAGCATTAGGAGATCTGGTTGACTGTAACAGTAGGTTTGATTATATTTGATTATTAACTATTGGGTTTGTTTGAACTTACTGAGCAGTTGCTCGTCGCGTTGTTTCCTGCGTGGCTGTACATACGAGGCGTTGAAGGAGTCTGTGATGAGGAGAGATGGTCTGCTGACGGTCTCCAGGGAGCAGCCGTTCAGATGACTGAGAGGACACAGCAAACATTATGTCAAATTTGGTTTAATCTACACCTGGCCCTCGTTTACAGCTGGTATTAAGATGCGTTCTGGTCGATCGGATCACAAGTAGACGAGAGAGACCCATTCCCGTTTACACCTGATGTCTCTTTTGACCACTTTCAACCACTTCTGTCATGATTTCTTTGAGTGGAGGTCTTTTGGCGTTTAAATGTATGTTTTTTTTCGATCTTTCCATCTAATGTACGACCTAAGCTCACGCAATTTACATTTGAACACACCAGGACACGACGGGAAAACACAGAGAGAGCATCAGCTTTAGTTTCTGCTCTGACAGTCACAAGACCCTCTGAATGCTCTGAGTGTGTTAGAAATCAGGAATGGAGAGAGAACATAGTGCTCAGTACGTTTTTTTTATCTTCAAACTAAACTCGGGTCTTCAATCGACAGTTTAAATCCCATCTGGATAGTGTGCTTCCCATAATGTTCACACGTTAGGACAGTAGAAGGCCTTTTGTGGCTGTTCAAAAAGCTGAGGTAGCTGCGAAAGCTGAGGTAGAATGTGTTTTCTACTTCCTCTGGAAGTGGTCAAAAGTGGGCAAGCGCAAAATGTTTTAGACCCCGTTTACACCTGTATTTAGCGTCGCCCACTTGTTCTCCGACTGAGCAAAATGCTTCTTAATATCAGATATAAACAGGGCCCTGGATCAAAATTCAAAAATGCTGAAAAAAAAGGTCATTTTTTTTATCTGACGTTGGTTTGATCAAAGACTTTAGATATAAAAAGACCTTTATTTATTTACCTTTATTTTACCAGGAAGTCTCATTGAGATTAAAATCTCTTTTACGAGAGAGACTTGGCCAAGGTAGCAGCCATACAGTTTGACAGCATATTAAAATACAACAAATACAAAATAAAATGAAATAGTAATACATAGGATCCTCTCAACAAAAACAATCCCATGCCTTCATTACCACTTTCATGATGCCTTTAAATTCACCGATAGACACCACCAATAAGAATAAGTCCCACCTGAAGTTTTTGAACGCAATTTGAGCATTAGAAACAACATTTATGCAACAGTTCAGACCAGATGTGGTTGCCGATTCGAAAAGTTATTTAAATGCGAGTGTCGCAAGAAGTTTTTGAGATTTCCCCATTCAAATAGCAAGATTTGGATGCCTGAAACAGCCACTGGGAGCCAGCAAATATGGCCGCTAAGTGAACAGACTTTCCTTGAGCGTTGATCAGTGAATATACATAAGAGCATTCAAATTTGGCAAATAAAGCTCAAGAGTGCTTGAATGGTGTGCAAAAACCAATGAGGTTCATTCTCGTGTGTCACGAGCATGTGCAAGAACAAAGCATTGGATTATCTTCGCTAATCAATGTTTATATGTGAATAAAAGCCTAAATTAATCTGTTCATCATATAAGTGATCATGTCTCTTCAGAAGACCTGGATTAAACCACTCGATTCATATGGATTTATTTTATAATCTCTTAATGAACGCTTTGAAGCGAAAGATTGGAGGGACAGAAATCTATCAGATTTCATTAAAAAGATCCTCGTTTGTGTTTGTGATTTCTTGCATACTTACATCTCCCTCTTGTGGTTGAAATCCACAGCATAGATGATCTCTTCCTCGCCATCCTTCACTATTTTCCAGATAGTGCCACCAATCATGTGACCCGCAGGAAGTGGGGTGATGGACAGGCCGTGACCTTTTCCTGTTCATTAATAAATTATGATTAACTTTCAAGATACCAAAAAGGACACATTATCAGATATTATGGAGAATTAAAGCTTAATCATTTCTGAGGACACTTTTTCTTGCATCTCACCTTTCAGGTTGACGATCTGAGAGTATTTCAGCTGCTGGATTTTGTCAAAAGCACAATCAACATCATCCAGTGTGAACAGAGAGAAATCTTCTGTGTTGTGTCGAGACTGAGATCAAACAATATGGAACATAATTAATGTTTCATCATCAGAATGTTTCTCTGCCTCATTCTGATATTTGTGTTGAACACAAAATATTTTTATACAGGGATTCCAATTTCAACTAACAGTTCAAGTCTATGATTCACAGATCTCTGTGAAAGTAAAATCGTTTCAATAAAGAGTGGTCACATTACAACCCATATGCATTGTGGCTTTATTTTCATAATAATTAAAAATTAATTTAGCCCCCAAATTCAAATTTCCCAGGTGTAAAAGAAAAACCTTTACAATTACTGTAATGCAAATAATTATTAAAATAAAATATAACGTTATACAGCATTTATGCTGATTTTCTTTACTGTAATAAAGCAAAAAACTAATTACAGTATTGGGAATGATAAAAATTCATTAAACTCAAAAGTTAAACATCTGGACGCATTACAGTAATTAATGGTTTTGGCACAAATGTGCTTAACTGTCATGAAATTAAAATTCGACCATCTGAAAACTGAGTTTGTTTTCTTTATTAATTATATATATATGTAGTATTTTTGCAGTAATATATCCAAAAACCACTAGGCCAGTTTTATATATTTTGTTCAGTTGAGTATTACTTACAATATCCCAAATGTTTGTAAATTGTGAGAAAATTGCTATTTTAACTAAGGACCCGGGACGTGTCAGCATAGCGTCTGAGGGAGTCACCTGTCAATCATATCTGCGCTACCCTCGGTTTTATTCTGCAGAAGCGCTTTTCTCTTAGCAGTGTGAACATGTCACAGCAGCGCCGAGCGAACGCACAGAGTAACGTCATAACATAATTTTAAACACACTTAAATTTATCTAATATGATAAACAGAGCTGCTTTAGCTCATAATCATGACCGGAAAAAGTGGAAGTGCGCGCGCCCGGCGACTGTGTCTCGTCCCGTCATAATAAAAAAGTACCGGTACTCGCGAGCCGTGTGTTTGTGTATCAATCGCTCCAGCGGCCGAGCTCAGCTCCACAACACTCGGTCCTGCTCTGCTTATACAGTAAGAGCACTACAGTAACGTTAATAACCGCATCCATGAACATGATTTCTGCCCGTGTCCTATTTTCCACCGGCTGTGAGGTGAAGACCACATGTCCCAAGATACTGCACTCACACTTGGCGTCATCAAACTACGCCTTTGTTTAGAATAGGCGCCCTCTAGCGGACGGAAAGTTGCATAGTGTACCTTTAATTTTAGGGTGAGAGTCACCCATTTAAAAATCCCTCAAATGAACCCAACACAACAATAAAATAATTTTAAGCTTCATATTCAAGAATCTCAAAAAGCCTGCCATCATTTTAGGGCTGAAAACAAATGTATTCTTAAAATTATAATCTTAACATTATGATTTTTTTAAATACATGTTTTTTATATTAGGATTATTAAAATGATTTTATATAGGTTATTAATATATATGTGAATGGGTTTATTTTTGTTTATTTGAGTTATATGTGACATTATATAAATGTTGCAATGACCATGACCTATCAACATTTTTCTTTATGAACTACAAATTTGACAATTAAAAAAAATAAGTATTTCAGATTCATAAAACAATCACAAGCAGTGTTTCATTTGAAACCCGTTCATCTATAATAATAATAATAATTTGTTTGATTTATATAGCGCTTTTCTAGGCACTCAAAGCGCTTTACATAGAAGGGGGGAATCTCCTCAACCACCACCAGTGTGCAGTATCCACCTGGATGATGCGACGGCAGCCATATTGCGCCAGAACGCCCACCACACACCAGCTGATTGGTGGAGAGGAGACCGAGTGATGAAGCCAATCAGGATATGGGGATGATTAGGAGGCCATTATGGACAGAGGCCAATGGGCAAATTTAGCCAGGATGCCGGGCTTACACCTAGAGTTTAGATTCTCTGCCCGAGCCCGAGCCCGAACCTGACCCAAACACTGAGATTTCCCTGCACTATCCTCGGGTCGGGTAGGGCCGGGCCCGTGATCAAGCGTTTGTTTTTTTAATCATTAGCCTACTTTACTAATCTAATTGGGTGGGCAGAAAGCTATGCTATAATCAGAAATTATATATACATATTTAGCAAAGTAAGAACTAATACAACAACTAAGAAAAAAATGTGTAGGCTACAAAGTTGCACAAGTCAGGATTAGTGTAAAAATGCGTGTTAAACTCACAGCTCGAGCAGTGACGGAGCGCAGCATTATAAACAGAAACGCTCTGAGTCAAGAGCTGCTCGGGTGAACACTGCACTTTGCTTAATTAAATATCTTCGAATCGTTTCGTTTAAAAGTGGTCATTTCAAGCTTTCTATACGCATATTTCTCATGTCTGTGAGGCGAGTAGCTGCTGAGTTTGGGTTTATTTATGAGACGCGCTCCAGTTCATGAGCAATGAAAGCAATCACTCCCACGACTTCACCTCACGATTATAGTCTGCTATTGGCTTTTTATTTATTAAATCCAGGCAATTGGCCTAAGAAACCTTTTTTAAAATTAAGATACAATTTAAACAAAACGAAATAAATGCTTTCTACAAAACAAAACTTAATATTAAACTATAACCACCAAAATCATTTCTGACCCACTTGCATCTTTTCACTCATCGTAATCAGATGAAATGTAAAAATAATATTATAATATTTAAACATAAATATGAAGGAAAAAACACATTGTTTAATGGCAACACCAAAGTAAGCTACAGATAAATGTCTGAGCTGGATTTGAGCAAACATCAGTTTACCGGTGAGCGGATCATGAGCGCGCGCCTGCGGATTATTGAGCGGAGTCAAGTCAGCTTTATTTATAGCCTATGGCGCGTTTACAATGATGATTGTTTCAAAGCAGCTTCAAAGTGTTAAACATGAAAATATTGCAACAAAATGTTATTCGGCTGTACAGTCGCTGTGGAGAAAACTGAAAACTAAATGTAGTTTTATCATGAGCCTCACCAGTCCGTTTCGCTGCGCTTTGCTCATTACAGGCTCGTTCTCGTGAAAACGCCCACGTATTGAACAATGGTCGGGTTTAAATCAGGCTCGGGCTCATAATTACAGTTAATGTGTCGGGCCGGGCCGGGCTCGGACACAACGTGCACGGCCTCGGGTAGGGTCGGGCTTGATTTTTTTAGCCCGATCTAACCTCTAGTTACACCCCTACTCTTTTTCCGAAGGACATCCTGGGATTTTTAATGACCACAGAGAGTCAGGACCTCGGTTTAACGTCTCATCCGAAAGACGGTGCTCTTTTGTCAGTATAATGTCACCATCACTATACTGGGGTGTTAGGACCCACACAGACCACAGGGTGAGCGCCCCCTGCTGGCCTCACTAACACCTCTACCAGCAGCAAACTAGTTTTCCCAGTTGGTCTCCCATTCAGGTACTGACCAGGCTCAGCCCTGCTTAGCTTCAGTGGGAAACACTGTGTCTTGGGCTACAGGGTGATATGGCTGCTGGTGAGCCATATAGTTTCATCTCATCTCACCTGATAGAGATCGTACATGAACATCTGGCCCATCTTGTAGACAGGGATGGTGGCGTAGATGGTGCAGTTAAGCCCCAGTCTGCCCACAGCGTACGGTAAAGCGCCCAGATGCAGATGATCAGGGTGAGAGAGCAGCACTGCATCCACCTGATGAACATACCTGACAGAGACAGGACGGCAAATACACATCACAATCAAATACAGGAAATTATATTAATAACACCGCCTCATTGTCAAACTATCATACCTCTTCAGGGAGTCTATGATGTCCATGGAGAAACTTTCATCCCAGCCACAATCCAGCAGGAAGCGGAACTCGTCCACCTGTAACAGGTAACACAGAGCCGATTCCTCCTGGACTCCGGATAGAGCCGTCAGCTTGATGATGGACGTCATTCTGCCGTCTGAACGATGGATGGACACAAGAGATCATCAGTAATAACCACCAGAAACCCATCACATTTAATATATTTTAACAACCAAATAGTAAATAGTATCAATAATTATTTTTATTTGAAAATCGATAAATTTGCCCATAAATCTAAATCCAAATATATATATATATATATATATATATATATATATATATATATATATATATATATATATATATATATATAATTTATATAGTGTCTGATTACAAAATCAAAAGTCTCACCATTAAAAGCCATATACCAAGCATCAAATGTATACTGTCAGACAGACTTGCATTGCAGATGTTGCACTTAACTGTATTTTCCTTTTATGAAGTGATTATAATCCGTAATTTATCAGCTTTTCTGAGAGTTTTTACTTACCAGACCTGACCAATAACAATAACATTAAAAATGAACATATATTGGGTTATACCGATATGGTGGCCGATATATCGTGCGTCACTACATTCAGTACAATAGTACGACCATGTTTTTAAAAGTTCATAAAACCACTGTATTGTAATGGTACATGTACCACAGTAATAACAAGGTACACTTATCAATACATTAGAATACCATGATGCATGAATATGGCAAGAATACGTAACCAAAATAATGGTATTTATCCAAATATCGTGGTAGTATCTGATACCAACACTGTACCGTGGGACCACCACAGTACGCTTTGAAAACATATTTCATATAGCCAATTAAAATAACAGAGCAGTGTATATTGAGCTGTAAACTGCAAGTTTAACGAGATGATGCAAGAATGAATGAATCTAAATATTCATGAGCCTTCACACACTATACAATTTCAAAACTTTAGGATAAATCTGACATTTAACGTTAAACTTAATCTGAACTCATTGAAAACACATATAGCAGACAACAAATGAAGAGATTATCTTTAAAAATGGACGTTTTATGTACATAAACACTTGCATACCCGTATCTTGTTATATCCCTTTTGTTTTCAGTAGGTTAGGTCACTAATAACTGTTGAAACGTGTTGAAAAATCATATTAAATTCATATTAATGTATCAGATCGGCAGCATGAGATGAGAACAGCAGCCATTACCGCCGCTGCCGACGTCACAAGACTCTACCACTAACAGCACCAGAGAGGTGGTTGCAAAAAAACTAACAAAAGTCGCGTAAACGATGCATACCAATTATTTTTTTACACATAACACATTTGGGTTAAATATATCTCTACAATGTAGTTTTAATAAGAAAAACAGATTTCGGCTGGATATAATAATTTCTTTAGCCTTTCAAACGGTAAAAAAAAAATCATATCATATTTTTTTATAAATATTTTTATAAACATTTATTTATTTAGGATTTTATATCAACTTCAATGTTTGACATTTTTTCACATTCAATTTTTAAAAAATAGATATAAAGACCTTGCGTTTTATTTTAAACGTTGCATAGCACCCTTCAAACTGTCATGGTGATAGTTGGTACAGTCTTAAGCCCTCTAACCTTTCCTGCTAATGCTGCTGTGCTAATAAACAGAGACAACTAGCGGCAGGTAAAATACTTTAAATTTATTTATCTATGTAACTAATAAACCTGTTTTATACTTTATTGTGACTATTCAAGTTATGTAAACGTTTGTATGAGTTTTCTGCAGAAGTAATGACATTTAAATCCCTGCGAGGATAGTAGCAAATATTGTGGACGCGGGCCCAGAGCGGTCACCTTCACGTCAACACAAACATTGACAATGTGATGTTTTTCATTTAGACATTTGTATTTCGATCTGTTTAATCTGATTCAGTAGATATTACTGTGGTGAGACCGAGTTTTACAGATAGGCAGATCAATGAATGCTGCAGAATTACTCTTTTTTTTAATGTCTTTCACTTCATATGGCTGACACCGTAATTACACACCTCATTATATTTAATATATACAGATCAGGCATAACAAGGTGATCAGTGAAGTGAATAACATTGAATATCTCTTCATCACGGCACCTGTTTGTAGGTGGGATTAGGCAGCAAGTGAACATTATGTTAGAACCAGGAAAAATTGGCAAAAACAGGTCTCAATCCAATCGAGCATCTGTGGAATGTGCTGAACAAACAAGTCCGGTCAATAAGAATTCTGGACATAAAGGATCTGCTGCTAACATCTTGGTGCCAGATACCACAGCACACCTTCAGGGGTCTAGTGGAGTCCATTCCTCAACGGGTCAGGGCTGTTTTGGCAGCAAAAAGGGGAACACAATATTAGGTCATAATGTTATGCCTGATCTATGTTGTATGTAATGTAGTCCACATTATATACTACAATACCATTTAATAGACTCATCTACATATTCATTTATTTATGTTAAATATAACCAAAGCAGAACTCTTTAGATCACAAGGTGATGAGAAACATACATTAAACTTAGTCAAGTGTGTCCAAACTAGTGTACATCGGAAGAAGAAGGGAAATCATTCAACATCATCATTCATTTGTCTCTTGTATTTAATGGCAGGCATCATGGTGAACTTCGCAGCAGCGATTCGTGAGCACTGGGTCAATATTCTGGTCCCGCTGGGTTTCGTCATCGGGGTTTATCTGGACCGACGGAATGATCAGAAACTCACAGCATTCAGGAACAAGAGTGCTTTATACAGCAGGTCATATGACATCTTTTAAAGGCATCTTAAAGTCAGAGTGTGTCTTTGCAAATGAATGATTTCTGAATGTGTGACTGTGGTTTCAGGGAACTGAAGCCGGGCGAGCAGTACACCTGGAAGTGAGACTCCTGCTGTGATATTTATTGGCCCCTCTGCCCAGAATGTGTATATTGTCTGTTCAGCCACCGTGTCAGCATGTCGGCGCAATAAAGGTTGCATTTAGTTCTGTAATGCCTTGTAGTTTTTATTTAACAACGAGTGATGGGATGGTTTCTATTGGTCACATTGCACCGGAAGGCTCCAACCACATTGAAATTGAATTATTCCAAACTCTTGCTCCACATCGCAATCATAAAACTAGATCAATTCTAATTTGATGTGATTGTTGCATTATCTGTGTTGACTAAAAATATATAAGAATAAATGTATAAACATGGCCTATTAAGATAATATGGCCAAATATCATCTGCAATGATGAAATCTTTTTGTGAGTGCTGTATTTAAGTGCAATAGCATAATTGGCCAGAAGACACCAATTAATGCCGTTTAAGCACATTTACAGATATGTTTGTTTTCCCAAAGTTTATGGATGGCCTTTTTAATGGATTAAAAAAAAAAAAAACACTGATTAAATATTTTAAGTGCTTCAGCTATTATGTAAATATATTTGAAAGTAGTGGTCAAAAGTGATATCCAGCCTCTGAAAATTGATATTTACCTTTATTCAAGGGTTTTGTGAACACATTCATAGTTGTGCTTGTAGTCAATTGTTTTGTTTGTGATAAAGCAATAAAACATGATGACCCTACTGCAAGTTTGATTAAAGTATTAAAAGGAATATGGGGAAAATATTTTTTAAATAAGAAAAAAAAGCAAAACACTAATTGGGTATTTTTCTGACAAATTTATTTGACAAAAAAGGCGAACGGCCACAGGTTTTATTTTACGATGCAAAACCAAAGAAAAACAAAAAGCTTGACATAATTGGGGTGTGTGTAATCTGAGCCTCTTCGTTTCTTGGTCACACTCCTTCGAAGTCTGAAGTGATTCAGGAAAATCAATGTAATATTTTTTGTTCAAAATTTATAACATTTATGATACTAAACAATTATCTATTGATACTATTTTTTCCATTAAATGTATATATTTTTCCATTTATTTTTTCAATAAATGCACTATTTCAGATTAAAATGGAGTGAAGGCCTTTAAATCCATCAATAGTGCCATCTGTAGGCAATAAAAAATAATGTGTGTAATGTCATGGTGTAACCTGTATTATAGCTCCCTATAGAAATATACACTCACCTAAAGGATTATTAGGAACACCATACTGATACTGTGTTTGACCCCCTTTCGCCTTCAGAACTGCCTTAATTCTGCGTGGCATTGATTCAACAAGGTGCTGAAAGGATTCTTTAGAAATGTTGGCCCATATTGATAGGAGAGCATCTTGCAGTTGATGGAGATTTGTGGGATGTACATCCAGGGCACGAAGCTCCCGTTCCACCACATCCCAAAGATGCTCTATTGGGTTGAGATCTGGTGACTGGGGTCCATTTTAGTCATGTTCAAGAAACCAATTTGAAATGATTTGAGCTTTGTGACATGGTGCATTATCCTGCTGGAAGTAGCCATCAGAGGATGGGTACATGGTGGTCATAAAGGGATGGACATGGTTAGAAACAATGCTCAGGTAGGCCGTGGCATTTAAACAATGCCCAAATGGCACTAAGGGGCCTAAATTGTGCCAAGAAAGCATCCCCCACACCATTACACCACCACCACCAGCCTGCACAGTGGTAATAAGGCATGATGGATCCATGTTCTCATTCTGTTTACGCCAAATTCTGACTCTAGCATCTGAATGTCTCAACAGAAATTGAGACTCACCAGGCAACATTTTTCCAGTCTTCAACTGTCCACTTTTGGTGAGCTTGTGTAAATTGTAGCCTCTTGTTCCTATTTGTAGTGGAGATGAGTGGTGCCCGGTGGGGTCTTCTGCTGTTGTAGCCCATTCGCCTCAAGGTTGTGTGTGTTGTGGCTTCTCAAATGCTTTGCTGCATACCTCGGTTGTAACGAGTGGTTATTTCAGTCAAAGTTGCTCTTTTATCAGCTTGAATCAATCGGCCCATTCTCCTCTGACCTCGAGCATTCTTTGTAAACTCTAGAAATGGTTGTGCCTGAAAATCCCAGTAACTGAGCAGATTGTGAAATAGTCAGACCGGCCCGTCTGGCACCAACAACCATGCCACGCTCAGAATTGCTTAAAATCACCTTTCTTTCCCATTCTGACATTCAGTCTGGAGTTCAGGAGATTGTCTTGACCAGGACCACACCCCTAAATGCATTGAAGCAACTGCCATGTGATTGGTTGATTAGATAATTGCATTAATGAGAAATTTAACAGGCGTTCCCAATAATCCTTTAGGTGAGCGTATAGAGGCTTTTGGATTCACTATAATTTATGTTTTATAAGCAAATACTGTGATTGTCCTGGAGCTTGTGTGTATGAGACATAAATTTGATTTTATTTAACATTCTCAAAATTTGCTGTTCCATTCTTAATTTCTGTGTGTCGGTGTCTACACACTCAAATTGTAGATTAACCCCTTCCTTGCAATTTAGTTTTTTCATATTTCCCATTAATGTATGTCGGTATGTGAAGTATCTGAATCATGTACATGATTTTTTTTCTGTGATACACATAGATAATGCAACAAGTCCCCAAGTGTCTTTCCATTCCCAAATTATAAACATAACATTTTTCAGTCAGTTCTAACTAAAGAGGCCCATTCGGATATACATGGACACTCGCACCCACACACCTGTTCAAAGAAAAGAAACCTCAAAAATACACGGTTTGCATTCAAAAGATGTTTTATACAAACTGGATAATTTTAGTTTAAAAACGTTTAACTTTTTAGTTTGAACAGATGACAAGCATATGATGTAGAACCCTCATTTTCTTCAGCCAACAAATAAAGTTTTTATTCAGCTGTCAAAGGTTTAGCAGTGTGGATCAGTCCCTTCTCAAAGAGCAGCTCAGCCAGAGACATCTGCAAAATGAGATTCATTTCAAACACAACATAACACATAAAATACATAAATTCAAATTCAACAGGTCATATAGGGCTATAACAAATCCATGCAGTACCTTAGCCTCCGCAGTCTCGCATGGTAAACTGGCCACAGAAACAAACTTGGGGTATGAATGAATAAGAAACTCCACAGCATCTATGTGCTGTTAAAACACATGATCAGTCAAAGGCTGAATAAATGTAAAAACTGAAGTCATTTGAGACAAGTGTGCAGGTTTACCTCTGCTTTCATCTCAATGTTCTTGGGCTCTTCTTTATGGTAGACTCTAGAGTTCTCAGTAGTGTAATAAAGATGCACAGTGTCTCCATCACTGCACAACCTATGTTGTTATATTTGACAAGTTATATATTTTTTTTTTTTTACAATTTATCACAACAAAACAACTAAATGAATGTGCATTTTTAACTTTACATTGTCATATAATCATTCATCTGGTCAGTTATATTATTTTGAAGCATCCAAAGTTCTCTCATCAATCAATTCAGACTGCAAAAGCCCTTTATGCACCTTTAAATAAAGTTAAATACAATGTCTTCTGCTCTGTAGAGTGAGAAGTATTACAGGAAAATAATGTTTTGGATGAGGTACCTTGCAGCTCCAGCCCGTATCAATCTTATTTGGGTTTGGCCCTTCAGTTCAACAGACACATCAAGGGCCTCACCGTCACCCCATCGAGCAGGAGCCCCATATACACTGCCGGCCTTCTCCTCTACAAAACACACACGCATTACTGAATGGACAGTTTGACATACAGTATCAAACACAGAGCTTATGTTATTGCAATATCTGATACATACAACACAAACACTAGTTTTGAGATGAAATGTAAAATTTCTTTAAAGGGGTTCTATAATGCCCCTTTTTACAAGATGTAAAATAAGTCTCTGATGTCCCCAGAGCATTTAAGTGAAGTTTTAGCTCAAAATATCCTGAAGATAATATTTTATAGCATGTTAAGATTTTAGATTTTATGAGTTAACTATCTTCAAGTCATTGATTAGCATATTCTGTCATGATAATATATAAATGGCTGGAGTGGGAACTGTTGTAAGACGTACAGAGCCAGAGAATATCTGCTGATGAAGAGAGAACAGGTATAGTTTAGTTTAATTATGGTTATAACTTACGTTGTCATCTTGCTTTATGACATGCTATTGCAGTTGCGTTTGTACTGTATAAACTCTTCCTCTTCTCAACATGGCCTGTGTTGTGTTTACCCTAAACAAGTGTTACCAAAAATGCATATGCAAACTTTTTTCTTTTTGTTATATTTTGTCAAATGGTTCAATAAACTTCTTCATGCTTATGCATGCAAAAATGTAACCTTTTCTATTTCTCACTATCCAGAAGATATATATAATCTATAAATCGTGTGGGAACTGTTGTAAGACACACAGAGCCAAATAATATCAGCTGATGAAGAGAGAACAGTATAGTTTAGTTTAATTACGGTTATAACTTATGTTGTCATCTTGCTTTATGAGCTGCCATTGCATTTGTGTTTGTATTGTATTACAATAAATGTGATAAAATTGAATATGCTCAACTGCAAAAACTCTTCCTCTTCTCAACATGGCATTTGTTGTGTGTTCCTGGGGGCGGGTTTATGTAAATTTTAGGGTTAGTGATGTCACTAACCCGTGAAGAAGCTTGTAGTCTTTAGAAAGGGATTTCTGTAAAAGAAAATATCTCCCTTTGCTTTGAAATTTGAGGGTTGTAACTTTGCAGATGTTGTTTATGCTCAAACAGCAGCATTACACACTAACTAAAGCTAAAAAAAAGTTGAATCATACATAAACCAGCCCTTTAAAGCAAATATCCCTTTATGTTTTGGTGTATTATTCATAGTTGTCAGTCACGTAACTTTCATAGAGACCTGGAGGATCAAACATCCATAGAACTGCAGCACATGCCTATCAATTTTCCATCTGTTTCAAGCCCCAAATATTTAGATCACTTCTCAAAAGAAGAAAAACAAAACAATACGTGGACACAATGTAGGTTTTGGGCACTTCAGGAAGCATTTCAGTTTTTCAATCAATAAAAACGGCTATAGTCTAAAACCCTTAACATGCCCAATTAATACTAAAAGAGTGCTATTCAAATATCAAATTCAGTATATACCCTATCGATGATGCATACCATATACAGGCGTGGAGCGCTAAATGCTTGCATTCATATTCTGGGTGCATGTACAGAGTATGCATCATCAGTAATGTGTATATTGAATTTGGTCTTTTAATATCACTGTCTTGCTACAATAGTACTGTAAAACTCACCAGCGTTTAGCAGAGGCGGGAGACAGTCGTGTAGAAAGTCTTTGGCTTTCTGATCTACAGCAGCATCAACTGGAGCAAAATGTATCAGCTTCTTCATCAGGCCCTGAACGTGTGCAATGAATTTGTCTCTTCGTGGATCTTCCTGTTCACATGCACAAATCATTTGGGAGTTAATATAAATCAGGAACGAACTGATCGGAGCTCGTGCATTAATAGAGTATAAACACAAGTACCTTCTCTGAGTTCTGAACTCCCATGAACTGAAGGTAATCGAGCGGCAGCCCCTTCCTAAACTCAACATCATCTTCCATCGCAATCTCCAGAGCTGCTGGCATCAACTGCAAATCAAATATATTTACTCGAGTGACAATGTCAGTAAATCTTACACTGAAATATACGGATCACATTTCACCAATAAAATCTAAAGAAATAAGGAAGCATATTTTCCTTAAAGCTCTCATTCATTTAAAAAATAAAATACTAAATTATTAAATTTAAGACACTTTATTTTTTTTAAATAATTGTATTCTTAAAAATGTAATTTATCATTTAAAATGAAAAATATCTTGAATTTGTTTTTAAGTTGTTGAGTGAGTCTTAAAATAAAAAAAAATATCTAGAAAACAATAAGAATAAATAAAGAATACAGAATAAAAAAATACAGGAATTCAATTATCCTACTACGGAGAATTAGGAAAGGAGGATTTAAATGAAAAGTAAAGGGGCAGTTTACCCAAAAATACATTTATTCTCTCATCATTTACTTACACTCATGCCATCCCTAATGTATATGAGGTTTTTAATCAGTAAAACACAAAGATTTTTAGGATTGGATTTAGAGATTTTTTGATTTTTAGGACTTCAGAGTCCATATAATGTAAATGAATGGTTGATGTTTGAAAAACCACACACATCAATCATGATCTTAATCTATACGACCCCAGTGGATGAATCAATGTCTTCTGAAGCTAATTTTTCTTTTTAATATTATCTCATAATTGGTTATCAGGTATATTCAGCTGCTATCACTTACAGCACACATGTGTTTTCTTTCTCGGCTGTTTATTATGTTCACTTAAAACAGAACTGACTGTGTTTACGTGAATACTTAACAAGACCGGCATTTTGACATTATTTTCTGTACGTTTCACTGTTTAAGCGCAATAGGCAGCAAAAAATAAATCAATTAAAAAATCTTGGGGAATGAGTAAAATTATGAGCAATACGTGCAATCACACTCCAAAATTCAAGCTCTGTAATACCAACTATATTTATCGTAGAAAGGTTTGTGTGTAACTCACTGTCGGAGAGATGAGACAGAGAAAGAGCACCTAGTATCATGTGTCTGTTATGTGGAAAATGTGTGTTTTCGATATGTATTGAAAAATCTATGGTTGTGGATTAGTGGAAAAGTGGCTAGTAGGAGAGATTGTGTTACACACCACTGCTGAAATACACACGTGGGTGTTAATGTCAAGTCCTGGGTGATTTTAAACTCTTATAAACCATCACATAAGAGGGCGAGTAAATAATGAGAATTTTTTTTTATTTTGGGGTGAACTATCCCTTTAATGGCCCTAAAATAGGTTCATTTGATTTTTGGTGTGAAGATGTTTTCACAGTTTTGGTGAAATTCATTTATCATTCACAGCACAGGATCAAGAAGTAAAGTCTTGTACTTTCAGGAGCAGATCTCCCCAGCTGTTCCTCTGATAGGAGGAGACGGTGATGTGCAGCGAATGAACGTCGGGCAGGCAGTCACCCTGATGAATGAAGCCACGGGGAAAATACAGCAGATCTCCAGCTTCCAGCACCACGTCCATGATGGGCTGCCCGATCTCTTTCTGACTGAAATTAGCTTCAGGAGAAATGCAACACACAGAGGGTTTATCCCTTTTAAAATGAATAAAATGCATCTATTTATCAGATTAGTTAGTGAATAAAGACTGTACTTACGACTGGACACCAGCGGCAACACTTCCTCTTCAGAACTGAGGAAAGCAGAAGAGCTACTGGTAAATACTGCATCTCTTCACTTGTTACAGTTGAAGATTTTAGTTTAGTTTAGACTTTTTTCCATATTATGGGATTTATTTTCTTTATCAGTGTCAGAGTTTCTGATTTCCATTGCATTCTTGACTTTTCTTCCAGGAACAAACACGTCAAAATATTTCTCATTTAAATAATTAATATGCAGAATAAAGAGGCGGGCCTGGTTGAGTTAGTTAGTAGTGTGTTGAAACTGGTGGTTACATAAAGTAAGGGGCGTGACATTTCCCAAACACGATAACAACACACTGGTCCAGCTGACCAATCAGAGAACGTGATTGGTCAGACCAATCAGAGAACTATGTTTTGACCAACATAGTATGCCAACTTGCCGTTTCCCAAAACCATAGTTCCAACAAACATTCACAAACAGCATTGCAGTGGTTAGAAGCACTTTTGGGCACAATAAACAAGCTAACATTTAGTAGATTCATCTTCATTCTTAAATATACACATTTTAACCCAAATATTTTAGCATGTCAACAACCAGCACTGTTTTTGTAGAGTAAAAATGTGTGTAAAATGTGCAACAAAACATCAAATAAAGCAAAATGACACAGGAAAAAAAAAAGTGAAGACCTCATTAGGTTATTAACTCATTAGTTATTATTACTCCTCCACCTGCTCCTGAGTCCTATATTGTTGAACCACTGTGGTCCAAATGAGGTGCAATCTACATTTGTAGTCGTGGCTAGGTGGGTAGTTTCTCCAATGATGCATTGTACCGGGGTAGTTAATCAGTTACATTGTTGTAAAGGAAACACACCCCATATTGTGTTACTGACAGACTGGGAAGAGACGAGCTGCAACAATGTCAAATGTTGGGAAAATAATGTGTTTTTTTAACATTCAAGCATAAAAACCTATTGTAGTAGAGCTTAAATATAAAAGCATAGCTGATCACTCACCGAGGGTTGTACACTCTCCAGTGCTTTTTGCCCTCGAGCTGCACAACGAGAGCCTCTATATCGTCATAGTGAGGAGCAAAACCCTGCGTCCCTGGGGGTGTTAGATACCTGGAAAAACATATCACAGGTAAATGATAACTGACAGTGACAAATCTAATATATATGAATAATGTTTATGCTTCATCACGTACACGTTTGCGCCCGCCATACTACCAAACTTCTCCTGAAGAATGGAGAGCACTTGCCACACAGTGGAGGAAAAGGCTTGAGGATTGAGCATCCTGAGAGAGCAGCCGCTCTGACAACAGACAACATCTGTCAATAAACTTCACACTTTCACAGTAAAAAAATTACTAAGGCTTTACAGAAGTGTTGTATATAGTAATGACAGCCCTCCTAATTTTAAGAATGTTTGCACAACAGTAAATTATCACCATTTATATACACATTATGTGTGTGTAAATGTATATGTGTGTGTATATATACACACACATATACATTTAAACACACATAATGTTTCTTATGTATTCTTAACGGCTGCATTTATTGATTTAAAAAAAACAGCAAAAAAAGTGATATTGTGAAATATTATTACAATTTATTAGAACCATATACTTTGTGAATATATTGTTAAGTGGAATTTATTCCTGTGATCAAAGCTGAATTTTCAGCATCATTACACCAGTCTTCAGTGTCACATGATCCTTCTTCTTATATGATGATTTGCTGCTCAAAACACATTTCTGATTATTATCAGTGTGTGTGTATATATACATACACTGATAGTAATCAGAAATGTGTTTTGAGCAGCAAAAAAATCAATATATAATCTATATTATATATATACACATGTAATTTACCAGGCAAACAAACATTTTTAACCATGTCAGTTACCTTCATTGATAGGCACTGGATGAGCCCCCAATTTATGTTACAATCCCTGGTCTAGGCTTTTTTTAGGATCCTTTTTAAGATTGTTAAAGATTTGATGACCTAAGCCAACTCCTATAGCACATCAGTTTCATGTATTAGGGAAATGTTCATGATCCGTACCTCATAAAAATCCCACACGGTGTACGGTAACGCTCTTCCTGGAGGATTGTGTGTCTCTCGTTTTCCATTTGTGTAGCTCGTCACATCAAGGTTCACTCCATACTGCACATTATCCTAAATAAAACACTGGACATTATAACTGACACCAACTTTAGATATACAGATTCCCTCTGAATACAAGAACTGCTTACGTTTCTTAATATCTGGTCAAACTCAGCGGTGGAAAAGAGTCCTTTATAATAGTCTGGATTCTGCCGTTGGATCAGCATTGGTTTCTTCTCCCAATAATCTCTATAATGTGGACAAAACAAGACATCTTTGATGCAAAGCATCTTCTAGTGACCCTTTCAGTTGACTTGCTAGGTAAATCTAATGCAAACAACAATGATTTAGCTCTGTCTATTAAACCTTTGACAAGTGCGATCACAGCGAACGTTCAGATCTGTGTCCCAAGAGAGCTGTTGTCATGTATAGGTAGGTATGAAACGGATTCACAAACACTCTTTTCACAGTATCATTATTTCTGTTACAATAATTCATATTATTCAGACAATCATAACAGATAAGTATTGGGATAAAAGTTGATCGTTCAGATATAAACACTGATGTCTAAGGTAGCGTCTCACCCTTGAAAGTATACTTGACGCTTCAAATAAAGATTGTTGTATCAACATCATTACACCAGTAAGTAGCGATGCGTGATTGTTAAAAATGGATTTGTCATTGAATCATTAATTCAAGAGATTAGTTCAAAAATACTGAATAATCCAAGAATCAAAAAGGGAAGTATTTATGAGTGAGTCATTGAATCATTCACTTAAACTAATTTTTTTATTCAAATTAATAAAATTATTATTTTTTAATAGGGTATTTCAAAATGTTTGTAAACAATCGGCACCAAGATACTTCCGGGTGGCAGAACACGAGCGGCTTCTATTGACAAACTGAAGAGATCAGCCGGCTACTGTACACAGATACACAGTTAAGAACATTTTTGTTGATTAAAGTTGAAACTATGATAAAAACATGTTGTGTTTGGGGTTGTGCCGTCAGATATACAGCAAAAGGTGTAGGATTGTATCGATTTTCATTCAGAAAAAAATTAATATATCCAGCAAAACCTGTGGGTGAGGAGGCTAAAGCGAGTGGACGTCGTCAAAAGTGGCGCTACAGAGAAGTATTCTCAAAACGGTCCATCTACAAAATCATAGCAGAGCATAATTATCTTCAGCTGGGGAAATTCGAGACTAATATTAGTAAACTTTAGATCCCTTTTAAAGATCGAACTCATTGCCAGTCACTGCCTAAAGTAAAAGTAGGAATAGACCAAACTTCTAGTGTCATGTAGGCTACTGATCGAATGTCAATGGAAGAAATAGGAAACGCAAAACATAGTTGTAGGCTGATGGATGATTGATGCGTGTACCACACTGACTTCTTCATCCCCGCGAGTTTAGTTTGAGTGAATGCCTAACGTTAGCGGAGTAGTGCTAGTCTACAGCACGCTATCATTTTGACCGTCAGAAGCTCACGTCTGTGCCATCTCGTCTGTGCCATCTGACCCCGACCGAGCAACAGAAAACGATCATAGCCTTTTTAGTTAGATAACAGGGAAATAGACCATCTACGATAGCCTAACATATTGTAAGTCAAACAGCAACAGTCACTAAAATAACTACTCAATGGTAGGCTGAGGCTCATTTAAAAATGATGGAAGTAGACTAGCTCTACATCTACTGGAGCAAGCTTGGGCATTTCATGTATTGCTATCTCCTGAATTAGTTAATCAGTCCCTCAATAATCATGTTCACTATGTCTGAAACCCAAGAAATGTACTAGCTTTGCCATAGGAACGCTTCGGCTTTTGCCACCCGGACGAATGTTTATTGCTGTTGTGACGTCATGGTGAAATTGCAATTAACGTTTTGTCAGAACCTCTAGTAGAGTATGTTGTTATTTTTTAGTTATTAGTCTATTCAGAAACGTGGGAGAATCGTGATCCCTGTTTTAAAAAACAACAACAACAATCATGATTGCCAGTATATCCAGAATCATGCAGCTCTACTGCAATGCTGATCTCATTGTCCTTTTTTTAAAGTTTATTTCTAAGTATTTTACAAGTACTGTGTGTTTGCAATATGGCAGTATTTGTTCCAATGAGCTTATTTGATTTATTAAGTCCGGACAGGATGATTTTTATGTCATATGGAACTAAGAATGAGTTTTTGCATCATAGTATTGAATGTGGAATCTACATTGTCAAAAAAAAAATGATGTAACAATGCAAACAAACTTGTATTTACAATTGTGTGTTTTAAGTCATGTATTTGTATTGTGCTTTTTACATAATAGATGGTTTCAAATCAGCAATCACAGTAATAACCAGGAAAACAATAGTATTAACGTTGCAGGATTCAACAATTATGAAACAATTTCAATTTCAGCAATAAAGTAGCTTAACAGATGACAAAAGTGTCATTCTTCAATTTTCTGTTTGTTTATTTGTTTTTTTTTTTATTTGTTTGTGTACTGTGTTCAATGAACTGAGACTTCCTTACAGCACTTGCATGCTGTTGCCCTTGTTTGTTTCGTTGCTTCTATTGCTCTCCTCTTTTGTAAATCGCTTTGGATAAAAGTGTCTGCTAAATGATTAAATGTAAATGTAGATGTAAATTATTCAGCTAAAGTCAGTTGAGTGTTGATTCAATTCAGTTCAACAACTGCATACAATTTTGCAAAGTTCATCAATTATGAAACTAATTTAACTACCTGAAGAAGCTTTTTTCTTGGACTGGGTGAATAAGCCACTGGAACAGTCTGTTGGCTCTATCTCTGCTGTTGTTGACCTTCACCAGATCCGTCAGGAGTGCATCAAGAGCTGGACTGTCAAGTCCTTCACCATCATCTGTCTCACAGTCCTTGTCCTGGAAAAACACAACAAGATGAGCTTCAAATCTCCACTGATGCTCCAGTATCTGTCGTCGTACAGTTAGACACTTACGCCTGTAGATTTCTCAGCACTGCTGGGCCTCATGCGGGATTTCAGAGGTTTCATTCTCTTCTTTTTAATTGATTTCTTGTTTAATTGGATGCCATTCTCCTTCTTTTTGATTTTCTTCACCGCTGGCGCCTTAGCCTGCAAAGCAGAAGTCATGCAATTCAATTTACAGCCCTGGTAATAATGTGGCAATAACACCAGATGGTAATTCCATCATTATTTTATTTTGACCCCTAAATGTGATCATTCTGGTGTCATCCTGGAATCTGGCCATGGTGGAATCTGGTGTGTCTTCCTACATGGATGTTTAAGAAATGAAAAGCTACACACGCCATCAGTCAGGGTTAGAAGAACTGTTGCCAAACATACAACATGCTAGAAACACAAAAACCATAGCCATAATGACCCAATCATAAGCACTTAAGCATTTGCCTATTTAAATCCAAACAGCGAAATTATAAATACCACATTTACTCAATATAATACTATAGTGTTAAATCATGTATTATTTAAATACATTTTAAATTACATTTATTTAAATCTATTTTCATTTATTTAATTCAAACCATTTAGTTTTAGTTAGTAACCATAAACTTTTTTATTCCACTCCCTAGCAGACCCCAGATTGTCATGTTGTATACCATTTTTAAATGATTATCATAGTTATATAGTTGTATTTTAATGGTACTCAGAGAATACTTTTTTTTGTTAGCGAGTGAACAGAAGTTTTACACAAAGTTTATGTAATATATTCTATATCTAATGTGTTTTCATTATATTAGAATTCAATATTGATGTGCATAGCTTATCACATTTTTACTGAAATAAGGTTTATGTTTCCCCCTAAGACACTTTCTGACATGCAAATAAATAAAATGTTCTCGAATGCAGCCTTTTTACCTGCACTTTTGGTTTTGCTCCTCCTGATAATGACTGATAAATAGATAAAGCAGACATGTGTTTTCTTTCCATGGCTCAGCTCTGAACAGCAGACATGAGACACACATTGAGAGCGTTTCTTCTGCAGGAAACAACACACAAACCGCGCTCACACTGCCACCTAGAGGTCTGGAGCTAACACGACATGTTCAAAACTATTCAACTTTATTACATCCGCCCGTGCGTGTATAATACATCAAACACACGCATATACACGGTTATCAGTGAATTCATTATTCTGATTTTATTTTATGCAGATGTATTACCTAAAAACCCACCAGGAATCATTGTAAACAATCTCTCGAGCTCTCCGCTCTAAACGCTAGATGGCAGCACGCTCGTGCAATGAACAGCTACACCGCGCGAGCTCTCAGGCTGCTATCGCGCATGCGCATTACCGCCGCTGCTGCTGTCGGCTGGAGTGCGTACGCGTTTTGCTGCACCTCAGGACGGAGCGTTTTCAGCAGACGTTTACCGGGCCGTTTCTGTCCGTTACCGACACCATGGACACGCTGGAGAATAGGAGTTTATGAAGACTGACGAACAGTCTGATGCATTTATTCTGAGGTAAGTAAAAAAATGGTTTGTCGTTCGTTAGCGGGTCGGTTAGCAGCGGCTAACATCAAACAAACAGATGGGTAAAATATTCCAGTTTTGTTTTCACACATTGCACTCAATGGGAAATATTGTAGTTATGGTAATGCTCTAATAATAATAAATAATGTTAGTGTTTGTTGGGAATTGTCTTTTTTAGATTTCTAATGTACTGCAGGGAATCAGTGTAAGTTGGTCATTTAAATGACGCGTTGAACAAATCCGACAAACTGAACTGATCAATAATATCAGACACAACCTGAGATGATTTATTAATAACATGTAATCTTAACAGCAATATCAGGCATACTCTAATATTGCCATAACGTGATCTGATCAATAATATCATACAGTAACTTAGCTGCTCTGATTTATTAATAAATAACATTTTAATTCATTAGGAATAATCTGATCATGATTATAATACACTCTTAGCATTAGTTAGTTTATAGCATTGGATCTGACTAATAATATCAGACAGTGATCTGATCTATTATAATATCATGATCTGATAAAACCAAAACACACTGACAGTCATAATATGATGTGAGATCAGATTTATTTTGAT
Organism: Pseudorasbora parva; assembly: GCF_024679245.1. Taxonomy (NCBI): domain Eukaryota; kingdom Metazoa; phylum Chordata; class Actinopteri; order Cypriniformes; family Gobionidae; genus Pseudorasbora; species Pseudorasbora parva. The sequence continues at coordinate 42,021,204 of NC_090186.1, read as the reverse complement.
CGTTCACAATGTCTAATGTTGATAATATGATTGATAGACTATCTCATACACATTTCTGTGATCTGATCTCACTTCACAGATATTGAAGCTAGTGTCTGATAATTCAGACTCTTTTCGTATTGTCATTAAATACTCTGAATATTAGACATAATCAATCATTCACCATCATTTATAATTTTGATCAGATCCCCATGATGTATGCTAATATTATTGATTAGTTCAGATCAGTGGGTCTGCGCCTGGTATTCCGCGCCTGCCCGGCTGGCAGATGAACAGATGTGTCTGTCGAATTATCACAGTTGTGTTGAGCTGGCCATTGATTATTTAGGGTGCTGCTGACATGTTGTGTGTTTGTGTAAATGAGTTGTTTTCCTCCTAACCCATTTGTGAAGGTTGTAACACATTGCACGTTTTATTTGTGAAGGAAAATGAAGATATTGTCTCTCTGCCCTTGTAATGGTGACCATCTGTGCAATTCAGTGCCAGTTCAGGCGTGACAAAAAGAAACAGTAAATCTCCAAACCGTTTTATTTATTAGTCTAACAGCTCTTATTATAGGTGCTGTGTGCTTTAGATGTGTGGAGTCTTTATTTTGCCATATTTATTTCTCTAAAAAAACAGTTGCATGCCAATATTGGTTATTGGAGATGTGTCGCTCTCACCATCCGTGTAGGGTTTTGGAACTGGAAATAGGCACGGCTTTTCTGCTGTTCCAGGTCATTGTTGGTACTGTAGTCTGCTTTGTGATTTTGAGCATAATGCAGTAATTCCCCCTCAGGCGATGGACCAATCCCGCAGGCTTTTCTCCCACTATCCGTCACTGTCCAGCGGTGGGTATGTAGAGGTCTGGCAGCTGTTACTAAGGTCTTAAGATTTTACTAGTGGTAAATCTGTCATCCGGCATAAGGCTGGGAAAGGGCCTGCTGGAATTGTACTGCTCTAGATGGATAATGCTGCTGGGATTTTATCTTATTTGGATCAGGTGCTTATGAATATGGCTAATGTTTTGTTTTATTTGTTTTTGTTTTTAAAAAAAGGTTAGTTCACCCAGAAATGAAAATTCTGTATTAGTTTCTCACCCTCATGTCGTCCCAAACCCATAATGCCTTCATTCATCTTCAGAACACAAATTAAGGTGTTTTTAATAAAATCTCAGAGCTTTCTGTCCCTCCATTGACAGCTACGCAACTACTACTTCGACGCTACAAGTTCATAAAGAGATCATGAAACTAATCCATATAAATTGAGCAGTTTATTCCAAATTTTCTGAAGAGACTCGATCGGTTTATATGATGAATAGATTGAATTCACATATAAACATTGATCATTGAATATACAGAAGCTCAACCAAACCATAGAAACATCCTCATTGGTTCTCGCTGTAGCTCAAACGTGCTGCGCAACACGAGAATGAACCTCATTGGTTCTCGCTGAAGGTCAAACGTGCTGCGTAACACGAGAATGAACCTCATTGGTTCTCGCTGAAGCTCAAACGTGCTGCGTAACACGAGAATGAACCTCATTGGTTCTCGCTGATGCTCAAACGTGCTGCGTGACACGAGAATGAACCTCATTGGTTCTCGCTGAAGCTCAAACGTGCTGCGTGACACGAGAATGAACCTCATTGGTTCTCGCTGATGCTCAAACGTGCTGCGTGACACGAGAATGAACCTCATTGGTTCTCGCTGATGCTCAAACGTGCTGCGTGACACGAGAATGAACCTCATTGGTTCTCGCTGAAGCTCAAACGTGCTGCGCAACACGAGAATGAACCTCATTGGTTCTCGCTGAAGGTCAAACGTGCTGCGCAACACGAGAATGAACCTCATTGGTTCTCGCTGAAGCTCAAACGTGCTGCGTGACACGAGAATGAACCTCATTGGTTCTCGCTGAAGCTCAAACGTGCTGCGTGACACGAGAATGAACCTCATTGGTTCTCGCTGAAGCTCAAACGTGCTGCGTGACACGAGAATGAACCTCATTGGTTCTCGCTGAAGCTCAAACGTGCTGCGTGACACGAGAATGAACCTCATTGGTTCTCGCTGATGCTCAAACGTGCTGCGTGACACGAGAATGAACCTCATTGGTTCTCGCTGATGCTCAAACGTGCTGCGTGACACGAGAATGAACCTCATTGGTTCTCGCTGAAGCTCAAACGTGCTGCGCGACACGAGAATGAACCTCATTGGTTCTCGCTGAAGCTCAAACGTGCTGCGCGACACGAGAATGAACCTCATTGGTTCTCGCTGAAGCTCAAACGTGCTGCGTGACACGAGAATGAACCTCATTGGTTCTCGCTGAAGCTCAAACGTGCTGCGTGACACGAGAATGAACCTCATTGGTTCTCGCTGAAGCTCAAACGTGCTGCGTTACCCGAGAATGAACCTCATTGGTTCTCGCTGAAGCTCAAACGTGCTGCGTGACACGAGAATGAACCTCATTGGTTCTCGCTGAAGCTCAAACGTGCTGCGTGACACGAGAATGAACCTCATTGGTTCTCGCTGAAGCTCAAACCTGCTGCGTGACACGAGAATGAACCTCATTGGTTCTCGCTGAAGCTCAAACGTGCTGCGTAACACGAGAATGAACCTCATTGGTTCTCGCTGAAGCTCAAACGTGCTGCGTAACACGAGAATGAACCTCATTGGTTCTCGCTGAAGCTCAAACGTGCTGCGTAACACGAGAATGATCCTCATTGGTTCTCGCTGAAGCTCAAACGTGCTGCGTAAACGAGAATGAACCTCATTGGTTCTCGCTGAAGCTCAAAGGTGCTGCGTAACACGAGAATGATCCTCATTGGTTCTCGCTGAAGCTCAAAGGTGCTGCGTAACACGAGAATGATCCTCATTGGTTCTCGCTGAAGCTCAAACGTGCTGCGTAACACGAGAATGAACCTCATTGGTTCTCGCTGAAGCTCATTCTCATCAATAGAGCAATGTTCCAAAGATGAATTAAAGTCTTAGGGGTTTGTAACAACATTTTTGGGTGAATAGTCTCCCTTTAATGGATCAGAGCTGTGTTTCCCTCGTAATAAACACCCTGATGTGGGGGGAAATTTGCTAATAGATGGGCATTTATTCGAGTCCCATGACTAGTTTCACGGATCTATTCTGAGTCCCACACCAAAGAGAAGTTGACAGAGCTGTTTTTGTGCTGTAAAATTGGATCTTAATCTGCGTCTGAAAAACTTGCTCTAACTGTGAACAAAGCGGACACTTGTCTGTCCGTTTTCTTATTAATGTCTAATTTGAATTACATCGGTCTGATGTACCTCATTTAGTCTGATCTGCTCTGCTCTGCCTGAGTCTGATGTTCTCTATCCTAGTTCTTATAGTTCTCACAAAAGCAGAAGCTAATTTTTCATGCCACATTCCCTCAGCACAGACTGCTGGGTGAAATGTCTTCACAGAGTGAAGCTGAGAGTTTGTTAGCCATATTCTTTCTGACACCCCAAAGTAGGGCTGGGCGATATGACGAAATATATCGTCTGGACGATAGAAAATGTCTATCGTTTTATATAAGGCTCTATCGCTTACGCCACGATATGGCAGAATTTTATGGCAGAATTTTACGTCAAGATGCACCTCACGCCACGGCGTGCCCATGCAATACATAAACGCGCTCCCTCTGTCTCTCTCTCGCTCTCTCACTCACACACACACACGCGCTGCAGCCTCCCTTCCACTCACGTCACTTTTTTAAAATCCCCCACAGCGCGAAACACGAGTCCCGCAAACGCGCCGCAGAGGAGCTTGTTTGTAATCAGAGGACAAATGGCTCCTTAGTTTCGAAATGGTTTGGGTACAAGGTGATCGCGTTGAAAATAAAGGCGTTTGTCAAGCCTTAGAAGCTCATTTGAATCATTGCCGCGGCTCATTTAAGAAAATGACAGCTCCGAAGAGACGCCGCTTTAGTTTGAGGTAACGTTACTGCTAACAATAATAAAGAAAGACGATCAACACCTTATGTGTTCCCACTGAAATGAAGATGTAATATATTTCCAAATGTAAGCCCATCTTAAGCGGAATGACGCTTCATACTGTCGTCTGCTCTGGCTCTAACCTCGAGTGTTTAATTTTTGCAAACCTCAGCGCGCAAACCCAAACGCTGTGACCTCTCGTCAAATGTTTTTATTGGTTTATTAAGTACAAACAGGCGAGTTATGAAAAATTGAGTGCGAGGGATATGTTCAATCACACAAAAAGATTTTGGAATGAGACGGCCAACTGTAGTAGCGTTTAGTCCACTGTCTATAATAGCCTAATTTAGAGATCACTTTTTTATTTATTTTAACCGACAACTTTGATCGGTTAACGTTGATACGGTCAGCCATCGGTCAAACGTTCATCGGTAAACATCCCTAGGCAGGTATTAACTTTACTAACAGTCTTGCTTTAAAAAAAGGTTCTAAATAAAATAAAAATGTAGTCCATACTACCTTTATTTGTTTTGTATATCATTTCAAACTGCATTTCCACATTGCAATTTTGTATAGACTATTCATAAACTGAATTAATAGAAAGGTTGCTATATCGTCATGTATATCGTTATCGGGATATCAAATGAGCTATATCGGGAAATAAAAATTTTGGCCATATCGCCCAGCCCTACCCCAAAGTACATCAGCTCTAGGGTGTTTGAAAAGCCTTCATTAATAGTTCTTTTTTGCCATATGCCAGGGAGGTAGGGCAGGATTTTCCAGCTGTTTTTCTTGCTGTCTTCCTGGTCGGCTGTTGTTATCAATTGCAGGTTCTGGCCTGATTAAGATGACCGTACTCTCACCTTACACTGGTCAGAAAGTGGACCTGATAGATACATTATGCAGAAATTTAAGTGCTGCTTAAAGTTTCAGAATCGCTCCGTCCTGGAGGCACATCAGCTCTGACTTATATAATATAAATCATTTATACTTTTTGACAGCAGAATAAACTGTGGATTGTTGCCAGAGCATTGCTATTTGATTGTCCTTAACCAGGGGTCTCCAACCTTTTTTACATTTGAGAGCTACTTTTTAAAAATGCATCATAATTCTCATATTAACAACTATCCAAACTGTTTTGCACCTGAAAGATTGTAGGAGAAGTTCCAGTAGTCGGTACCAATACCAGAAACATTTTACGGTTGCCTACTCCGTACCAATTTTGGTACAACAGTAAAATGTTTTAATTTTTTTGTTTAACTATTTAAAAAAAAACTATTAAATGTTTATTATTTATTATTATAAATAAATCATACATAAATATTTAAAGGCTGTATGCTATTTAAAAGTATTCATTGTTAATACATAAAATATCAAGTGAAAAATAAGGAACCATCTAGGCATAATTATTATTATTAGTAGAGACGTATTATTATTACATAGAGACGTAGTTAAATCTACTGTAGGCTCAGCAGTAGCCAAATATATTCTGTCAATTTCTCCACGTTAAACTTCACGTTAAACCAAACTTTTATTTTGACATGTTGCCGTGATGACCTTTGAGTGTCTGTGTTCATATGACCGTTTTCTCAAATGAAATGTTAAATTCTCATGAAGTGACAGTTTATGCGTCCGTGTGTCCTCATATAGCCTAGTGACAGAGACACGCGAGTGTCACGGGTGTGTGTGTGTGTGTGTGTGTGCGCGCGCGCGCGCGCTGCCGCCGCCTCGCATCTGCACCCGTTATTCATACAGACGCAGAATTTGCAGGAGTAATATTTAAATAGTAATTTGCAGTTTAATATTCACAGACACTAGTATATATTCGGCTACAGTCTGGAGCCCTGCGCTTGGATTAACACGGAAGCTGCGTGTACCGAATATACTCAGGAGTCGGTACTACTGATAATACAGAAATGCTGGTCATATTTTTAAAATTTCACTACACTCAAAAAAATAACCTGTTGAATGAACATAATTAAATTCATCCGATCAATGAAGGAAAACATTTCCTTACAATTGAATGCTTTTCCAACAACATCGAATTGGTTTGAAATAGTTTCTTGCAATCTTGTTGTATGAACTTAAAGTCATTTAGTTAAAACTACAGAAAAAAAATTTATTGTGTTATTTCTGTTTTTTACAATTACAGCAACTATATGAAAATACTCATAGAACAAAAGACATTTACATCAATAAATCAGTGCAAAGTCTTTTTAACATTAATGCCGTTTCACCTTTTTATTTATAAATACAGCCATATTAACAACAGGCAAAATACATTTATAAAGTCTAATGTTTTCAAATGGAGAACTGAGAGTTGAGTCTATCATCTCACCATAACTATGAGCATAAATAAAAGCATTTATTTAAATAAAAGGTTTATGTGTTTAATAGACTAAAGAGGGAATATTCTCTGTAATAGCTATGATGTATTCGCAGGTTTTTTTTCTTATAGAGTCAATCTCATCTAGTACGGTATCAAAATGAATGTTTGTGTCAGTCTATAATCCTGATGACATAGCGCTGTTTTCATCTCTGCGTTTAACTTGCACGTCTCACGGAGTTGTAATTAATTAGATGTTTATTATAGAAATGTTATATAGCAGACATTAATATAATTTAAGGAGTTTAAAACGAGTCTGTCTTGTTTAGCCTACATACGTCGACTAGCCTATATGCTGGAGCAACAACTCTGTGAGAGAACGGCTGAATACGACTGAGCATAAACAGCATAATATGAAGTTACGTCTTTATTGTGATATGACAGATTACCTGACTGACTTCGTCAGTGAGTTCGTCTCTATACAGCGCCAAGTTTAAACTACATAACTACATAATAATATTAATTTCATAACATCTTATTTGTGCATATCTCAATTGTGCTTGACTGTTATGTTAAACAAAGTTTATTAATTTAGGGATGCAGGTTATTTTACCTTTAAACACCGTTGTCGACTCATCTCCCCTCAGACGCAGTCTTTTAATGGCGCGCTTGAATGCAATTTTCAAAACGTCCACAAGATGCCGCAATTTATCGAGTAATCCGATATTACAAAACCGATACCCGATTATGAGAAAATGCTTAAATATCAGGAATCTGATATATCGGTCGATCACTAATCCCTATTATATACAATTAGGGTGACTGGAGGGTAAATCATGGGCTAATTTTCATTTTTGGGTTAATAATCCCTTCTACACAACCCCCCGATGAAATCATCCATCGCGATGTATCACTGTAGACATTGTTTTATGTCAATTTGGCAAACATCGCTCAACCTGAATCCATTATTTATTGGCTTTAATAATGAGGCCGAAAAATTGAAGAACATTGCCCGTTCCCATGATGGTATTTCACTTATTGCTTGACAAGAGTAAAGAGAGGGTGTGCAACAGATCCTGGAGCGTCGTTGACAAATATCTTGTCAAATGTGCGGTCAGTACCGCCACTCCCTACATAGAGTAGCCTACGCATGATCGCGAATTTGAAAGCGTAAAGCGAGTGCGCAGTGACAACACAGGAGAAACAGCATGGGGCCGTTTCCACAGAATGCAGTTTTTCCATTATTTACTATGTAAATACTAGACGGACTAGGTCCACATCCACCCAGCCCCCCTCGGTGTTATCGGTAATAGCGGTGTTGTTTATATACCCGTGTGAAAAGTTCCTCGCAGTGACATTATAGTGCCAAACATAGAAGCCTCCTGTGGTTGTCCTCAAAGACAGCAGAGACACAGCGGGTTTGATTCCAGTGGCAGGGCTTTGTGGAATTGGTATTAAAGGTGTCAGATGGTGCTGAATCATGTAGTTTCTTTTTTTTCACTTTTTCTTTTATATATCAAGTCTCTTGGAAATGGAAAAGAGAAAAACCACAGAGCGTGCAGTCACGTTAAATTAAAGTGCTAATTATAGAACGCACAGCTCTGTATCTGCGGCTGCAGTCCGGCTCCAGGCTAATGGATGTGTAAATGAAAAGCGTAACATCTCACTAGCAGCCCAGTTTGGCCATAATGGAATCATTCAGGGGTGGGTATCAGCACCACAACATCAGGTGATCCCTGTTTCTACCTCATAAAATGTCAGAAGGATACAAGCCGAAAAAGGCTGTCCGGACACACACTCATTGTGCTTTCACCCCTGGGTGATATCAGGCTTCCTTTCTTTCGCTCTAAAAGTGTGTCAGAAGAATGAAAGTACACTGAATTCTCATAGATTAGAGACGGCTTAAAGTCAGATTTTTTAGGCACATTTAATTGTGACGAATTTAGGCATTACTATTATTGGGCCCTATGAAATCATTTTTACGTTTTCCCAAACTATTCTGTTTTGTCCATTTTCTGGTTTCCATTCGAATGCTTTAATTAGATTTTAGTAATCAAAAAGTATGTCTAATGAATTGATTTCATAAAACTTAAAAAATCCTGGCTCTATGATTTTATACAGATATATTATCAAAAAGGAGGTAATTCAAATTAAAATGAACAACTAGCCTGGATGCCAGCCGAACTTAGCCCTGCCCACAACATTTTTAGGTTGGGTGCTTCGGTCTGACCTCGCTCCTTAGAGGAGTAATTATCTCCGAACAGAAACTGTTCGACCAATGAATTCATCAGGGCGGGCTTTAGACGATGACGGACAGATAATCAACAGTAACGTAATCATGCACGTCATCAAATGGGCTTGGATTATATTTGATCAAATCCTAAACAGAGAGCTTGTTTGTATGCATTCACCTTCACTATTTATCTCAAATGATAATCATATTGGTTAAGTTCTCTGTGTATCATTAAATTCTTTTATTTTTTTACAAAACCGGCAAAGATCGTTTATTTCAGCGCACGTGCAGACAGGGTTGCCAAGTTTTTACAAAAAAACCCACCAACTACTAGCCCTGAACAATAGCTTCTCGGGGGGTTCTCCGTAAAAAAATGGCGTTTGGGGGTAAAATGTGTGTTATTCTGGCAAGGTTGCCTGCTAAAATTCGCATTCATGGGTCTATATATCACATAATAGGACTTTGCCTCAACCCGCGGACATAGAAAACAAACTGCGGGAAAAAAAAACGCGGACTTGGCAACACAGTGCAGTTGAGCTCTGTTGACCTCGCTCCGTTGCTCTGATTGGATGTTGGTCTATCCAACTGAGGTCTTTCCTGGTTGGGTTGAAACACGCCTCGTAATCACAGCCCAATGTAGCATCAGACTCATATTCTGACTAGAATTGAGTGACCACGTCGGGCTTCTGCATAACAGGCTTACTGTTAAATTTAAACATGAAGGTAAAATGATGTGAAAATAACATTTTACTAATATTATTAATTAAATTCAACAGATTTCTGTCAAAACAAGTTATCTTCATGTTAAACCAAAATTACTGTGACGGGTTGCCATGAAGACCTTTGTGTTTCTGAATGTATAGGACATGACGATAGATGACAAAAAAATGTGGGGTTGTTGAGATGTTTTACTTTTCTGAGAGATCAGACTTACGATTTTGGCCACGTATATATTGAAATGAGCAAAAAGTCTGAGCAATCCAGAGAAAACTGAATATCATAGAGATTTAAGGGTGGACTCTTTGGCCCATATGTATTTACATGATCACTATTAGCAACCACATATCTTGTTAAAATAAAATAAAAAACTAAAACTTTAGCAATGCCTTGGGGACCACCCACACAGACAAGCATTATGAGGATTTTGCAAACGGTGTTCCCTTCACATACAACATCTAGTTTTATTAAAGCTTTTTACATTTGCAGTCTCAATGATAGTGCTCCATAGCAGAAGCATCATCACCACCACCACCACAAATAAAGGCATCTTGAAAAATACTTTTTGCTGTGTGCATTGCTCTTGTTTTTTCTCCCCAGATGTGAGATGTTAAGCAAGACAAGATAAAGACACAGCCTGAATATTATTGAGCAATGATCAGGCACAAGATGCTCCAATACTTCTTGTACACACATTGGGGTGATATTTTCTCCACATACCTGTACTCCATCTTGTATCTTTATCATTTTTTTAATACGTAGTTTTGTTTTTTTAATACATCATTTTGTAATACATAACAAGTTTATCACCTGAGGAAAGGATTGAGATAATTCCCCCTTGTGACTTCTCCTGAAGCTGCCTGTAGGCTATGAGAATTGGCTGTCAGCCTTCAGAGCTTCCCTGTCCTGAATAAAATTAGACGACAGCTCCATTCTCCTCAGTGATTGAGCCCTGAAAGATGAGCTGAAACAGATAGACACCCGGTTTCCTTTAGACAACAAAGGTTACGTTAGGCAACTGGACTAGCTGCAAACCAGTTTGCATAATATCTAGGGCTAGCACTAACGAGTAATCAGCCAATTATTTTGACTATTATTCGAGTAACCAGATTATTATTATTTTTGTGGTGATAAAAATAGACCTAAGCAAACAATAACCTTTCAAAGTGACTTAAAATACATGTATAATTAGCCTAGAAATCTAGACGCACCCGAGGAGCGGCAGCAAATCTAATCTGCCCGCGAGTGTCGTTTAGCAACTCTCAATACTCTTCTGAGCTGTAATCGCCAAACTTTTGCCGGGCCAATCACATCGTGTATAGTCAGTGGGCGGGGCCATAATGACGACGGCCGAGTTGCGTTTGCGTGCTTCTAGTAAACACAGAAACTGGCGAACGGCGATCTTTCGAATCAGCTTTGACCGCGACTCTGGAAGACTTGGAGTTAAGCTTTTCTTTGAGAAAAGAACAAATAACGGCACTGAAGTCATTCTTAAAAAGGGAAGATGTGTTCGGGGTTTAACCGACCGGATACGGCGAATGTTTAATCTGTCAACGAGCTCCGCTTCACCTTCGTTGCTCTGGTTGGTGTAGCGCTATCCTATCGCGTGCAGAGGGAGTTTGAAAGACAACCGTTTATCCGGCCCTCGGATTGAGCCCTGTCTATGGTGAGTTTCCAGACCAAACATCTTAATGTTGCTCTGGCTTGTCAGGCTAATGTATAATAACAAAGAGACTTTAATATTTGGCTCGAATAAAGTATCAAAAGCAGGTAATGTTTTTATTTTTATTTTTTTAGAACGACACTGTTAAAATAAACTATTAGCGTTGTCAAAAGTACAGACTTCAGTACCAAGTCAGTACTGAAATTTAAAAACTGTGACGATTATTTATTTTTATTATTTTCTTCTAGCATTTTGCGTGCTCTGAATTTCCATTGTGTTCACACTCAACATGTGATTGGCTACATTGATCAGTGCTCTTTACCGAGTGGCCAATCAAGTGTTAAAGAATCCATTCAACAGCGCTCAAAAGCCTGGAAGGAAATGCTGATATTGTCACATTTTTTAATTTCAGTACTGACTTTTCGACAAATATTCATAATATAAACTATATCAACTTGCGTACATTAAAGGGGGGGTGAAACACTCAGTTTCAGTCAATCTCATGTCAATCTTGAGTACCTATAGAGTAGTATTGCATCCTTCATATCTCCGAAAAGTCTTTAGTTTTATCATATTTATAAAAGAAATATAGGCTGTACCGAGTCTTTCCGGAAAAAAACGAGCGCCTGGAGGCGTATCGTGTGGGCGGAGCTAAAGAATGACAAGCGCGCAAAGCGGTGACGTCCTCAAGCGTGGAGAAACCCATCTATCTCAGCTAATACAGATAATGATCCACAATCAAATCTGAGGGAGAAATAAATTGAACAGGAGAAACGGCAACAGCAGGACGTCCGTCTCTGTGGTATGTAAGTTACTGTATTTAATGGCCTCTCCACATTTCTGTGTGTTTACTCGCAGTGTATGAGGACATGATTCGGTTTATGGACTATTGTATGCGACTAGACCTTAGAAGTAGCAAGCAAAACGGTTTTGCACGTCAGAATACTGTAACGTTATACAGAGAACAACAATGGAGTAACCGTTAGCGCATTTGAATGACGAAGCACGCGATCGTGTCGTTTACTGATGTTTACTCATGCGACGGTAGCCAATAGCAGAGACATTTGAAGCAGTTTAAGTTAACTCACCGTCGAAGCTTTATCGCTGGGACCGCTCCGTCAGAAACACACTTCTTTGGTATGATTTGGTAAAGTCCTGTGACAGCAGTGGCGTGTAAATCCATTTTGAGACGCAACTGAAACGATGTTGTCAAGCTTCCCGTCATTTCTGCGTTCAAATCGGTTCAAATGCAGCGCTGCCTTCCCGGAATGCTGTGCTGAAGTCGCTCGACGTCACGCATAGGAATAAAGTGGAGCGCGGCGCCGTTCACGGACGACTGGATCTGCAGCTGAGAGACTGTTTACAGCGTGCTCTAGTCACGCGCGCGCGCACCCTACCGGGAGAAGAGCCCGTACGGCCCATACAAGGACCTTCCGCTCTTATTAACGTCAAATAGACCCATACTCGAAAAAAACTCGCCGAAACTTGTGAGAAACCGGAAGGAGTATTTTTGACACAGAAATACTCCATCAAACGTCCAACATTAGTTTTTGAAAGTTTGTCTATGTTTAGGATGGGAATCCAAGTCTTTAAAGGTGTAAAAAGCTCAGTATGCATGAAACAGCATTTCACCCCCCCTTTAAGTATTATAACAAATGCCTGCAGAGGGCGCCAAAAGCTTGGTGTTATTACACTTTACAGCAGATCTTTGAATTGGCTAAACAACATTTAATTCAAATGTTCACTTAATCTTTAATATTTGGCCATTTCTTTACAATAGAAATGCTGCAGCCACTGTAAGCATATGCAAAGATGGAGTTTGTAAATGATAACAGTTGATGTGGAGCAGCATTTACTGTTAACAGAGCTGCTCTGAGACGCACATAACCTACACGCATGCAAATAATAAAAGCATTAAACCTGCAGGGCATATATTTATTTAACTGAATCGTGAATTCACAATGGCACCATACATATGCTATGTGCTTAGAAAGCAGTCTAATATGCAGTTCATGGATTCTCATCTGTGGAACGTGTCACATTTGGTTTGTTGCCGGTTACTCGACACGGGTAAATTGCAATCGAGAATTATTTTCAAATCGAATACTCTTAATTTAATCATGATATGACAGCCCTAATCATATCCAGCTGTATGTTATGTCAGATTATTTAGGAGTAGTGTATTTCAAAATTCAAATCATATGTTAAAAATGGTATGCCAAAGGTTGTTTGGACAGTATACTATTTCTGGTGGATTTGTGAAGTCTGAGGTTGTCTGAAATCGTCCCCTATACCTTTAAATACGGCACTTTTTGAGAGGACAGCCACCCATTCGATCCCACAATGGACACAATAACAAGTGTACAACTGATGTACACTCAACGGCTAAAGAATACCCATAATATACTGTGAGTGTCGTGCTAAATGAATTGTCTCGCCAGAACATAGCGCCTGCAGCTGACCCATCCATTTATCCAATTTCCAAACCGCAATGTGGGTACAGCGTAATATCATACAGGTATAAATTCCTTTTTATTACCATAAAAAGTCATTTAAGGTTTAGTTATTTAAGGTGGAGTTCAAGGTAAGTCTTTTCATAACCACTGCTAAGTCCAAATTCACTCATCTCTTTTTCATTCACTACTCTCCAAGTAAACTATATTAGTGGAGTAAGGAAATAGTGGATGAATGTATAGGGGTGATTTCAAACAGTCTCTGTTTGCTTTCTGGGCTAATATTACCCACAACCTTGAGCTACAATGAACTTCTTTTTTCATATTAAGGAGAAAATGGATTGAGCTGCCTATTTTAAATACGAACCTAAAAATTGTTCATAAGGAAATTAAAGGTGACATATTATGCCCCATTTTACAAGATGTAATATAAGTGTCAGGTGTCCCCAGATGGTGTCTGTGAAGTTTCAGCTCAAAATATCCCATAGATCATTTATTATACTGTGCCCAAAATGCCCCTTTATTGGTGGAATCAAAAACATGCTGTTTTCGTGTGTATATATATGCTTAAGGGCTGGATACTGGATACAACAAAATGGGAAAAACAGCATGAGGGTCGTTACAGAATGCGTTTTTGCATTCCACTTCGCTGATTCTTCATTATTTACCATGTAAACGTGTAGACAGACCTTGCATTTTTTTTCTCCCATTCAGGGGCATTTACACATTCACATGTTTTTTTAAACGTTAATCTTCCTTTAACTTGAGCGCTGCATTTTAAGAGCAGCGTTTCATGCGCGTGACACCGTAAGAGATGCGAGAGACGAGTGCAAAAGCCACATGTCCCTCTAGCACGTTTATATAGGAAAGCAATGGAAAAGTAGTGCAGTGGAATGGAAAAACACATTATCTGTGTTCATTGACAGATACCCAACAGCAGAACATTTAGATTGTCTCAGCTACATGATAAACATTCTTGTGCTTCCTTTCACTAGCCGGAGATAAACATGGTGGACTGTGTACGGCTCACTCAGGGGAGGATCTACGCCAACAGAGCAGATTCCACCGGTCGTGGACGGGTGTCACAATGTATAGAAAATATGAATGACTCATTATGAGTTACTTTTTATGATTTATAGGGAGTATTAAAAAAAGGAGTGGGTGGATTTTTACCATTATTGGGTGGTTGTGTAACACTGTAGACACACATTTATCTTCACTGTGAATTTTACGTAATAGCTCCCATTCAAAATGAATCCTAAGTTCTTAATATACATTCCTGTTGTATTATTCAAAGTAGTATAAAGATGGAATTTCATGATGTGGAAGTATGTCCCAATACCTTTGTACTATCTTGCCATGAACTCGCATTCCCTGCAAAGTACATGCCTTTAGTGCAGAGCAGAAATATGCAAAGCATGCAGGCAGTCTTTCATTGTAGAAAATGCCTCACCTTGTTTCATGTAAGACTGTTGATGTCCACAAAGAAACACAGGAAAGAATGACCTGTGTTGTGCTGTGTGCATGCATAGGGGATGTTATCTGAATAAAACAAAAAGCATTCCTCGTTCCATGACAGGCAGTGCAAGATCGTCAGATGAAGGTCGATTTCAGTGCGACTCTCGCTTGTTTTGTGTTGCTGTGCATAGTAGATATTTGTCTATAGAAAACGTTATCATTTATCTCATGCTGCTTTGTTTTTGGTGAACATCTTTGGAGCTGTGGCCTATTTTTAGGACCATTAAAGGGGGGTCGCACCACTAATGCGATTTCATGCATTCTGACTTATTTACACTGATAAAGAGTTGATTCTCATGCTAGACATGGACAACATTTAAAAAAACGAGTTGGACGTATGACGGAGTATCTCTGTGCCAAATACACTCCTTCAGGATTCAAATAAGTTTTAGAAAGTTTTTTTCAACTATGGCCCTGTATGACTTCATAAAGGGCGGCATTCCTTGTATGGGCACTTCTCCCGAATGACACACACACACACACACACACACACACACACACACACACACACGTTTGTTTTTGTGACATATGGGGACATTCCATTGGCGTAATGGATTTTATACTGTACAAACCGTATTTTCTATCCTCCTACTGCCCCTGCCCCTAAACCTACCCATCACAGGAAACTTTCTGCATTTTTACTTTCTCAAAAAAACTCATCCTGTATGATTTATAAGCCTTTTGAAAAGTGGGGACATGACCAATGTCCTCATAGGCCACCCTCTACTTGTAATACCTGTGTCATACCCATGTTATTATACACATTTGTGATGTGTCCAAAAACATGCCCACAAACACACACACACATCAACCAAAACCAGAGCAAGAGCATGGCCATCAATGAGCTTCGTTCTCGTTATAGGAGGCGTCGGCAGCGCTCATTCCCCCGACCATGAAATCCCCAATGTCACCGAAGAAGTGTGTTTCTGGTGTGAGGGAAAGATAACCTTGTTCAGCTTCCACAATAACCCAGCGTTAAGGAAACTGGATGCAGTTTAGTTTTCTAGAGCAGCAACAGAGTTCTGCAAGTGTGTCCGTTGTTCCCGGTCACGAGTGGAAGCGGCAGGCGGTGTGCGAAACTCCATCATATGTGTTTTGTTGGCAATCGGCGTGTAAGTGTATATATAATGTGAAAAACACAAATGTATAGTGAATTGAAAGTTACCGAGGGATAATGCCATGATGTTGTGTGTGTGTCTCTTTAGCTCCACCCGCTGCATGCCTGCATGAGCCCGGCTGCTTTCAGAAAAGCGTCTGTGCAGTGTATCTGTCTTCTTTTATAAATAGGATAAAATTAAAGACTCTTCTGTGATATGAAGGATGCAACACTACTCTATAGATACACTCTAAAAAATGTTGGGTTGTTTTAACCCAATGTTGGGTCAAATATGGACTAACCCAGCAATTGGGTTGTTTTAATCTTGCGGTTAGGTTAAATATTTGCTTAAGACAACCCAATCGCTGGGTTAATCCATATTTGACCCAACATTGGGTTGTTTTTTAACTAGAATTTTTTTTAGAGTGTACTCATGATTAACATGAGACTGGCAGAAACTGTGTGTCATGAACCCTTTAAACCTTTTTGCATGTTGATATTATTTTATAACAATATAAGTACATTCAGCATAATGTGACCAGATTATTAACTTTAAGGCATTTTTTTTTACACTTAGTTATAATATTTGTGTCCTTTGATATACATATGAATAGATATCCTAAACATATATTTTTTTTATAGATTGCAAACGTGTAATGGGCTGTAATGTCATTTTTGGACTAAAAATATCATAAGTCAGACTGTGTCTCGTCTCCATGGATCAATCTGAAGACTCGATTTCATATCAGGAATGTTATTTCATCAGGCTGAAATACAGGTGGGCCTTGTGGGATTGTCTGTTGCCTGAAGGAAGACATTGGGCGTGTGCACCAAATCAGGGTGAAACGGTTAGAAATTGGAGTTGGATTACTTGCTAACTCTGACAGGGCAAACAGGATGCGAATGTGCCTCAAGCCCACTGTAAGAGGTCTCACGGTGGGACCTGTTAGTGCATGCTAGACAAAGAAAACTATCCATGCACGGTCATCTGACATGATTTCTGAGGCATCCAGCCTGAGCAGAACTTAAAGTGGAACCTATCCCGACGGAGAATATCTCAAAGGGAATTATTATACGGTGTGCACTCACTCTCCATGAACTATTTAAAGCCAAATGTGTGTCTTCAGAGAAGCTTTTGCCTATCCCTGTCTAGGCTGTTACTAATGTTGAATTTGACGCAGAACGTTCTGATAGATCAAGCTTAAGTTCATTAAACACAGCTGTTTTGTTTCCACTGAAATATTTTAGGAGCTTTTCCGTAGAAGAGCAGATAAGATGTGTGAGCCAGGTGTTTCAAGGTCTTCAATACTGAGTTTATTTTTCCCTTCTTGCCAATATAATGTTAGCAGCTCAGCTTTCCTTTTTTATTGATGACAGAGGAAGCAGATTTATTGACCATAAAACTGAAGTTTTTCAATAATAAAAGAACATTTAGAACGTATTGGCCTACTTTCACATTTTTAAATCGTAAGAGTACAGGAATGAAAAGTAGGGATCCACTTTTTCTTTTACTTAATGTATTGCATCTTTTGGCATTTTACAATTTTTTTTAAAAGGATTAGTTCACTTCAGAATTTAAATTTCCTGATAATTTACTCACAATTTACTCACTCATGTCTTTCTTTATTCAGTCGAAAAGAAAGTTTTTGAGGAAAATATTCCAGGATTTTTCACCATATTTTGGACTTCAGTGTGTTATAACAGTTGGAAGCTGCATTGATACTGCAATTTGGACCTTCAAACCGTTGTAAGCACATTCAAGTCCACAATATGGAGAAAAATCCCGGAATATTTTCCTCAAAAACCTTAATTTCTTTTTGACTGAAGAAAGAAAGACATGAACATCTTGAATGACGTGGGAGTGTGTAAATTATCTGAACATTTAAATTCTAAAGTGAACTACTCCTTTAACTTCATATTGACATCATGCCTCAGAATGCATCTAAGATAATTCAATGAGACGGGCTGTATTACCTCAGTGGTCTATATCGTTTCAGCAGTGCATTAGGAACAGAGTGACTCATTGATGGAGTTCTGGAGATCATCTGGGAGAAAAGTACTGCCAAATTTTTCCTGCCCGGAGAAGATGTCCCAAAGTGCAGCTCAACATCTGTCTGATGGTTAAACTGCTTTAAGTAGAACATCGATCCTGCTAAAAGCTTGTCCTAGTTAACTTCTGTGCGCCTAATGCCTCTTTGCTCAGCTGAGTTATTTTATACAGTCTGGAATTTCATTTTCCCTTAGTATAAATTTCTGAGATGATAAACTGAAGTGACCGTGTTATGCAATATGTTCCTTAGATGTCAAGGAGAGCAACTCTGACAGAAACATTTGATAAAGAATCATTGAGATGTAGGGAAACATTCACTTTGCATTGACATTTTAGTTTTTATTGGTTTTGACTTCAAATATTTGAGTAAGCTCATTAATTTAATTATTATATTATTATTTAATTACTTAAATATTTTTAGTAGTGGAAACTTTTTTTCTTAAAACTGACACATTTTAAAGGCACAATATGTAATGTTTCAGCATTAAAAATATAAAAGATCACTATATCTATGTTATATATTTTTTAAAGTTGTGTGTTTACATTATCCCGACAGTTCCAATTAACTTCTAAATCCAGAGAAATTAATATTTTAATTCGAAGACACGGACCGTGTCTTTATTTCCGTTATGTCGCCCGTCTTTCACGTCATATCCACGTTTGCGTCTTGCTTCCTGCGAACTCGGCGGAACCGCCAAACTCAAAGAGGAACACTGACAGTATAAGGGGAACACCCGTATAAAAAAGTCTGTATGATAATGGATCATGACTACTCTTTGCCTGTACGTTTTGCCAGCTCAACAAAGCGCAAACGTACGGGTGAAAAAAATGACCCGAGAAGATTTTGGGACAGTAGAAGAAGCAAGAGACGTGTAAACCTTGGAGAAGCCTTTGAAAGATGGCGAAATCTTCGTGACAAGCTCGGACTGCAGAGAGATGCTGATCTCGCTTTCGTTTTAATAAACAGGTCATTTAAGTAACCATTCAGCTAACATAATTATCATATAATCATAACATGCTGTATGTTTGCATATTGCATAGCGATCTTGACCACATTGAGACGCGTTTAGCTGAATGCGTAACGTTATACATTTTGTATCGGCTTTTCAAACAGGCGGATTCTCTATTTTTGGAGACTGAAAGAGCTATTTTTTAAAAAACTGATTCAAAAGTATTTCTATCCGTATATTTGGTGACACGATGATGTCATGTGTAAAACGCAGATGGACGAGCTATTATTGGTTTTATATGTAGCTGGAGAAAGTAACGTTAGCTTCATAAGGTAATATGCCACTATCTTGGTCAATTAATATAAGGTGACCGTCACTTTTATCATATGTTAATACTAGCTACATAAAATATTGATTTAATAATGATCTACTTATTCATATATCTCTGAGTTCCAAAATAAATGTTTATTAGAATGATTGATGAACGTGGGGAGCGACACAGCGCGTGTTCCAATAAACAACAGCTGGTGCTGGTTCTCTCATTTACTATGTTTAATGTTGGTAACGTTAATGATAAACTAAATTGAAATTTATTTCCTTATTGAACAGTTGATATACAGAATGTTCGACAATCGCGGATGCCATGTCAATATATCTATAATTTGAGTAACTCAAATTAAATTATGATGCGCGGTTAATATGTCTACATAGCCTACCAACTTATAGGTATGTTGGCATAGCGACCGCCCGCACAACATTCTGTCTCACACATTAGCTAACGTTACTGATAAGTTTGTTAAGTAACGGTAGCTCGCTGCTATTTCATTAGATTGACATTACATAAAGTGAAAAGCCGTAACTAAACTTAACAATAATAGAGATGTAATGTAACAATTACCTTGTCAGTGAACATGTTTTCTGCTGGAGATGCCAGATTCGCTGGTTGACAGTGGCAATAATGACAACAACTCCCATGAGCCCACGCACTTTCCCGACGTCACCAAAGTACGTCAGTTGTTATTATTTTGAATGAGTGACCCCTAGTGGCCAAAAGTTGCATACTGCACGTTTAAGTAATCTGTATTGTTTAATTGTATTGAGTTTTATGAACTTGTTTCTTTTAAAGGGGTACTTCAGCGCAGGGAAGATGAATCAGTATTTAAACTGGGTCATTGATGTAGTAGAAATGTGAAATTATTTTTGAATTTGGTGCCTTCTTATCTGAGAAAAGCCGTAAAATGTATTTTTGGCTCGTGGATGAAAGACAACAACTCCCAGAATGCACTTTGCTTCACTGCCCTGGCCACGCCCAAAGTCACCGCTACTGGATCACTTGCCCTACCGTTGGTTTCATTTTCATAATAATAAAATAATTTTGTTCAGTTAGAGAACAGACACTATAATTAAAAACTGAGTTTGTCTGTTCAATACAGTGTGGGCCGAATGAGTGTCACGGCACAAATGCAGCAGGAGTCGGATTACATTCATTATGAGCGAAGAGATGAGTTCATGCCTTTGGAAGCTTAACTTTCATAAGAATTCATTGGAAAAGTTGAAACACTCACTTTGCTCCTCCGCTCCGTTTACATGAATGCCTGCAGCTGTCTGAGCCGGGCGCTGTGAGTGCGATCCCACCGCCCATGCGCGGGTTAAAAACATGCGGAAATAGCTCCCCTGCTGGCTGTAGTCTTTAGCCTCTGGATTTTTTCCAGAAATCAAATATATAAATCTCTCGTCTCAAAGGGATATTGGGGGGGGGGGGGGGGGGGGGAGCACGATCATTCAAATATAGTCCTGGGTTTCTACTGATATAAAGCTTAATGCTAATCGCTGAAGTAACCCTTGAATTTAGACACACTTAAATTTAACCGAAACTAGACTGGGATTTAAATTTCCCAGCATGCTTTCACATGACACTCAAAAGGGACAGTAAATGCCAAAATTAAGTATTATATTATTATGCATTTTGTGCAAGATTAACATTAAGTGGGAGATTTAGTAGTAAACAAATCCACAAAACTCCAAAAATGAACATTCAGATTAATGTGTCAGTTTTATGAAGTTAATTTAATTGAACTAATTGAGTGTAAGTTTTACAGTGTGTAAAACTCACCATCAAAGTGCTTGTGTGGGGCACTACTATCTAATTATTAAGGTTTTTAGAGTAATTTTAGCTGCTGTTATGCATGCAGTTTTATATTTTATAGTGATAGTTTTTTTTATCACTAACCTTAACATTAGAAATTATAGCATTGAGGTTTTCTTTATTGAACATCACGTTTGGTGTGTGTTTTGCTGACGCAACATTCAATTTGGCTGGAGAGGAAGTGGAAAAAGAGGAAGAGAGAAGGAAAGTTCTGTGGTATGCTGGTGGGGACTGATATTTGATGAAAATACAGAACGTTTCTTTTTTTTTGTATTTACACTGGATCTTCTTGGACTCTTGCCTTCAAAGCAAATTTCGCTCTGAGAAAATTGGTTACTTTGTTGTCGGAAATGTCAGCACTGCATAAAATATGCTCGCACTGATAATAAGGGATCCATAATTTCCTGCTTTCATCCATATTTGCTGCTACTCAGCCGTGGCCAGACTGGAAAAAATCCTTCCATTTACAAAACTGGTCAAATATTGGCTTGTGGTAAATTTGCTTTGCCTTCACAACCCTGAGGCAGTGTGAGGATTAGATGAAGAGGTTTTTTTTTTTATTCCAGGAAAACTTTCTGGACCTGATCACAGGTCAGTGTGAAGAAGTTCTTCAGAGAAAGCCTCATGTTAATTGCTGGGCGATTCACAGAGACGGAGCTCAGGCATGCTGGGTCTTGTCTGTCCACTTGGGAAAAAATATTCTGCTTTGCAAGGCCTATATTCTACATTTTTGTGTTGTCACGATACTGGAATAACTTTGATAGAATATCTTGAAAAATATTGATATGCAATACTATTTTCAGGAAAAACTGCCATATAGATATTGTCCATCCATTGGAAATCATGTCAATCAATGAATATATCAAGCTTCAAAAGGTATGACACATCGTTAATCCAAGTATTCTGATCACTTTATATGATAAACAGATTTTTTAGGCTTTTATATGAATATTGATTAGTTAAAATCATCTCACCTTAATGTTCTCACTCAATGTATTTGTTTTTACAATAGTCTCATTTTGTTGCAATAGCTTAGTCTGCATAATCTTGATTTCAAACTCAGTAATAAAATGAGAACAAATAAAAAATTAAATGTAGTAGCATAAATAAACGCAATATCAGATAGAAAGGACTGAATTGAGCACTATTCAACAAATGCAAATGAGATGAGTGGGTGAGAGGAGGTGGGTGTGTGTCAATCGGAGAAAAGAGAGCAAGAAATCGCAACAGCTGTTGTATTGGAGTTGTATTGAGTTTTGGAACCATTTCAGATATTTCAGTATCGATACTTATAGAAAAATCTGCTCTTGACAACACTACTCTATGCTCTACCAAAAAAAAAGTACATAACATTAGTAAAGGTTTATTACACCAAACTAAAGCAGTCATTAGATACTTTACTCTCTGACACTTTAGCTTTTTTTTGTTGTTGTTGTTATATGTGTAAAAATAACTTGGTGTTGTTTAATTTAGAAAAGCTGAATAAAGTTAAACATCTGTCTTGCTACTAATGCATACAATGTAATGCCTCCTTGCTAAATAAAACTATTAATTTCTTAAAGAAAAAATCCCCTGAAAGTTTTGAACAGTGCACATATTAAGGGAACTTCTGATGTTTATATATCTATAAATATAGCTTTGAATTGCACACACGATGTTTGCAAATAAAATACTTGTATTTCAGGAAGATGGATTTAATGATGAATTCTTTAGGATAATGTTCCTCTGGTCCTCTTCGTTTAAGGGTCACACTTGGCTTCTTTGCGGTCAAAAGTGACCAAAGAAGAGTTAATGCAACTCCCCCAGGAAAACCAATGTAATATTGTTATTTTAGTTCTATAATAATTTTAGGGGGTATTTTATGACCCTATGCAATATTTATAAACCTTTTATTAGTTATTTTTCCCCATTGAAAAAAATTCTATTTCAAAACATATATTGTTTTAATTTTAATTTTTTGACTGAAGAGGACCAGATGGCTAATGTGATACTGATGAAAATATCCAAGTAATCGAGCAGACTGATTCTGAACTCTCAGGTGAGGTCAAATGGCCTAAATTGGTAATGGAACAAAACATTTACTGTTTTGCCTTTTGCATAACATGAACAGAGTTTTGTGTTCTTTATGTTCTATTTTAATACATAAATGTGACAATCATATGCTAATCCTCTCTTGTGAACAACCACACTTAACAACCCATACAGCAGTGGAAAGAGGTGAAATAATAGAGCAGGGAAAGGTCTCAAAGAATAATGATCCACTTCAGGTGTTCAGAGGGTAAGCGTTTTATCAGCACCAATTCGTCCCTTAGTATCATCGTCTGTCTCTCATCACTTTAACATTTCTCTGGAGATCTAGAGTAATTAATCTGAGGAGAGCAGCTCTTTATTCTCACATGGTCTGATAATCTGTATCAGTTTAGATCAGACTTGTGCTTAATCCCAATTTGTATGCTACTACAAACATAATGTGACAAAGAATGTACTATGCTGGTGATGGGAAAGTGCATTGTTTCTTTTTCTTTTGTTCTTTTTTTGTATTTAGAAAAGAAAATGCCTTTTTTTAGTTTGTAATGTTTAGACTCAAGTCCTTGTATTGCCCTAATATAGGGTTAATTTAATAAACACTACATTTGTGTGAGTTTTGGATGATCAATACTACAGTATTGTTAGTGGTTAGCCAGGCAATGGTTAAACAGAAGCGTGTTTGTGCATCTCTTCCCTGCTGCAGGATCAGTGGCCATGTCAAAATCTGTTCCATTAAAGGGAAAATCATCCTGCATGTCCTTTCATCCAGAGATAATGAAGCTCTCTGAAATCTTGTATGGCTTTTACTGATGGCTACATGGGCAAATCTAGACGGTCACTTGAGGCGATTCACATGTTTTTTTTCTTCCTGTATGCATGCCTTATGGAGTGTTTGCTCTGTGGGTTTGTTTTAGAACAGCTGCTAATGCTTGGAGCTAGCTGTCATCATACCAGATAATGTGTTCAGTGAATAGGACAAGCCTGTGAGGTCATTCTGAGCGCTGCCAGTTGGTTTCGAATGTAACAAATGGGTGCGAACTCTTTTTTTTTTTTTTTTTTTTTTTTTTTTTGTGGTACACTGTGCAAAAACAACTTCTGCCAATTGCATTCTGTAGTACACTAATTAGAACTGCGATTTGGCTTGAGAATCTCTTAGGCTAGGAACAAATGTAGGCATAAATGCTAGACCAGCACATTGCAAGCGTACTGTCCTATAGTAGATATTTCACATGCTTACTTGATTTATAGTGGGTGAGGTGATGCAGAGAACTCTAATTGTTCTGTTTAGGATTTTGTTTAGGACAGTTTGTTTAGGATCTTAAGTCTTGCCAGGGTCTAAATGAAGTTTTGGGTAAAAAATGTCCTCTAAAAAAGTCCCCGCTCCCTAGTAGAGGGCTGCATTGGGATTGGGTCCCGCGGGACCCAACGCAAATCTCGCGGGAGCAGGCGGTTTGAATTTTGCTGCGGGCGGGAATGAGCAGCTAAAAAAAACACAGCGGGATAGGGAGGTTGCCTAGCACCATGATGGAGAAGATGTCAATAGATGATGTAGAAAAGAACCTCAAACAAGTTATTTACAGCACAAAAGCTAAGCAAGGAAAGTCTGACATTTGGAGAAGTTTCTCAAATGTTTGTGATAAAGATGGAAAGGAGCTGGACTTTGTTCATTGTGACAAATGTGCAAAAATACTCATCTACAATGGGCACAAATCCAGCACGTCTGGGTTGAGGCGACACACCTGCTCTGTTCTCCCCGGTCAAAGTTTTCATGTAGCCTAGTTTATCATACTATGTGTGTGTGTGTGTGTATATATATATATAATTTTTTTTTTTTTTTTTTTGCAAAGCAGTCTATTTTTATGTGCAAAGTTTTTGATAAAAACGAAATTATATTTGAATGTATTGTTTTTTCTTTTTCTTTTTTTTTCTTTTTCTTTTTTTACATGCAGGCCAGGGAAACGAAACAAACAACCCCATGAGTCTCTTTAATAATATCAATACAAATAGGCCTACGTGTTTTGTTTTTTCAGGAGAAGATGGGAGAAGACACAAAATCAATGCATCTCTATTATTGTGCGGGAATAAATTCTCAGAGTTTTGCGGGTGGGAGTGGACATACATATTGCGGGAGCGGGCGGGAGTGTAACACATACGTTGCGGGAGCAGGCGGTAATGGTCAGAAATTCGGCGGGCGCGGGCGGGATGAAGAAAACAGTCCCGCGCTGGGCTCTACTCCCTAGTTTGTACTTTTTCAAAGTTCAGGAACTTTCGGGGGTGGGACTTACATACTCTGCTGAACATACTGATTGGTTGAGTTTACGCAGCATTTTGATTGGCTGACTTAACGCAGCATTTTAGTCTTTTGTGGTGCCTGCAGTAAGAGTTGGTTGCTGTTTGAATAAAAAATGAAGTTTTAAAAAAATATGACCGATGGACAAACGATGAGATTCAGGTTCAGTACGAAATCTAGCGATAACTGGAAAGTCACACGCAGTCCTACGTCACCAGACTAATCGTCACTGTACTTTAGACCGTGATGGAAACGCAGACAGCAGTGGGTCAGGGGGATAAAATTCCTGGGGGGAAAAATTCCTGGGATAAATTGTTCTGGGTAACTTTGGTGGAAACGGGGCTTTAGACTTGATGAAGATCGAGGTGTCCTCAGAATAATTATATACTGAACCTGTCTTTAATATCAGATCAAAGCAAGTTATTCAGGTTTTCTGTCTTTAGCAATGATCATATAAAATGACCAAGGAATTCATGTTCTGTTCTATGTGCAAATAACTGATAATTGCTCTCTGTTTTACAGATTGAATGCAGTTGTCTGGCATGCAGTATCAAGAGTTCATGGCACACTGTGGCCAATTCATGAGTCCCAACTATAGAAGAGTGACCGGAGTATGATGCCACAAAGAAAAATGAAGATCAGCCATGCTTCCATTGCTGGTCTCCATCAAAGGCACTCAGTTTTTACTGCTGTCTGGGACTCTCCTTCCACTCTTGGATAGTTTCAGGTTCAACATACATCATACCAAATGCAAGATGGACGATATCATTCTATCACGAGAAAGATGAAATTTCCTTTTATTAGAAGTCTCAATTAAAACAAGGACACAAGTTACAAACTCTGTAAACTCAAAGTGTACAGATGAAGTTGCATTATGGCAGCTGAATCTCTTCAACAGCTGCATTCACGTATCTGGTTCGGAGGAGAGTGATAGTTGCACGATGCAGCGAGGTGGAGGCATCATCGGGAACAACGGCCAGCCATGGGTACTGCGGCGAGTACGGCTCACCTGGCTCAGTTTCATGCTCTTTTTCATCCTGGTCTTTTTCCCTCTCATTGCACATTACTACCTCACCACAATCGATGAAGCAGGAGGACCAGATAAGCGCATTTTTGGGCCAAGACCTGGAGGAGAGCTGTGTGAAGCAAAGCACGTGCAAGACCTGTGTCGTATACGGGAATCTGTCAGCGAGGAGCTACTTCAGCTTGAGGCAAAGCGTCAAGAGCTCAATGGCGAGATAGCCCGACTTAACCTACGCATTGAGGCTTGTAAACGTAGTATTGACAGTGCCAAACAAGACTTGCTACAACTCAAAAATGTCATCAGTCAGACAGAGCACTCTTACAAGGAACTTATGGCTCAAAACCAGCCAAAACTGTCGTTGCCAGTTAGACTTTTACCAGACAAGGATGATCCTGGATACCCTCCTCCCAAGTCGTCCCAAAGCTGTCGTTTGCATTCTTGTTTTGATTATGCTAGATGTCCACTTACATCTGGCTTCCCTGTCTATGTTTATGATACAGGATCATATCCTTGGGGTGAGAAGTTGGACCCTCTTGTCAAACAAGCCTTTGCATCATCCGTCAAAAGCAGTGTGTATGTGACCAATAATCCAAACATTGCCTGTCTGTACATAGTGCTTGTTGGGGAAATACAAGAATCACCTTCCTCTCCCCCTGCTTCACCTTTAGACCTTGAAAAGCAGCTCAAGGCCTTGCCCTACTGGAGGTTAGATGGCCACAACCACCTACTTGTCCATCTTTCTAGAAAGTCTCTGACTCAGAACTTCCTGTACAATGTGAGCACAGGACGAGCAGCAGTGGTACAGTCTACCTTTTTTGAACGTCAGTATAGAGAAGGTTTCGACATGGTAGTGTCTCCTCTAGTCCATGCTCTGTCTGAGCCCAACTTCCTAGAGGTGCCTCCGCAAGTCCCTGTCAAGAGGAAGTACCTCTTCACCTTTCAGGGAGAAAAGGTTGAGTCTTTGCGGAGTAGCTTGCTTGAAGCCCCACCACAGTCCTTTGAGGAGGAAATGGAAGGGGATCCACCAGCTGACTATGATGATCGCATTATTGGTACACTTAAAGCTGTACAGGACAGTCACCTAGACCAGGTTCTTGTGGAGTTCACTTGCAAGAATCAGCCCAAGCCAAGTTTACCAACAGAGTGGGCATTGTGCGGCGAGCGTGAGGATCGTTTAGAGGTACTGAAGGTTTCTACATTTGCCCTGGTGATATCTCCAGGTGATGGCCAGTTGGTGGCATCTGCTGGCTGTAGCATGAGACTTTTTGAGGCTTTGGAAGTTGGGGCAATACCAGTGGTGCTTGGTGACCACTCAAAGTTGCCCTACCATCACCTCATACGCTGGAGTGAGGCAGTCATTATGGTACCCAAGCCTCGCATTACGGAGCTGCACTTTCTCTTGCGTAGCATCTCAGATAATGATCTTCTGGCCATGCGACGGCAGGGTCGGTTTCTTTGGGAGACGTACTTCTCAACCTCAGAGAGCATCTTCAGCAC
Organism: Pseudorasbora parva; assembly: GCF_024679245.1. NCBI lineage: Eukaryota > Metazoa > Chordata > Actinopteri > Cypriniformes > Gobionidae > Pseudorasbora > Pseudorasbora parva. The sequence continues at coordinate 41,993,294 of NC_090186.1, read as the reverse complement.
CATTCTGGCTAGTGTGCGAACCAGCATCCAGATACCAGCAGCACCCATACGTGAGGAGCCTGCCCAGGAGATTCCCCACAAAGCTGGAAAGTTGGCAGGAACTGATGCTAACATGGCTGACAATGGTGACCTCGATCTAGGGCCTGTTGAAGTAGAGCCCCCGTATGCTTCGCCGCGCTTCTTGCGTAACTTCACCTACACAGCTGCGGATGTCTACCGCACCTGGAATCATGCACCTGGCCCTTTCCATCTGTTCCCACATACTCCCTTGGACCCTGTGCTTCCTTCAGAGGCCAAGTTTCTGGGGTCGGGGACTGGCTTCCGCCCTATCGGTGGTGGTTCTGGGGGATCCGGTAAAGAGTTTCAGGCCGCTCTGGGAGGTAACGTCCCACGGGAGCAGTTCACTGTGGTCATGCTTACTTATGAACGGGAGGAGGTGCTTATGAACTCACTGGAAAGACTAAATGGTCTTCCTTATCTCAACAAAGTTGTGGTAGTGTGGAATTCCCCCAAACCACCTTCTGATGATCTCCTATGGCCAGACATTGGTCTACCTATAGTGGTAAGCGTGCAGTATTTTTTAAAATCCTATTTCTTATAGTCATTTCTTATTACTGGGCCAGTAAGTAACCACCAGAACACACTAGAAATACATAGCACCCTTGAATCTTGGTGCCAAGTTTTGCACAGGCAGACACAACTCAGTGAAAAAAATCTTGTTAAGCCTGTTATTAGTTGGAATTCTCAAAGGCTTAAATGTGATAGACCCTCACAAGCATTACATTCTGCTGTAGATTTGGTCTTCTCTCTCTGCCGTCTTTGAAGCATAGCTTTCATGTCTCCAGGGCAGCAAGCCAAATTAGTTCTGGTGATATTAAAGGAAACAGTGCTGTATTAAGCCCACAGTAAGGTTATACTTTGAAATGAAATCCCAAATAGAATTCCGAAGTACCCCAAGTTTCTTACTGTCTTCATGTCTTTGACAAGTAGTTTGGAACTTTGAAATTGAGCATTTTTAATTATGGATGCAAACTATAGCTATTTTAATTTTAAACACGCAAAACTTTTGGTTTATTCATCAAAAATGGTTCCCATAAGTATTCAGTTGTTTTGATTGGCATTTGTTGGTTTCATAAGGTCATGTATCTGGCTGGCTCAGTAAAACCTCGTAATAAAGCCTTGTTTTACCTAAGCCGTCATTCACAATATGGCATGTTAACTCAACAGATGGGCTTTTTCTCTGCAGGTGGTACGCACAGAGAAAAACAGCTTAAACAATCGCTTCCTTCCCTGGGATGCGGTTGAGACTGAGGCTATTTTGTCTATTGATGATGATGCCCATCTTCGACACGATGAAATTATGTTTGGGTTCAGGTGAGATTTTTGTGATGGCAAGATCATGATATAGTATGCTTAATAGGACTGAAGAACTTCATCTTTTGGCCATTTCAAAACAATTACACCAGTATAAAAAATATAGTATAGTCAAAAGGCTGAAAATATTAAGATATACAATTTTTTCATGCTAAATCGCCCCCTGCCATAATGTTCAGTAGTCACTCTTTTAGTTGATTGATTTGTAAAACATCATGCCTTTAAAATGCAATGCCTAAACAAATTTGCAGATATTTTCAACTTTTTAAAAATATAGTTTAAGGGGCAATTTTGCTTTTATTTGTACAAGATAGTTCACATTATTCTATGGTTTGCTTCTTTTTTTTAAAAGAAATGTTATACTGCTGTTGTGTTATGCTTATCCTTTATATTATTAGAAAAGAATAAAATGTTTAAAAAAAAACATGATGGTACTGCTTTGGGCTAAAATATGTTTAGAACGACTAAATTCCTTTTTATGAAGCTAGGAAAGAAAATATTTCCATTGGAGAGACAGTGTAACCTGATCTGTTTTCTTACCTCAGATTGTGCATTTTAAGTGTGTGATCCAAAGATTTGTGTTTTCAAATGCACATTTACATCTATATGCCCATTTTAAATACATTTGTCAAAAAAACTAAAAAGATTTCACACTGTTGTGGTGTGTTTTTGCATTCAGAGAGTTTAAGCCCACAGCTGCAGATTCAGCTTTTAGTTTGAGGAATTTAAAGCATCTGATCTGATAAAGTCCATTACAGTAGATTATAAATCTCTCCTTCACTCCTGTGTATCTCAATGTTTGTTTGCATGTTTAAACATCGGTCAGATGAGCAGATAATGGGAGATTTGGTTTTGGTTTTTGGTTTATTAAATCTTTTTGTTTCCGTCATGTCGAGGATCTTTACATGGTAAACACTAAATGTCAATAAACATTAGGGAATTGGTCAGGATGGTTGATGTTTTTCTTTTGGCTGATGTACTGAAGTGTGCGTTATAATGCAAAAGATACTGCCATTTCTGAGCAATGTTATTATGATCTGTAGGTCTGTTTGGTAGTTTTGTGCAATAAACGGTTTAGATATTTAACCTATGTATTTAGTTACTCTATGAAGGGCCTTTTTTGGCATGCATATATTGCTTAATATTATAATATTGAATATTATAATAACCACTCTTGCATTCCCATCTCTTTCTCTTTCTCCACTTCCAGGGTGTGGCGGGAGGCCAGAGACCGGATTGTGGGGTTTCCGGGAAGGTTTCATGCTTGGGATGTAAATCATCAATCTTGGCTCTACAATTCCAACTACTCCTGCGAGCTCTCCATGGTGCTGACGGGTGCGGCCTTCTTCCATAAGGTGAGGCTTTGACCGCTTTGACACTTCCAGAGCCTTATTATGCTAAAAATAGACACTGACCTTATGTAGTTTTACCCAAGTAACACCAGATAATGGGAGCTGGAAATGTTTTAGTTAAAAACCGATGTTGCTACTAAGTATGTTCTTATGCAACCAAATGCATGATGCATCACTTCATTTTCCACTTGGATAAGCAGACAGATGCAAACATGTTTTTTTTATGAGCATTGCTGTACAACATCATGGTACTTTCTTTGTGTTCATTTTTTATTAAAAGCCATAATTTCTTCCTCTCCTCAGTATTACGCGTACCTCTATTCCTACGTCATGCCTCAAGCCATACGTGACATGGTGGACGAGTACATCAACTGTGAGGATATCGCCATGAACTTCCTCGTGTCGCATATCACTCGCAAACCCCCCATCAAGGTCAGTGGGCTGTAGCAGGAAGCACATGTCGATTAGAGCCTATAAAGGGAATAATGTTAATCAGACAATACATTCTGTTAGGCACTTGATTCTGGTTTCTGTCACTCTGGGTAGCCCCACCCGCAGTGAAATCTCATTGGTAAAAACCTTTTCTTTACATAACTGTGTTTTGAACCTTAAATATGGCATTATTAGCCTGTATTTTGTCATTGCGCTGCTCTTTCAGTTCCATTTAGGATTAAAAAAGCATTTATTTTAACTAACTAGTATTACATTACATTTTCATCATCTGGTTCAAATGGTCATATTTCCCCCCCAAATCAAAAGAAAGAAATATAGGATAAAGAAATAATATTTTAGCAATAGCAATATTAAGATTTTTTGAGATTTTGTTTGCCACTAAATTATCTCTAGTCAGGGCTCCAGACTATCATTTTAGAGCAGTGGCACTGGAGGAAAATTTATCATAAAGTTAAATTAATCATAAAATTACTATTGTTTTGTACTATTGTTTTGTTAATAAGTGCAGTTACTGATAATAGTACATTTTTGTTTGCCATAAAGTGGCGTACAACTTTAAACTTTTAGTTTTTAAAAATCCTCACATTACAAATAACATTAAAATTCGATAATATTTTGAGCTTTAAAGTGGGAAAAATATCGCTCTCAAAAGGTTGTTTGAACCCTGAGATGAATAATATAAAAAAAAATTGAATATTTCTTCCAATCTGTGGTAGCGCTGTGAAGTAAGGGAGTCACGTGCCGAGTAAACATAGTAGCGCGGTTCCATTCTGCTTTCGATTCGTTTGCCCTTTAATGTTTCTCATATGTATAACAGAAATGGCAGCTCTTATCAGTTGGGAAACATGGTGGTGGCGACTCTTCCAAACTGCGACCTCTGGACTGCAACCTCTTTAAAAATGTAGTCGCACCAGCAAGAAAAAGGTTGAAAAATGCTACCATTTTGTCGCAGTCTGGAGCCATGCTAGTGTTTCACTCTAAAATAATTGTATATTATTTAAATTGTATATAGTTTTAGGGGTGAAATATGACCTGGACATTGCAAGATTCCCCTGTTATTCTCTGACATTTTTGTTGTTATTGTGTACTATAAATAAAGTTAAATATCTTGCAATGTCCAGAGTTGACGCTGAACACACTTCTTCCAGTTTTACATGTGTTACAATAGAATTGATTTCAGGGATTATTCAGTGTGATTTCGGTAGGCTTTGATGTCAAAGTCCATTGACTGGAGCATCGGGATGGCCCTTGAATTGGCAGTGTAACGAAATTAGATTTTCTCTAGCATTATTAGTTTGAGGATTTCATTGGTACACACACGCACCTCTCGCTCTCTGGCTGCTGTCGCCCCTTCAGTTTCATTCATTTTCTTTTCATTGAAAAGCAGACCAGATTGCAATAGGAAAGCAGGCTACACAAATGAAAGAGATGATATTGTGTTATGAAGTTAATAAGTCTGTCATCTTTATATGGAGGGCTTGATTTTAAGAACTAATCCACTCGAAATTTAAGTCAGTTGCTCTTCCTCATGTTTTTTTAAATTCTTGTTGTTGATTCTCCGAGCTGTTCTTTTCCATACAAACGAAGCTTTAAAGGGTTAGTTCACCCAAAAATGAGATTGATGTCATTAACTCCTCACCCTAATGTCGTTCCACACCTGTAAGACCTCCGTTCATCTTCACACACAGTTTAAGATATTTTATATTTAGTCAGAGAGCGTATGCAAGTGTATGCACACTATACTGTCCATGTCCAGAAAGGGAACAAAAACATCATCACAGTAGTCCATATGAGACATCAGTGGGTTAATTAGAGTCTCTTGAAGCATCGAAAATACATTTGGGTCCAAAAATAACAAAAACTACGACTTTATTCAGCATTGTCTTCTCTTCCGCGTTTGTTTTCAATCCTCAAATAAAGATTCAAACGGTTATGAATCAGCGTATTGATTCATGATTCGGATCGCCAATGTCACGAGATTTCAACAGTTTGGCACGCGATCCGAATCATGAATCAATACGCTGAGTCATAACCGTTTGAATCTTTATTTGAGGAAAACAAACGCGGAAGAGACGACAATGCTGAATAAAGTCCTAAAGTCGTAGTAGGTCTTACAGGTGTGGAACGACATTAGGGTGAGTCATTAATGACATCAATTAAATTTTTGGGTGAACTAACCCTTTAAAGGACAGAAGCATGCAACTCATGCTCTACATCCTAAGTGGTTTGAAGATGTGTGTTAGATTTGATCGTTTAATTCTTCCTGGCGTTCCCCCCTCAGGTGACGTCACGTTGGACCTTCCGCTGTCCCGGCTGTCCGCAGGCTCTGTCTCACGATGATTCGCACTTCCACGAGCGTCACAAGTGCATCAACTTCTTCGTAAAAGTCTACGGATACATGCCGCTGTTATATACTCAGTTCAGAGTGGACTCGGTGCTCTTCAAGACGCGATTGCCACATGACAAGACGAAATGTTTTAAATTCATTTAACGGAACAAGAACAGAAAAATCCGACGGAGTGCTGACACGGGACGGTCTCTCTCTGGGAACGTGAAGGGAATTTAAAGCTTTCGTGTAAATATTGGACAATCTAACTTTGAACTCGTCTTCCTTGAAGCGAAGGGAGAACAATTGCAGAACGAACGATAACCGTCAGGCGTTTTTAAAGGTCACTTGTGTGTGATTCATCAGCAACCACTACAGGCTTTATTTGCACCACTTTTCACGGGACGTCTGAGACTGGGACGCTTTAATAGACGTCAAACTGACATTTGCATCATGTTATAAAGTTATGGGACAATGGAGGCTGTTTTTGATGACATCAGAGAGTTATGAGAGGTGTCATTGCTCTAAATGATTCATGTTTTTATTTTTACTTTGCATATACTCAGTTGTTTGAAATGCACTGATAGTTATGTTTTTTTACTGTGTGTGTGTGTGTGTGTGTGTGTGTGTGTGTGTGTGTGTGTGTGTGTGTGTGTGTGTGTGTGTGTGTGTGTGTGTGTGTGTGTGTGTGTGTGTGTGTGTGTGTGTGTGTGTGTGTGTGTGTGTGTGTGTGTGTGTGTGTGTGTGTGTGTGTGTGTGTGTTGTTCTGTAGGTTGATGGTGACTAAACGTCTCTAACCGCCATCAAATGTTTGTTGATCATCAGTAAGAATAGCACAAGATATCAAACATAACTGCATAGGAATAGCACCAAATCAAACTGTTACATATTCTCATGTCAGTCACGATCATACAAGAAAACAGAACGTCATGTGGAATACCAGACTGATCTTAATGCCTTTTGCTGGATAATCAAGTCTGTTCATGGGTTATGTGTCATTTTAATAAGGTCCAATGATTTCATGAGTGACATGACTAAGAAATATTCAGGTCATATTTAATCATTTAACAAAGAAAATGAATCTGAAAATGTTTTTTTGTCAATTGTGATATTATTTTCACGAATCATAGCACATTTAAACGACCAAAATTCTCATCATGTAATGCAAAAAACATTGCTTAATTTTTTTCCTAATGCGAAATATAATTTTTCAATGAAATTAAATGTTTAAGGACTATTAACTATTTTTGCATTATATCATAATGCAAAAAAAAAATATTGCATTGACATTACTGTAAAGCACATATTTTTTCTAAACATGTTCATTTCAGTATATCAAATATTACTGACATAAATATTTAGATTTTAAATATATTGTTTTCTTTTTGACATATGATGATTTTTTTTTTTTTTTTTAGGGGAAAAGTGTGAAAATAATGTCACAAGGCAAAAAAAAAATCTGGTCTTAAAAAACAATTTCTTTATGCACACTATCATATTTATTTTTTTATTTCCGTTTAATTTGGTGGTGAAATGTGACCTGGACATGCTCTGGACAGTTTCGTGTGGGATTGTGTTTGTGTGTCCGCTTTGAGGTTTTCAGGGCCTGTGAAACACATGTGATAACGGTGACAGTAGTTCCTCTTCCTCTGTAAACGGTACGCGTCTCTCTTTTCTGTGCCAGGATCTAACCTGGGGCTCTAACCTGGTTTCCCCCTTTCAGTCTTTCGGTTCATTCGTGATGTTTTCTGACACATTTACAGGTACATTTCGGGAAGATTGCTCTGCAGTTGTAAATTAATTAGTTTTATTTTTTAAAACACAAAAATGTGTCTCTGTTCCCCTTAGAAGAGGAATATAAATAATCAGATATGATTTTTTCGTTACATGCCCATGTTTTGTATTATGTATAAACAGGCTTTAATGTTGAATTATGTTTTATTTGTGAGGACTGTATGACCGTTTGGATTGGACCATAACTGACGATATAAACCATTGGTTGTAAAGTGTTGAATGCCAGCAAACGTTATAACTTCTTCAACCACACTAATAAACCAGCCAGTCTCATCATCTCTTTCATAATGGTGAAGCTCTCAATGTGTCAAACATTATTTATTAGCATTAGTACGGCCAAATATGACCGAATACAAGTTAGTGCTCAATGTTCATTATGACATTTTGCAATACCTTTTATTTAATTTTTTAATTAACTAGGAAATTGCAAGCTGGATAAAAGCACCACATTCATTGTTCTGAAACGTGCAATAACCACTAGGCCACGGCTCTCATGGGAAAACTGACGTCTCTGTAGTGTTGACCTAGTGTTGACTGTTGTCTGAATGATTTGTGCTTTAATAATATTAATCCATTTGTTATTGCTATGATATTACATTTATTAATATTGTATTATATAATTTATTGATAATTATGTATTTAATGCATTAATACATACACTTATCAGGCATATCATTATGACCTAATATTATGTTGGTCCCTAGCCTGGATGCCAGCCGAACTTAGCCCCGCCTGGTTCTCCGGGAAAAAATGACTAGAATTGAGTATGACCACGTCAGGCTAGTTGGTCACCCTTCTGCTGCCAAAACAGCCCTGACCCGTCGAGGCATGGACTCCTCTAGACCCATGAAGGTGTGCTGTGGTATCTAGCACCAAGATGTTAGCAGCAGATCCTTTAAGTCCTGTAAGTTGCGAGGTGGGGCCTCCATAGATCGGACTTGTTTGTTCAGCACATCCCACAGATGCTCAATTGGATTGAGATCTGAGGAATTTGGAGGCCAAGTCAACGCCTCAAACTCGTTGTGCTCCTCAAACCATTCCTGAAGCATTTGTGCTTTGTGTCAGGAGCATTATCCTGCTGGAAGAGCCACAGCCACCAGAATACCGTTTCCATGAACGGCTGAACATGGTCTCAGCAATGCTTAGGTAGGTGGAGCGTGTCAAAGTAACATCCACATGGATGGAGGACCCAAGGTTTCCCAGCAGAACATTACCCAAAGCATCACACTGCCTCCGCCGGCTCGCCTTCTCCCCATAGTGCATCCTGGGGCCATGTGTTCCCCAGGTAAGCCACACACACACACACACACACCCGGCCATCCACGTGAAGTAAAAGAAAACGTGATTCCTCAGACCAGGCCACCTTCTTCCATTGCTCCGTGGTCCAGTTCTGATGCTCACGTGCCACTGTTGGTGCTTTCGGCGGGGTCAGGGGTCAGCATGGACACACTGACTGGTCTGTGGCCCATACGCAACAAACTGAGATGCTCTGTGTATTCTGACAGCTTTCTATCAGAACCAGCATTAACTTCTGGAGCAGTTTGAGCTCCAGTAGCTCGTCTGTTTGATCGGACCACACGGGCCAGCCTTCGCTCCCCACGTGCATCAATGAGCCTTGGCCGCCCATGACCCTGTGGCCGGTTCTCCACTGTTCCTTGATGCCGTGATGAAGAGATCATCAGTGTAATTCACTTCACCTCTTGTGTTTAATTATTTCATAATAATTAAATGTATTATATTATTTTAGTTTTTAGTTTTATATTTTAGATCAGACTGAACCACATACAGAATCAAGTACCGTTTGCCCAGAAAAAGTTGGCAAAAGGGCCTAAATCTGTAAAGAGAAATCTAATGGTATTTAATTATGGTATTAAACAGGTCAAAATAAAGGTTAGTTGTGGAAATACAGCATCCACAATCATTTACACTTGTTAGTTAAAACAGTCATTTGCTTGACCTTTTTTTTTTCAGTCTAACTTGCATGAGAGAAACCACATATTTAAAAATGTGATGTTTCAAATGAAGTTCTAACACCATTTGAAAATTAAGGCGATTCACAAAATAAATGTTTCAAAAGAATGATTTGATCCTGATTCATAAATCACGAGTAGGCACTTGCCCTTCTGTCCACTAGCGTTCTGACCCCGTCCCGCACATGTGAGGGTTTGTGCTCTGATGGGCCTCCGGCTCAGGCGCGGCTGAAGTTCAGCCACAGTGTTTTCAGGAGCTGTTGAACATCCGGAAACACTGAAGTCTGTAATCAATCCCCAGACACACATCTGACTCTGACATCAGCAGAACGTCTCTGAAACACATGATGAGAGGGTAAAACCAGCCGTAAACCAGCAAAACATGAAATCAGACCCTTCCTGGTGGACAGTAACCTCAGAAACCTGCAGAGTCAGCATACACACCACAGTTCTTTCTTTCTATCTATCTATCTATCTATCTATCTATCTATCTATCTATCTATCTATCTATCTATCTATCTATCTATCTATCTATCTATCTATCTATCTATCTATCTATCTATCTATCTATCTATCTATCTATCTATCTATCTATCTATCTATCTATCTATCTATCTATCTATCTATCTATCTATCTATCTATCTATCTATCTATCTATCTATCTATCTATCTATCTATCTATCTATCTATCTATCTATCTATCTATCTATCTATCTATCTATCTATCTATCTATCTATCTATCTATCTATCTATCTATCTATCTATCTATCTATCTATCTATCTATCTATCTATCTATCTATCTATCTATCTATCTATCTATCTATCTATCTATCTATCTATCTATCTATCTATCTATCTATCTATCTATCTATCTATCTATCTATCTATCTATCTATCTATCTATCTATCTATCTATCTATCTATCTATCTATCTATCTATCTATCTATCTATCTATCTATCTATCTATCTATCTATCTATCTATCTATCTATCTATCTATCTATCTATCTATCTATCTATCTATCTATCTATCTATCTATCTATCTATCTATCTATCTATCTATCTATCTATCTATCTATCTATCTATCTATCTATCTATCTATCTATCTATCTATCTATCTATCTATCTATCTATCTATCTATCTATCTATCTATCTATCTATCTATCTATCTATCTATCTATCTATCTATCTATCTATCTATCTATCTATCTATCTATCTATCTATCTATCTATCTATCTATCTATCTATCTATCTATCTATCTATCTATCTATCTATCTATCTATCTATCTATCTATCTATCTATCTATCTATCTATCTATCTATCTATCTATCTATCTATCTATCTATCTATCTATCTATCTATCTATCTATCTATCTATCTATCTATCTATCTATCTATCTATCTATCTATCTATCTATCTATCTATCTATCTATCTATCTATCTATCTATCTATCTATCTATCTATCTATCTATCTATCTATCTATCTATCTATCTATCTATCTATCTATCTATCTATCTATCTATCTATCTATCTATCTATCTATCTATCTATCTATCTATCTATCTATCTATCTATCTATCTATCTATCTATCTATCTATCTATCTATCTATCTATCTATCTATCTATCTATCTATCTATCTATCTATCTATCTATCTATCTATCTATCTATCTATCTATCTATCTATCTATCTATCTATCTATCTATCTATCTATCTATCTATCTATCTATCTATCTATCTATCTATCTATCTATCTATCTATCTATCTATCTATCTATCTATCTATCTATCTATCTATCTATCTATCTATCTATCTATCTATCTATCTATCTATCTATCTATCTATCTATCTATCTATCTATCTATCTATCTATCTATCTATCTATCTATCTATCTATCTATCTATCTATCTATCTATCTATCTATCTATCTATCTATCTATCTATCTATCTATCTATCTATCTATCTATCTATCTATCTATCTATCTATCTATCTATCTATCTATCTATCTATCTATCTATCTATCTATCTATCTATCTATCTATCTATCTATCTATCTATCTATCTATCTATCTATCTATCTATCTATCTATCTATCTATCTATCTATCTATCTATCTATCTATCTATCTATCTATCTATCTATCTATCTATCTATCTATCTATCTATCTATCTATCTATCTATCTATCTATCTATCTATCTATCTATCTATCTAATCTGAATATCTATCTATCTACTGTCCCTGACAAAAGTCTTGTCGTTTATCTATTTTCTAGAAATACCTGATATTAACCTGACTTTTAATTCATTAATTGGTGTTAGAAATAGCTCATATGAAAAGCTAAAACCCTCCCAAATGATGTTTAATGCACTGAAATAAATAATTTTCACAGAAAAAATATTTATCATTTAATCAAGACAGAAAGGTCAAATTTTGGCAAGACAAACATTTTGTCGCCTATACAGAAATTGAACAAATTTACTGCAAATACAAAAATATGTCAGCAAATTAAGTTGTGGTGCTGTGAGATCCAAATTTAATATCTTGTATGACTTCCATGAGCTTGAAGGACTGCATCCATGCGGTTTGGCAAGGATTCATACAATTTATTGATGAAGTCATCAGGAATAGCTAAGAAAGCAGTCTTGCATGCCTCCCAGAGTTCATCAATATTCTTTGGTTTCGTCTTCCATGCGTCCTCTTTCATCCTACCCCACATATGCTCAATGATGTTCATGTCTGGTGACTGGGCTGGCCAATCCTGGAGCATCTTGATCTTCTTCGCCTGAGGAACTTTGATGTGGAGATGGAAGTATGCGATGGAGCACCGTCCTGCTGCAGAATTTGGCCTCTTTTATGGTTGGGAATATAAGAGGTAGCTAAGATTTCTTGGTATTTTAGACTATTGATGTTGCCTTCCACCCTGCAGATCTCTCGCACACCCCCATACTGGATGTAACCCCAGACCATGATTTTTCCGCCACCAAACTTTACTGTTTCCTGGGTGAATCTCGGATCCATTCTGGCTCCAGTAGGTCTCCTGTAATATTTGCGGCGACTGTGGTGTAATTCAACAGAAGATTCATCTGAAAAATCCACCTTCTGCCACTTTTCCAGCGTCTTTAGCAGGAATCCTTTTAGCAGGCTGTGGGCCTTGGCAAATGCCACACGGTTTAGTGCTGGCTTCTGGGCACTGATTCGACCATGGAGGCCATTTCGAGACAGAATCCGACAAACAGTTCTGGTTGAAACGGACTTCAGGTGACCAGGTCTCGTGGAGCTCTGCTGCAGTGGAAAATGGGCTGGCCTTGGATTTTCGAGCCAACAAACGGTCCTCTTGAGCAGTTGTCTTGTGGGGTCTGCCTGACCTGGGCTTGTCAAAAACGTCTCCAGTCTCTTCAAATCTTTTTTTTATCCTCTGTACTTGACGCTGAGACACATTGAAGGTGTCTGCCACATCAGCAGTGGATCTGGTCTTCAGCCTCTTGATAATCAAAACTTTAGTCTCAGGGTGAATCTTAGGCATGTTTGCAGAGGTCTAGTTGCAGTTGATGTGAAGGTCTAGTGTACTGGGGTTCTTTTTTAATACACACTTGAGACCTAATTGATCCATTATTAGTCACAGGTGAAGCTCATATGACAAGGTGACAACACTTATGTCTTTGCAAAAATGTATTCAATGGGCTTTACCAAGCTGTGAATATTAGAATACTTTTTGAAAGTTTAGTTTTTCACTGAAACATTATCACAAAAGCTGGTGGGATTAAAATGAGCCATTTCTTTAAAAAAAAAATCTTGATTAGAAATATATTTCACTTTATATTACTTTAGGTCAATTTGTACACAAGCGACAAGACTTTTGTCAGGGACTCTATCTATCTATCTATCTATCTATCTATCTATCTATCTATCTATCTATCTATCTATCTATCTATCTATCTATCTATCTATCTGTCTATCTGTCTGTCTGTCTGTCTGTCTGTCTGTCTGTCTGTCTGTCTGTCTGTCTGTCTGTCTGTCTGTCTGTACATAAGCCATTGTTTTTGAATAGCTATTGTATTGTTTTATGACACTTGTCTGCCAGATGCTATAAATACTCTTTAGTGTTTGGGGTTTGTTTAGATCAATAATCTAATATGAGCAATAGTAATAATGACACTTTCTTTACCAAGAATCACTAATAATTCATTAAACACAAACACTGGTGAGGGAATACTGACCGGGATTTGTGTGCAGACATGGGGTTTCCCAGCACTCATGCAGCTGGAGTGTGTGTGTGTGAGTGTGTGTGTTAGCACCCATGAGAGACACATGATCTCAGTGTGGAGGGAGGGAGGGAGAGAAAGAGATCGCATTACAGAAGAGATATTAAACTCTGTTGCAGTGTTTCACCTTCTCTCTCTCTCTCTCTCTCTCTCTCTCTCTCTCTCTCTCTCTCTCTCTTCTCTCTCTCTCGTCTCTCTCTCTCTCTCTCTCTCTCTCTCTCTCTCTCTCTCTCTCTCTCTCTCTCTCTCTCTCTCTCTCTCTCTCTCTCTCTCTCTCTCTCTCTCTCTCGGAGTCATGTTTAAAATACGGTAAGGTTCATATTCATTGTCTTGAGTAGTGTGTAGTAGTAGTGTGACCTTAAAATGCATTTGGACACTGAAGTCATTGATGCATTAAAATAAATACAGAAAAAAAAAAAAAAAAACACAAAAAAGTGTTTTTTAAGTGTCAGGTAAAACGACACACTATGTTTAAAGTATTATTTGAATCAGCCGGTGTTTTGGTGATGTTTATTGGACGTATTAAGTTTATATATATATATATATATATATATATATATATATATATATATATATATATATATATATATTAGAATTATTTACATTTTTTATTATTTGTATATATTAATAACTATATATAATAGTTTTAGTTAATACTAAGACTGATACTGAGGTGTAGATCATTAGACTATCCAATGACTGTCCTCTCAAACCTTGAAGGGTGTGTGTGAGACTTTTCTTGACAATAAATGAGTTTGCCCATATAATCTTAAACATCTATATTGCAGGAGTTGATATGGTGCAAAAAGTGAGAGGTAAGAGATTTACTGTATATATACGTACTGTAGATACTTACTGAGAGACTTACTGAATATATTGTTAGTAAAAAGGTAAAAAGATTTGATTGGCACACTCCTCCAATCCTGTCAATAAAGTGTGTGTGTGTGTGGGGGGGTTAATATGTTGTTATTTAATGCATTCACATTCATCAGTAAATTATTAGAATCCTCATTGATCATTGAGACCAGCCTTTAGTGCATATGAGAAATCACGTCAGATAAATGAGACATTTAGACGTACCAACATATTTCTGAACAAATGAACACATAATGGAACAATTACTTTCAAATCTTGAACGCATTAAGCTAAATCTTCCCCAATGATTCTGGCTAGTCTTAAAGAGCTTTTTTTACATTAATGCATTTGGCAGATGCAAGTTATTTCCTTGCATTCAAAGTATACATTTTATTATGAGTTCATGCATTCCACAGGAATCAAACCCATGACTTTTTGCATTGATCATGACTGATGATATAATTTGTATTATTATTTATTTTTTTACAATTGCTAGGAGGACCCATTTCTCAATACTTAATGGTCAGTGAGCACGGTGTGTCATTTATCATTGCTTTGGCACAAAATGCATTCAATAATGATGATGACGACATCTTTCAAACGACATGAATTCTTTTCTCACTCGGACACAAACACCAGCAAAACTCTATCAGCCTGCAGGCCAGTTTGCACATGCTTACAAAACTGAATTAGATGGCAATTTACTACATTTCAACATTGAAATATATTCTGAATGTAGAAATATGAAAGGCTATTAAAACAATCACAAGTACCTGTGATGTACCCGTTCAGTCATTAATATCAATCCAGAAGGGAAGAACTTAGGCATCATTTGTACCGTAATGTGAACGTTGACCATGTAACAAGCTGCGGTGAAGTATAAACAGTAGAGGCATTATTGTTTTGTACAAACATCTTTTATAATGCTGCCTGTTAAGTGTTTTTTGAGTGAAGAAGTGTTTTTTTGGATGACAGTCTTTGCTAGTGTTTAAGTTGTGTGAAGTGTTTTGGTGATTTTAGTTCAGAGGCTTCATGCTTTCCTTTTATACAGTAGGTGAAAAACAGGAGGCTATGTGACAAATAAGTGTCCCGAATACACATTCATTTGTGAATGCAGTGAAGCAACGCAACTGATGCTGGTAAACTGGAAAAAATAAGATTTACTGAATTTTCCTAACATATTTAAAAAAAATTAAGGTTCTCATATAGAATTACGGTAAGTAAACCCTTAACTAAGTTCATTTAACTTGGTCTAGTAAAAGGTTGAGTAATTTCTACTTTTTCCTTTGCAATACGTTTTATTCAAAAAATATAACATTTAATTATACCACACTTTTTAAAGTGTATGCTTTACTTACTAACTAAATATATAGAAAGATAGATATTGTCTAGACACTATACATAACAGAATTGAAGCGGCACCTGAACAGAGACCTCAATACTTGGCACACAATACACAGTGACGGTAACATTTGATGGACCGTTTATGAGTATGAATGTGAAGTAGAAAATGAACTGTCACAAAATGGCAAGTTTCTAAACCTAACAACAAAAGCAGTGATAAAGCAGTGTAAATACAGCTGGAAAACATCGATTATTCAATTATTCAAACCCCAGTGCATGATGGGAACACCAATATCAGACTTAATTTTATAACATTAATATTTAAGTTCTACATGCTTAAAGTAAGTACTAATATATAATTAATTTTTTCATGCCGAAATGACAATTCTTTTGTGGTGAAGTAAATACTACAAAAAACGTTATCACTGTAGGCTGGACTGGGGATCAAATTTGGTCCAGGACAAATCCAGCCCATCCGCTAAACCAGTTCACCGTGGATGTTTTGCTGGGGTTAGGGCCTTAAATTTGAGTTAATTAATGAATTAATAAAATAGGACAGAATGATAAACATGTGGTCCTAGACCACAAAACCAGTCATATGGGTAGTTTTTTTGAAATTGAGATTTATTCATCACCTGAAAGCAGAATAAATAAGCTTAACAGTAGGATGTTTTTCAGTATTTTCATAACATGATTTTTATGGAACATGATTTTTGGCATAAAAGAAACCTATACAATATAGCCACAGATATACCCGTGTGACTTATGACTGGTGTTGTGCTCCAGGCTCACATATATTATTGAATTCACTACAAACAGAGTAATATTAAATTGTTGTGGTATAGAAATGCTCATTAATGTAAACATTAATTTTGAGCTAGTATGGTGTGAAGTAGCTAAATTTACTGCTCACCCTGATCATTCCAAATATATGACTTTCTTTTGTTGGAAAAAAATGTCTTCTTTTATTAAATAGAAGTCAAGGGTAACCCCAAAAAGGTCAGGTTTTCAACATTCTTCAAAATGGTTTCTAAAATAGAAATAAATGCAAATATAGAAAAAACATTTATTTCAACGTTACTTTACAATGATATAAAACACACAAGCAAAAGTCTCCATCCAAACATTAAATGAAGGATGATACCTTATGAAACCTGTTCTGTCTGTCTACACTGTTCATCAGCCGTTTGGATCCTGGATTCTGGCTCTGGATGTGCAGATGGAATTTAATTACAGCCACATTTCATCCTGCCACTTTATTGACAGGTCCAGTCATTAACAGCCTGAGAGCCAAACATCGGGTCAGAGAGGTCAGAGGTCATAGTTTCTGCAGGAATCGCAGCACCAGGTCTCTCAGAGCGGTCCGCAGGGGCTCGTTGTTGTCACAGATGATGTGTGTGCCGTCTTCCTCCAGCTGGATGAGCACGTCCTCCGCCTGCAGGTGAAGAATGTGACCGTCTGCCGTCTCCTCCACCTTCACCTCCATGATGCCGTTCTACCAGGAGAGACGTGACACGGTTAATGCTACTACTAATAATAATAAAGGGATACTCCACCGCGTTTTCATATTAAACTATGTTATTCCCATAACTAAGACGAGTTGATACACACCTCTCTCGTCTCAGTGCGTGCACTTAATCGCTCTGACCCGCGGTGACGATCTGATAGCATTTAGCTAATAGTTGAACGACCTAGCATGGTGACACAAAATAAAACGTGGCGCTTTTCTAAACGGGTTAAAAAGGAGAACTATAATGTATGGCGAAATAGCACTTCTGAGAGTAATTCGACTCGGCGCAGTAAAAAGTCCCGGCTGAAAAATCCTACCTCACATCTCCTCATCCCTCTCTCATATCCGTCAATAGGAGGAGAGGATTTTTTCAGGCGTGATTTTTTCGAAGACTTGAGTTGAAGTACTCTCAGAAGTGCTACTCCGCCATACATTATTGTTATCTTTTTTAACCCGCTTAGAAAAGCGCCACGTTTTATTGTGTCACCAAGCTTGGGATGCAGTGGTGTAAAGCAGCCGCCACTGGCACTAAAGCAGTGGAGAGACGTGCTCTCTGGAGTGACCAATCACGCTTCTCTGTCTGACAATCCCATGGATGAGTCTGAGTTTGGTGGTTGCCAGGAGAATGGGACTTGCCTGACTGCCTTGTGCCAAGTGTAACGTTTGGTGGAGGGGGGATTATGTCATTATGTTTCAGACGTTGTGCTTGGCCCCTTAGTTCCAGTGAAAGGAACTCTTAATGCTTCAGCACACAGCTCACATTCCTAATATCAGCATCAGAAGGAAGCTTATGCAGCGACTGTGTTCTTCCACAACCAGGAATAGCGCAGTGTCTTGCTATATTCTTCAGCTTGTTTATTGCAGCTGGCTAGCCTGATCTGATGAGTCGGTGGGCGGGGCTACTAAATTACACGTGCTTATTATTCTGTAGAAGCGTTTCGCCACACGATCGTTTTCTGGGCCTGGTGTCTATAAAAGCTTTTCTTTGACTAACAATGAAGTTTTTAGCTCTGAAACTTAGAGGATAATGTTATATTACCATGACCTTTTACATATCAAAAGCTCAAGGGAAAGTTGATTTCTCAATTCATCACCCCTTTTAAGTTCATGTGCATGTAAAGGGAGCCATCACGAAACCTTTGGCAATATAGTGTTGTATGCCACGTTCTTTTCTACTATAAAGTGGCTCTCCGGTGTGTTCGAGTTTTCACTCGCGTCTGACCTCGACAGACTGAACAGGAGAAGTCAAACGGAGAAGATTTCCACCTCAAAGGCGGCGGCGCCTCAGAGACACAGAACAATGGCAGTCTGAAGGCGATTACCAGCCAGAAAGAGAACTTTTCCAGAAAACGGTGCTTTGGCAAGCGGTTTCGATTTCCCAAAAATAACTCCAAAGGAACTTCGTTTTGGGCTGATTTTATTTGACATGTCACCCCAGTTCGTCCTTCGATTTTGCTTGAACTATATCTGGGCCTTGAAAAAATGACAAATAATTTTTGGTAACTGACAAAACGAAAATGAACTGAAATAAAATAAGTTGAAGTGTAAGTATTAAAATTACTAAATTAAAACTGAAATTAAATCTAAATAGAAAAATATGAAAACTAATAAAACGGAACATATACATTTTTTAAAATATATATACTATGACAGTATATAAATAATCCTAAATACCAGTGCTGTTTGACTTCTACAGAGCACTATAAATGAAGTTAGTTCACCTGGGGGTTGATTTGTTTTAATTGGCTCATTCCCATTAATCCGAGAGGTCTGATCCTCCAGAAGTGTGTGGATGCGCATCAGGCTCCGTCATTGAGCAGCAGGTCTCAGGTTAATGGTTAATGGTGGAGATCTGGGACGCTTTAGGCCGTAATAACAGCTGCGGTCAAACCAACCGGCTCTCAGCGGCCCATTTAGCAGCATCTGTAGCAGCGTCATCACTCTGCGGTTCCTGAGAGCCTCCTCGGGTTAACCCGGCCCGGCCTGACAACTCAAATGTGTGTGAGATAATGGAGATTTTAATCACACACAAGCTCTCCATTCTCACTAACACCAGAATGCCATGCCGTTATTACCGTCAAGCCATAACTTGTATTTTATATTTTGTTGAAATGTGATTGCTAAGGTGTTTTGAATTGCCAACACGTTGTTATGTGGTTGCCAGGCCAATGCTACGTCATTCCGCCTGTTATATGATATTTCTGTTATTGATATATATTTCTTATTTGTAATTCACAATACTCAAATGCACCTTTGTTTTTTACTTTGGAAAAAAATAAATAAATGGAGATTTGTGGGATGCTCATCCAAGGCACGAAGCTCCCGTTCCACCACATCCCAAAGATGCTCTATTGGGTTGAGATCTGGTGACTGTGGCGGCCATTTTAGTACAGTGAACTCATTGTCATGTTCAAGAAACCAATCTGAAATGATTTCAGCTTTATGACATGGTGCATTATCCTGCTGGATGTAGCCATCAGAGGATGGGTACATGGTGGTCATAAAGGGATGGACATGGTCAGAAACAATGCTCAGGTCGGCCGTGGCATTTAAACGATGCCCAAATGGCACTAAGGGGCCAAAAGTGTGCCAAGAAAATGGGATGGATATATATATATATATATATATATATATATATATATATATATATATATATATATATATATATATATACACACACACACACACTATTTATTTGTTTGTTTTTCTTACATTTAAAATGCTAAAATAAAATCCTCATTTAATGAAATCAGGTCAGTTTGAAGAATTAAACTACAGTGTACCAGAGTATTGGGAAACATCTTCATACATGCACTAAAAATAACGGTGATTGTTGCATTGCTGTACATGAAGTTGAGTCTGAGAGAAAGAGCAGCTCTCTGGACAAAACTCCTGCGTGATCAGCACTACAGCTCTCCTCGAAGAATCTCAGACTTCATTAGCAGCTCACAAAGTCACCTTGTACAGGAAGTCACCTTCCTTCAGAATCATTAGAGAAATTCATTTGGTTTCCAGATTAATTAGCGTCTAATCGATGTTCCGGACGCCTGCGGAAGAGCTGCCAGAACCTGCCGTTTGGGATCCAAGCAAATGAGGAGTTTGGCGTTTCCCTGCATGCTAATGCCGCTCGTTCTCACAGGACGGGTGGATTTCTCTCACTTCATCTAGTGTTTCATTTCGTTCATGAACCCTGTGTGGGGCCTTCTAGTGCTGTCTGAGACTGCAAGAGCATATCTTTAGGGCCAGATCTTTGTGTCAGTAGGTTGTGCGGGTTGAGTTACCACCGTCAGGTGTGCGCTTCTCTTTCTGTGCCCCGGGACATCACACAGACAGTATATCACAGGTGAAAGTCACTACAGACACTCCGCGAGTCATTTGAGTGTCTGTTACATTCATCAAACTCTTGATCTTGTCCTGGCTTGACTTTAACCTACAGGCGGTTTGAACTCCGCTTGTTCAGCTCACTTCACACATGACGGTACAGAACCTGAGCGCTGCAGCTGACTGGTTAGCGTACAGATTGAGTGTGTCTCGTACCTTGTGCAGCATGGCCAGGAAAGGCTCCAGAGGAACCGCCCCGCTGAGCAGAGGTTTGGGGTTCAGGACCTCTGGTGGTTCCTCAATCACCCTCTTCCTCTTCTTACTGGGCGGCACTGGAGCGGGTTTGGGCACCGGCTACAAAACAAACACACGCGCGTCTGGTTCACTATCTTTGTGGGGACTTTCCATAGACGTAATGGTTTTTATACTGTACAAAATGTACATTCTATCCCCTTACACTGCCTCTGCCCCTAAACCTACCCATCACACACACACACACACACACACACACACACACACACACACACACACACACACACACACACACACACACACACACACACACTGCCTATGCCCCTAAACCTACCCATCACACAAACGCACACACACACACACACACACACACACACACACACACACACACACACACACACACACACACACACACACACACACACACACTGCCTATGCCCCTAAACCTACCCATCGCACAAACGCACACACACACACACACACACACACACACACACACACACACACACACACACACACACACACACACACACACACACACACACACACACACACACACACACACACACACACACACACACACACACACACACACACACACACACACACACACACACTGCTTCTGCCCCTAAACCTACCCATCACAGGACACATTCTGCATTTTTACTTCCTCAAAAAAACTCATCCTGTATGATTTATAAGCCTTTTGAAAAGTGGGGACCGCTGGCTGGTCACTACAATGTAGGTGATCTCAGGTTTTACTATCCTTATGGGGACATTTGGTCACATTGTAATATAAACAAGGGCACACACACACGCAAATAAGAGCTTAATAAAATATAAATTATTAAACACAGGTATGTAAATGCAAATGCCTCTAGATCAGCAGATGTCTGAACTTGTGAAGTATGCGTTTTTTATTTCTCTCACGTCCACTTATTGTGCTTGATAGTTGCTGAACAGCCTTGAGATCGGTGATTTGCACTTTTTTAACATGAACCTTCATTTTCTCTCATGGTTCTGTGAAAAAAATCTATATGACAGCCCTACAAATATGAAATAAATATTAAAATATACAAATAAATATTAATATAATTATAATAATGTGTGTGTGTGTGTGTGTGTGTGTTTGTGTTTGTGTTTGTGTGTGTGTGTGTAGGTTTGTAAATCTATGTGTGTATTACTCTCACATAGATTTTTACAAAAGAAAAAATAAAACAATACTAATTTATCTATTCAAATGAAATTTTGTGTGTCTGTGTGTATATATATATATATAATTTTGCAATTTACAATACTCACATGAACCTTTTTTTATTTTCTCTCATGGTTGTGGATTTTTTTTTTAAATAAATATAGAATTTTACATTTTTATATTTGTACTTTCCCATGTTTTATAAATAATTTAAAATAGCTTTTTTGTATTTTATTGATGTGGACTGGAAAAGGAGTTTTGCATTGTAAATGTCAGACTGGCCTGTGTGTTCGTGATGGATGACTAAACTGTAGTTTACGAGCCATGTAATTGGTTATAAAGTGGGCTAAAAATATATAGTCATGTGCGACACACGTGTTAATCAGGATGTTGTTCACACACACTGACCTGCAGTACGTGCTTGTTGTCCTTGGACTGCAGAACCGCAGACACGGTAGCGACAGAGACGCCGGGTTTGATCTCGGAGGGAACCAGAGATTTGGCAAGCTGGAGGTTCAGAAAGAGAAGACAGACTGAGATGCTGAGCATAGAAACATCTGACAAACCCAAGATATCCGATTATATACTTTTCTATTACTGATACTATTTAGTATTACTTTAAAGCATACAAATAATCAATTTACACAAACATTTTTATGCCAGAGTTGTTAGTTACAAAAAAAATATGTGGAAGCACTTTACTTAAAGCCTTTATATATAATGCATTATAGAAGTATTTTAATGCATTAATTGTGCCTGTTAATGCACATTATAATGCATCATATGGTCTCATGAATAATTGTAACCACAGTTATAATACATTATAATACCTATTTATTTATTGTTACACCTTTTAAAAGTATAATGCATTAAGACACACGACAAACTACTAACTTTAGATGCATTATATTGTACATTATGAAAACCATATGCATTAATCATAAAGGTTTTAAGTAGCGTTATCAAATATTTTATGTTAAATGAAATAAAGTTGTACTAAAAAGTACTAAACTTTGTTTCTGTAGGAACCGGAGCTTCTAACGGCAGCTGCAGTGATGCGATGACTTTACCAATCAGTATTTTCATGACAAAATTAATTTCCAACTACAGCTACAGATTTTTTTTTACTATGCAAAAAAAACTCCATAGAAAAACCAAAAGCTCACATTGACTACAACATAACCAGTTATTAATATTAATATGTGATTCTCTCTTGTTTTTGCATGTGTTCACCCTTTCTTTGGATGATAATCTCACGGCACAAACTCCCAAGCACAACTATGCAATATGCTTACAAAATCTTTAACACATTTTAAATGATATTTGAATAAAGGGTGAAGAAGATATCAGTTTCCAGTCAATCTCTACGCGCCATTAGAAAATAGTGTTGTCAAAAGTACAGACCTCGATACCAAATCGGTACTGAAATGTAAAAAATGTGACGCTTCGAGCATTGTTGAGCTGTAATCGTAAACCCCTCTGACTGGCCATTGTGCTCACGCGCTCATCGGATGTGCCTGTGATTGGCTACAATGATCAACGCACGGCAGCGGTTTGAAAGCACATGGAAGTTTTTGAAAGCGGGAGCGTTTGAAAGCACAGGATATAAAAGCACTGATATACGCGCCTGCATTCAAACACTCTGTGTGTATCTGTGTAAGCGCTCTGTGAAAAGCATCATTGATGTATATTTACAACATGTTTGCGAAGCGCTGATCGTAGTAGCCAATCACAGACCTATTTGATGATCGCGTGAGGGCCAGTCAGAGGTGTTTACGATTCCACTCAACAGCGCTCAAAACATCACATTTTTAAAATTTCAGTATCGATTTGGTATCGAGGTCGGTGCTTTTGACAACACTATTAGAACAGGGTATATGCAGGAATCCTGAGGTTAAATTTAATACTTTTTGAAGACTTTTTGAAAACCATCTCAACATATTTTAAGACCTCATCGCACTTCAAGTTCTTATCAGCAATAAACCTTTAACTTAATTAACAGTTGTAGTAGAATGTAGAATTAAAATCTCTATCATAGGCCGATTTTGTATCGTTTATATTGCAAATGCGACGTATAGAGGGCGACACATCATCTAACCGCGCATTTTGCAAAACACGTGACGTCACCCGTAGACCGGCCCCGAGCCTATATCAGTCCCCCGTTGTTTTTTAATACTTATGGGGATGAAAATAAATATATTCATGAATACTTTTTGGAGTCAAAGTCTTTTGCCAAAGCTTGAACAAAATTTAATACCACATAAAATCGTGATTAAGACTTTTTAATACCTTTTAAGGATCTTAATTTTCCCAAAATGGATTTATCAACTTTTAATACTTTTAAATACCCTGCGGACACTCTGTAGAAAGGAATCTATGAATGATAAGAGCTCTGACCTCGGGCAGCAGGTGAATGCGCTCATAGCGGCGTCTGAAGGGAAGCCCCAGGACGGAGCAGCGGCGGTAGGCCATGGGCGGAGGCTGCAGCTCCAGCATCAGGTCTGAGCGGTGAGGCTGAGACGGAGGAGGCTGTGTGTACGGCTCCGGACACACCACATGAAGAGGCTGATGGGAGGACAGAAGGGCATAGGTTCAATCAACTCAACTCATCATTGACTAAACTGAAATAATTTACAAGAGCAACATTTCACAGCATGCAGGAGGATCAGACCGTACCTGGATGTCCTTCAGGAGTTTGGACACCTGGTGGAAGTTGAGTCGTGTGTCTATCGGGCAGTAAACGCACTTCATTGCCAGCGGCTGATACGGAGCCAGAGCGTCCAGGTAGGAGAAGTCCGGCTCTGAGAGGGAAATATCATTCAGAGGTCAGAGCATTTCCCACCCGAGTGGTGTTGACAAAAGTACCGACTTTGGTATTGTCTAGTTGTCTCCAGACAAAGCTCAATTTAAAGGGATAGTTCGCCCAAAAATTAAACTGATGTTTATCTGCTTACCCCCAGTCCATCCAAGATGTAGGTTTGTTTTTTCAGTAGAACACAAATGAAGATTTTTAACAGTCTGCCAGTCATAATATATGTGAATGGGTAACAATATCTATGATTGCACCAATTTGACCTTACCAGACGGAAGTAATAGCAGACGGGAACACAAGATGAGATTCTTCTGCATATGAGGTAAAAAAATAACATAAATAATGTTTGGTTTCTCACAGAAACCGATCGGTTCGTGTCTTAGGACATCAATGTGTCGTCATGAGCCGCAGGGTTTTTGTGCATGTTGTGTAAGCATGTTTTTTTTTACTCTCATAGATATTGTTACCCATTCACATGCATTAATTTATGACTGGCAGACTGCAACAGTTGAAGTTAAAAATATTCATTTGTGTTCTACTGAAGAAACAAACACACCTACATCTTGGATGGACTGGAGGTAAGCAGATAAACATCAGTTTCATTATTGGGTGAACTATCCCTTTAAGACTGAACATTGGTCTGGGGAGTCTGCTCTGTATTTTCTACTGCACAAGAGGAGTGATCAACTGGCATTATTCGAATAACTCTGTACGCAATTGGATAGTCCCTCAACCAATCAGACCACAAGATGCGTGATCAACGGGCAAAGGACCCATCACTTCTCTATCCGTCATCGTGTTAAACCCGCCAAATGCCCGTCAGGTGGATTAGCCAGTCTGCGATTGGTTCCCGCAAAAGTGGAACAGAAGCAGTAGAAATTAATGTATAGTTTTGAGACTGAGCTGCAGGGCGCAAAATTAAATCACCTGCAGATCAGGCTGAGTTTACCCTCACACTCCATGATGACAATATGACATGAGACAGCTTTTCACTTCAACGAGAAATCTCGTCTCTTCACACCCCTACCAGTACCAGTCAGACGTATTACTGTGATCCGCTTGATCTCACCAGTGAAAATGATGGTGTTCAGGCCGGATTTGCCCCACAGCTCCATGAAGTGCACCACATCCCCGAAGCGCAGCGACGGATGCCCTGTGAACACCACACACGGCTGCCGGAACTCGCTGCTGAAGTCTCCATGAATGCTGGGGTAATGCTTCAGTTTATTCGTCTGAATCAGCTGGAAAAACACACACGACAGTCAGTGAACGACAAACCTATGTGTGTCATTTACCGGGATGTGTTTTGATTTTACCTCTGCGTGAGGAAACGGCGGCTCGGGCAGATAAACCTTCGACTGCTTGTTCTGACACAACCTTCAACACAAACACACAAAGCAAGAGAGGAAAGCAGCCAGAGAATGAGCTGAAACATTACCATGGTAACCAATAACCATAATATCTGCCAACATGGATGATCAAACCAACGAGTTTCAGTCACCTTGGATTAAAACATAAATTTTAACAAATATTAAAGTATATATATATATGACAACACCCAGAAGATCTAGGCAATGAATGAGAAATTTTTTACTGCATATAATTTTATTTTGCTAATTTAATATTTGATTATTATTTATTTTATTATATTACTGTATTTAATAAGACATAACCAACTATCAAGCCATCAAAAAATATATAATTTTATTAAGTTAATATATTTTAATATATATTTATTTATTATATTTATAATATTATATATTGAATTAATTTTATTTAGTTACTTTAATATGAAAAATTAATATATGTCTATTTTATGAAAAACAAATACAAATATTATGTTAGTCTTTAATTAGACATAACCCAATATCTAGCAATGAACTAAACATTTTATATTATATTAATTATATATTTAATTATTATGTATAATAAAATATTTTAATTAATTATATTAATTCATATTCCATTTAATTAACAGAAATTCAATTTGGCCAACTAAACAATTGAGATATGATCAATCACTAGAAAATGTTCAATTGGGGCCTGAATTTTCTTTTTACAGTGTATAGTATTTTGGCAGAAACTATGATTAGCATTGTACTCTTTATAAGGGAAAAGTCATGTCCTTTTTTAATCTATATTTTACTGGCAGCCGTGTGTGACTGTACCATTCGGCAAAGATCTGCGAGAACTCCAGCGAGCTGTTGGCCACGGGGGAGATGAAGTAGAACGGGGTGGATCCCAGATTCGCAGAGTCCATAAACTGATACAGACACTCCAGCAGGTCGTAGATGACCCCAGAGGAATAACACGGGACCAGCACATTCCCACCGGCACGGATCGTCATCGCTGAGAGAGAGAGAGAGAGAGAGAGAGAGAGAGAGAGAGAGAGAGAGAGAGAGAGAGAGAGAGAGAGAGAGAGAGAGAGAGAGAGAGAGAGAGAGAGAGAGAGAGAGAGAGAGAGAGAGAGAGAGAGAGAGAGAGAGAGAGAGAGAGAGAGAGAGAGAGAGAGAGAAAAAGTTGAGTGCTTGGGATTAGAGGGTGACATGGGAGTGGATTCTCCTGTCCCACTCCTGCAAAACAAATCTCGTCCCATCCCAACCCCACGAAAAAACTGGGGGAAATTCCCATCCTGTCCCAATCCCAGAAGAATGACTCCCACTTTGTTTGTGTTTTTTTTGGCCGGAATCTGTCAGTTACAGTATACAGATCACAGCATACCAATGCCCAGTTGAATAATAACCCAAAATGTCATTTTTGTTTAAGATGGCTTTCAGTTCTATATAATTATGATGCATTGCACACACATTAAATTCCAGTAAATGCAGTAAATTTCTTGCAGTTGGTTTATGCGTTTTCACGCCTTCTTTTTGGTTACTTCAAACTGCCCTACAATGTCTGTGAGCACAACTGAAGTATCATTTTCCAACAGTAGTTGTTGCAGTGTGGCTTCTGGTCTGACTCAATTTTGATTATGATTTTCACGGCTACAAAGTGCATGGGGAAGCCTCCTTTCTTTTATATTATAGGTGGTTGGGACTGACCACCTGCTGTTACGGGTCTTTCACTGAACCAGCCACACCAAAGCAAACAGGAGAGCATAGAGACAGCGCAACTAGCATTGAGTTCCAAATTAAAACATATCGTTAATTTATATAAAAAGTATATTTTTATAGATGGTATCATAATGTTGATATGGTCCCGGTCCCGCCCACTCCCGGTAAATAAAATTCCGCTCCCGTCCCAATCGCGTGATTAATAGTGATTTTATTTTGCCATCTGCGGGATTCCTGAAAAAATGTCAGCCTCTACTTTGGATTACAGACACACTCTTGTATAACACACTAAATTAGTTATGTGTGTGAAACTCACACAGGTTGCTGCAGAATTCTCCCAGCATGCCGTCGGGGTTGGCGGTGGGGATCTGGGTCAGGCCTGTCAGGATGAGAACGTCGCTGTTCTTCAGAGAGCCCTGCTCCATGGGCTGCACAGCACAACACAACACAACACGTCTCAAACCGCTCAGCAATAACCTACGAAAAACTGCTGGATCTGAACACCCTAGTCTTGCGGACTAGTAGGGCTGTGCTATATATTAAAATTATCGAAATATTGCATATCGAAATATGCATATCGCAACGGCACGCAATATCTGAATGATTTTAATAGGCTACTTTGCTACTATGTTTTAGGTCGACGCATAGAGCAGAGAATAGACTGGGCACAAGACAACTGTTACTTATGTGACTTGCTTTACATTAAAAAAAGTTATTATACCAATAACTGACACACACACACACCGAAGCGTGCGCACAAGCCGCCACTCTGAAAGCGTGATCCTTTTAGTTCTGTTTTGTATCTTGTTACACACTCAAACAGTCAAATACACACATTTATGTCAAAATGGCTTAATGAGTATTCATGTAAACACAGTCGGTTATGCGTTAAGTGAAGGATATCAGTCGGGAAAAGAAACCGAATGTGAGTCAATAGGATCTTAAAGTGACAGCCTGCTAATAATACAGTAAACCTGCCTCTGTCTGTCACACATCAAGAGAAAAAGAGAAGATCACGCCGTGCTCTTGGCTGAATAACCATTGTAGCATTATAATCTATCAGTGTATATTTAATTCATATGAAGACTACTGGTTTTAGTTCTTATTTTTAATTAAAAAGATAAATTAAAATAACAAAAATAATCGTCCACCCCTAGTTCAGGTGTTTTTGTTTTCCTGGATGTTCTTGATGTTTAGTTTTAGGTTGATATAACTATATATTACCAAGTCAAGCAAAGAGTTTTTGGTATTTCATTATTTGCATTATATTTTTTGTTTGTTTACATTAATGTTAAAATTATATTGTCAGATTTGTGATTTTTTTTAAATGTAAAACACATCAATGGTATCATTCTCAGTTTTTAAATAATTTAAAATATATATAATTTAAATAGATTTTACACACTAATAGCAATATTGTAGCACATATCGAAAATCGTATTGTTTAACAAGGTATTGCATTTTGCATTTTTCTTCAATATCACACAGCCCTACCGTCTACACAGGCAGCATCCAAAGTGAAGTAGAACCTCATAAATAAATGAGTCGCAGCGATGATCCCAACAGAGTTTGACGTTAGCATGTCGAGAGGTGTGCGAGAGCCTGTACTCGTGATTGTTCTTGTCATAACCAGCACATTCAACACTTGCGATGCGAGTGTACATTTACCCGCACGAACAGCTAGTTATTATTTTGCATCAAAGGCACACTCATGAACACCCATCTGAAATATAAACTGACGAATAGGACACTCCTTATGGATTTCACAGACCTGAGAACTGAAGGTCACTAGACTAGAAGTCCACATCAAGTGCACTATTTAGAGTCACTAATGTTAGCATGTGGTGCATTTTTTTTCTACTATTGAAGTCAATGGCTACCGTCAACTACTTGATGAGAGTAAATGATGACAGACTTTTCAGTTGTGTGAACTATGCCTTTAACTCAAAACTGAATTGATGAAATATGATGTTAGCATGTTACAAAACAAAGACAGCTGTAAATAAAACAGAAACTATTGGAGCACATTTTAAATTTGCATTTCATGCATTAGGGCAGGGGTGTCCAATCCTGCTCCTGGAGGGCCACTGTCCTGCAGAGTTTAGCTTCAACCCCAATGAAACACTCCTAAATCAGTTAATTAAGGTCTTACTAGGCATACTAGAAACTTCCAGACAGGTGTGTTGAGGCAGGCTGGAGCTAAACTCTGCAGGACAGCGGCCCTCCAGGACCGACTTTGGACACGCCTGCATTAGGGGATTGCATTCTCTCTCTCTTGTGTGTGTGTGTGTGTGTGTGTGTGTGTGTGTGTGTGTAGTGTCACCTGAGGGTGTGTGGTGAGCAGAGAGGAGCCAGACACATAAGACACTTTCTCATAATGTGACTGAATGATCCAGTTTGAGCTGCCTAGGGAATATCCTGAACTCAAAGGCGTGACCTGCACCGCCCCAAACAACTCCTGAGAGACAGAGATACAGTTCAAATGAAGCAGTTCCTACAGCGTTTCGTTTTAGATAGGAGTGTTGAAATGAGGACCTCACCACTTTCTGAGAATATCCCACCAGCTGGACTTTACTGAGGGCAGAATTGACTTCCTGCATGCCGTAACACTTCCTCCAGCTCCAGACGTCCACAGCTTCCTTCAGAGGCCCTGGGAGCAACCTGAAATACACAGAAAGGTCACCTAAAAATGGTCTAAATGGATGGTTCTTGGCCAGAGTAAGCTGAAATGTGGAGTTCAGTACCTTTGTATTTCTTTGTTCTTCCAGAAGGTGGCAGCATGAGCCTTAGGAACTCTCTCCATGAAAGTCACCAACTCCTCCATGAGCAACCTGAAAAACACAAACACACACACACACACACACACACACACACACACACACACACACAACACACACACACACACACACACACACACACACACACACACACACACACACACACACACACACACACACACACACACACACACACACACACAAGTAAACACAACTAAATCAACTGGAGATCATATCAAATATGGGATTCATTTGCCAGCTATGGTGAGATCAAGTCCACATGCATACATCACATGCTATAAATCATAGATAAGCTGCATTTACTTTAGGTGAAAAGTTTTGGTTCAGTAATTTGTTTAATGTTTTATTTCTTTTTTCAGCTCATCAACCTGCATTTATTTTGATAAAAAAATCCAAAAATCAAAAAAAAAAAAAAAACCGCTCTTGCCTTTTCCAAAATTGTGTAAATTTTGATATGTAAAAGTATCTAATTATGTACGTATTGTTCTAATTAAGTGTTATGTATCCGTTGGTGGTGGGTATTACCACAAAAATCTCATAAAATAAAGGAATATATATTACATTAATGCCTTTTTTTCATATAATCCTCCTTCCTTTTAAATGTATCTATTTATTAGCTTATTTATTTACATATTATCATTTGATGTTTACATATTATTTAAAGAGTATATTATTAATTATATATGATTTTAAGAGCTGTGAATATTAATCAATTAATTATGTACTTATTGTTTATTGTTCTAATTTTGTTATTTATGCATTGGTGGTGGGTATTATTACAAAACAAAAACGAAATGAAAGGATTTATTGGTAAAAATATATATATTGGTAACACTTTACAATAAGGTTTCATTAGTTAACTTGTTTTTTTTTATTCATTTATGTTGAAACAAAGATGGATAAGTACTGTAACTTATGTATTTGAATAGAAAGTTCAAAAGAACAGAATTTATTAAAAATATAAATCTTTTGTAACATTATAAATTTACAGTGACTTTTGATCAGTTTAATGCATGCTTGCTGAACAGAAGTGTTGATTTCATACGGGCAGACCTGCCGATCTGTAGCGTGGGCTCTGTGGCGTAAACGGTCCCCGTGAAGCCCGTGTGTTCTGTGATGTACGGCAGCGCCATCATGCAGTGATAGTTGGATATCAGGATCACGTCTATGGTGGAGAGGTCCAGCAGCTCTTTCTGGAAAACAAATCCAATCATTTCTTTAACAAAAATGCTTTCTGATCCACAAACAAGAAAGAAATGATGAGGAAGGGACCGTTTCATTCGTGTGAAGAGCCAATATTTACTTCAGGGAGGCAAAATTCAGGCTGTGAGTCCACAAACACGCGTCCTGAGCATTCCTTCAACTCCTACAACACACAGTCAACAGACTTCTTATCATGCAAATATACTAATGTTTATAAAATGAGCGCTGGGTCTGGGATCGTTCCGGTGTCAAGCAAACACTCACCTTTTCCAGGTTTATGGCTCCGTCCTTGGAAACCCATCCTGGGAGCTTGGACAGTCTTGGACTGTAAATCATCAAAACAAAACGATTTTAATCAGTATTTTAATAGAAGAAGAAAAACACTTTAACTTTAAATAACATGCTCATAAGATATCTAGTTGTTTTAGTCAGCTGGATGTGATTCTCTGTTGCTTAAATCCCCAAAAACCTAGCAGTTTTTTATATCATATATGATATTAATAATAAAATGCATGTAATATTTCAGTTATATGAAGATGACGATATTTATGCTATTTACATTTACTGTTAATATGTGTGTTTATCCCTAACACTAATAGCCAAGTACATAAAAGAAATGTTAATGAAAGTCAAATTTGGCAAAAAAATGTGCACAATGTTTCTAGATCATCAAATCATCATATCTAAATTATTTGTGAAGGATCATGTGACACTAAAGGCTGGAGTAATGATGCTGAAAATTCAGCTTTGATCACAGGAATAAATTACATTTTAAAAACTATTCACATAAAGTTTTTTACTGTGTTTTTGATCAATTAAATGCAGGCTTAAGAGCAGAAGAAACTATCAAAAACACATTACCGAATACCGATCTAAAACTTTTGAACAGTAGTGTAAACATAATAATATAATAATTATTCAAGTGCTGCAGAATTAAACATAAAACACAGGTACAGAAATACACATCCAATACATGCCAACAACACAAAATATAAATAAAATACAGTAAAGAAGTAAGCAAAGAATATCCAAATACAGAAAAACAAAAACACATTTTATAGCATATGCAAAATTAATATCTTGTTTAACAGAAACACACATGCTTGAATAACTGTAGCTATTCAAAGTGCCATAATTTCATATCATCATATCAAACCGTCTGTCTATATATATTCTGAGTGATCGATCCAGGCTATAATAATAATAATGAGATATTACGATCAGTTGTGATATATTGATACCTGTGCACTAAAGGCAGTGGCAGGAAATACAGGGCAGCTGTTGTGTCCAGCCCACAGTCCAGCATGATGGTGGTGGATTTAAACTTCAGCACATTACAGGGCAGAGTGGGATGACCTGACAGACAGTACTGAAACACACACACACACACACACACACACACACACACGATAATGTGCAAAACATGGAAAGATTAATTTACTACAGGAGAGGCTGATGATTTAACACAAATAACCGTGATGCGATAGATCATAATTATCATATATTAACAGATCACACTACTATACGCACCAATTTCATGTCTGCTCTTCAGAAACTGAATTGATTTTATAGCTTTGTTGTTTTCTGTGTTTCTACAACTGGGTAATTTTCACGTCTGATGTCTTTTCTTCTTCTGTGTGTGTGTGTGTCATTCAGCTCACGACAGACACGCATTTGCCCCCTAGCGGTCAGGCGTGGAACTGCATGCTGACTGTAAGTAGCCTATTTATTTGTTTCTAAAATATATTATTTTTAGAACAAAATAATTTGTCGATTTGCAAACAATACCATGAATTATAGTATTTAGATGGAACTTCTATTTAAAAGAATATCACGGTAGATGTCCAAAAGATAGGCTACCTTGCCTTTTTGTTATTTATATTATTTGCCATACATTTTTAAGTACAATCAACTTGAATGTTTAAGTCAGTTCAACGTAAATTACATTAAACTGACTTAGAAAAATTAGTTGAATCTTGTAAACAGCTGAAAATTGCTTAACATATTTTGATTGAGTTTAAGCAATGTAAAACATGTTGTAATTTACTGAACATATATTTTTAAGTGTATAGAGTTTATATAATAGAATTTCTTATAATTATAATATTATTTTATCTGATCTATGTTTCTAATTGGTGGTGGTGGGGGGTGTTTTTACAGATATAGTATATGGAAATGCATGGAAACTTGTTTCCGCAACTGAATAACGCTAATTTAAAAAGCGACTTTTTATCTCGCCATTTGGAAAAATTGATAAAAACAAGTGATTCATCAGAACAGGCCACTTTCTTCCATTGCTCCATGGCCCAGGTCTGATACTCACGTTGGTGCTTTTGGTGGGGTCAGGGGTCAGCATGGGCACCCTGACTGGTCTGTGGCCCATACGCAACAAACTGAGATGCTCTGTGTATTCTGACACCTTTCTATCAGAACCAGCATTAACTTCTGGAGCAGTTTGAGCTCCAGTAGCTCGTCTGTTTGATCGGACCACACGGGCCAGCCTTCGCTCCCCAGGAAAAAGTTTGATAAAATGTCAGAATGTGAGCTACCTTTTTTTTCTCTGAATTATGACTTTTTTCCATAATTTCGTAATTGTTTTCAGAATTGCAAGATGTAAATTGCACAAGAATTACAAAATAAAAGGTTCCAATTACTTTTTGTATTTTTTATTCCATGGTGGAAACAAGCTTCTATAGTAATGTCATCTATTTCCAGCTGTCCACTGCTGAAATGTAATAAAACAGAATTATAACCGACCCTTCTCACATTTCCAGGTTTCTCAGAAGTGGAAGTCGTCATAGTTGGGTAAACTTCTTTGGCGGTGACTACTTTAAATATATTTTTCATGTTCCCATTTGCCCAAATAACAAAAGAAAACTCCACAATCATTTTTCATGACTTTCAAAAGAGGAAAAACATTTGATAGATTGATAACGGCAGTGAAAAGAGAGAAATGTCAATTGTATCACTCACGGCTGCTGTATTAGAAACACTCACAGCAGTGTTAACTGTTTTTTGTCATTTTCAAAGGTAATACAATACAAAGTATAGTGTTATAAATGTACATACAGTATGCCTACATTTTTATAAAAATAAAAAAAAGGGAAAATATTAAAAACTTGCTGGATGTTTTAATTTTTTATTGCAGAACTTGTACATACAAGATCAGAAAAATGAAGTGAGGCTGTAACTCTTACAATGAACAAAAATAAGAAACAAACAACAACAAAAAAATAATAATAATGTTCTGGATTTGCAAACATCAATAGACAGAGAAAGAAAAGCATAATATAAAGTTAAGACATATATTTGAAAAACGGTAAATCTTCATGCATCAAATAAAATGTCACTTTTTTTGTTATTTATGAGTTTAAGGGTTGAAATAATAGAGTTAAATTCAGCAAGAAAGAGAGGAAAGCGTAAAGGAGATTTAAGCCATCTTTGCTTGTGGATGAAGAATTTAGCATACAAAATAGCAGAAATTAAGGATATATTCAAGGGACAGCAATTATGGGGTTTCCTAATAAAAGATAATCTCTTTGTGGATTAAGTTGAGTCATATTTTTGGGGCTAAAATGAAAGTACTTAATTCAGTCCAAACATGATTGGTTATAATACAATCACAAAATAAATGGGCTGTAGTTTCTTCAACAAAACCACAAAAAGAGCATGTTTCATCAATATCAGAGTGGGTCTATTTAGAAATAAAAGAGTAAACAGGATAGATCTTATGAAGGATTTTATAATGAATTTCCTTGACTTTGTTAGATATACAAAATTGACTTGGTGAAAGCCAGGCTTTTCTACATATGTTACTATATGTTTGTTATTGCACCTCCGATCTAAAGCATTAGCCGGATAAATGCTGTTACATTTTCTGAACTTAAGGTGATTTTTAATTAATTGGATTAAACCCGCTGGGATTTCTTTTATCAGGTGTCGCATTCCTTTAATGGAACTGGGAAGTTATTGAGGTTTAAAAATGGCTTATAATTCAGAATATTACCAAAATCCTCAAAAATAGATACAATGCAATAAAAGTTATTATTAAACAGTCTAGGGAAATGGGGACTTATTTCTAACAGTTATAATAGCGTTGTTCCAAAAAAAAAACTTACCATTTACTATGTTGATGACGGTTAAAACGCGTCATCTAAGACAGGCCCCGCCCATTTCTTCACCCGTTTGACTGACGGTGCCGCTCTAC
Source organism: Pseudorasbora parva (assembly GCF_024679245.1). NCBI lineage: Eukaryota > Metazoa > Chordata > Actinopteri > Cypriniformes > Gobionidae > Pseudorasbora > Pseudorasbora parva. The sequence continues at coordinate 41,957,191 of NC_090186.1, read as the reverse complement.
CTGCTCGTTCGGTTTACGGTCCGCCGTCAGTCCCGTATGTGCGTGATTCACCTGCTCAAACGCTCCCGAAGATCCGCTGAAGTTTTACACGGTAAGATGGCCGAGATTTCAGGAAATGAAACAGTTGGATTTATCGCTGCTTCACTTGAATAAACTCAAGGATTGATGTTTGTCCCGTAGGTGTGTCTGGAAGTGTTGTATTATTCCTGTCTGGTTGAGTAACGTTAAGTGTGTTTGTTCTGGTCCTTTAACGTTAATCTTTAACGATTCCACATGATCTCTGCTGGAATGACACACACGGCTACATAACATAACGAGCACTCACACTCTCCGTGAACAGGTACAACTATGTTTTACTGTAATGTAACGACTTTTAAATATGTGACAACTTCTTGGAGTGCATTCATAAATTTGTTATTTCGGACTTTTAATTGTAAAAATAAAAAAACTCAAACAATTAAAAGACTGTTACAAAGTTCAATTTGTAATGTTCAGAGCTGTATGACAAATAAATGAAGGTTATAATTTGTAATATTGAGTTTGAATAATTGGTTGACACTTAAAGCTGCATGTTTGTTCCATAGAGTTACTGCTCATAATTGAATGAAATATTAACACAGGAACTCTTGTGACAGGTGCAGAAGATCTTCATGATGGAGGACGGTGTTGTGAATGAGTCTAATGTGAAAGTGGCTGTCCGGGTGCGTCCCATGAACAGGAGAGGTGAGTGTGAACCGTCACACCATGTGTGTGTTTAATGTTTAGAGAATTTGTTTATTTCTGATCATCATCTGCAACCCTTATTTTGTTTATGATCCTCATTTATGTAAGCAAACCTTCTTATGTGGGTGAGTGACGAATGAGTTTGTGCAGATGATGAACATTTACATTGTATTGAATTTACACTTCGAGCAGAGAGAACCATTATGCTCACTGAAGACCTGTGGGCGGTTGCATAAACTGCTTAGACTAGTCTTAAAAGTTAGTCATCAATTTTTTTATTCTTCAAGAATGGTATAACTCAGGCGCATTAAATCGGCATAAATTGAATTGGAAAGTTGGTCAAACTAGTTTTTAAGACAGCCTTAAAGGAACTGTATGTATTAGAATTTCAATTAAATCATAAAATGGCCCTGATTTGTCACTATACATACATTAGGAAATCATGTTCATTTCGAATACTTCTATCACTGACAACAGTAGTCCGGCCAGGATATTGTCATTTAAAAGTTGTTGTTCAGCCCTAAACTGATGTTGATGTTGACATGTTGTGTTTTGGCCTGAAGCTCCGCCCTCCACCAATCGACCAATCACAAAGTCAGTAGTGTTTCGGAATCCGGGTTGCCAGATCTGCTCTAGTTACCACAGCTGCTGCTCAAGCCTGCAGCACTATGGAGAGAAAACAGTATCAAAACCTTCCACAAATGTACGTGAGAGATCCACATTCGCGTGTTCCAATCCACAAATGCACGCGAGAGATCCACATGCGCACGCTCCAATTCACAAATGCACGCGAGAGATCCACACACACAAAGCAATCCACAAATGCACGCGAGAGATCCACACACACAAAGCAATCCACAAATGCACGCGAGAGATCCACACACACAAAGCAATCCACAAATGCACGCGAGAGATCCACACACACATTTAATTATGTGTAAATTACACACCTGTAATTTAATGCACAGTAAATCACAAGTCTTTTGCATTGGTGTTCTTCTTAGAATGCCCCTGAATATGCGCTTTTGTACCTGTGGAATGTTTTGAGACTGTCGTTCCGTGGCCTTGATTCACAAATGCACAGAAGCCTATCCGTATCTGTCCCAAAGATGCGATACAGTGTTCTTCCTCCAGAGGGCGCTTACCGGCCTTCGAACTGAATTTTCCAAAGGGCTAAATTCATTTTGTTTTCTGACTTGGTGAGACAACTGAAGTCTAAACATTTTTCACTAAATATCTTATACATAAATACAAATATAGAAAACAAACCTTTTTTTATTCTTCAACATGAGATCAGAAAATATATAGCCTATTAAAAAAAAAACATTCGGATAACAGGAAAAGCTAAAACGCTTAACGTGAAAAACGCTTAACGTGAAAAACGCTTAGCGTGGCTTAATGCACTAAGACTGTTAAAAACACACCAAACTCAGGAAATATCATAGCCCAGAATATGAACGCAACGCGTTTTATTACACGTTAAACGTTTTTCTCCCATAGAAAACCATTATAAGAAAATGCTTAACGTGGCTTAATGCACTAAGACAGTGTTAAAAACACACCAAACACCAAAAGGAAATATCATATTAATACTGTCTTAGTGCATTAAGCCACGTAAGCGTTTCCATGGTTTTCTATGGGAGAAAAACGCTTAACGTGGCTTAATGCACTAAGACAGTGTTAAAAACACACCAAACACCAAAAGGAAATATCATATTAATACTGTCTTAGTGCATTAAGCCACGTAAGCGTTTCCATGGTTTTCTATGGGAGAAAAACGCTTAACGTGTAATAAATCGCGTTGCGTTCATATTCTGGGCTCACCTGATTTTTTGTGCATAGTATACTTCATTAATATGATATTTCCTGAGTTTGGTGTGTTTTTAACAATGCACGTAGTGCATTAAGCCACGTTAAGCATTTTCTTATAATGGTTTTCTATGGGAGAAAAACGTTTAACGTGTAATAAAACGCGTTGCGTTCATATTCTGGGCTATGATATTTCCTGAGTTTGGTGTGTTTTTAACAGTCTTAGTGCATTAAGCCACGTTAAGCGTTTTTCACGATAAGCGTTTTAGCTGTGGAAAATCAGCCGGTAAATCGCATGCAACCCATAGCAACGCGCTATGGCAACACTTACACCGACTGATAAGAAAAAATAAACAGACATTTTTCGACTTTTGAGCCATTCATTAATATTGTACACATTGTCATGTTATTATAAGTCAAATTTATTTTGTTTTATTGACCAAAAATATTATCATTGATATTTGTCTGAGAGGGGCACTTTTGATTTATTTTGAAAAAGGGCTAGGGCTCGAACACCCAAAGCTCCCCCCTCTGCACGTGCCTGCCCTGTTCAGTCTCACACTTGGCACAGCACTTGCGATAGTACTTAGCCTAGTAATGACCAACAGTTACAGAAATCATTTTAAAGACTTAAAAGCTTTCCTGTTATCCGAATGTTTTTTTTTTAATAGGCTATATATTTTCTGATCTCATGTTGAAGTATAAAAAAAGGTTTGTTTTCTATATTTGTATTTATGTATAAGATATTTAGTGAAAAATGTTTAGACTTCAGTTGTCTCACCAAGTCAGAAAACAAAATGAATTTAGCCCTTTGGAAGATTCAGTTCGAAGGCCGGTAAGCGCCCTCTGGAGGAAGAACACTGTATCGCATCTTTGGGACAGATACGGATAGGCTTCTGTGCATTTGTGAATCAAGGCCACGGAACGACAGTCTCAAAACATTCCACAGGTACAAAAGCGCATATTCAGGGGCATTCTAAGAAGAACACCAATGCAATAGACTTGTGATTTACTGTGCATTAAATTACAGGTGTGTAATTTACACATAATTAAATGTGTGTGTGGATCTCTCGCGTGCATTTGTGGATTGCTTTGTGTGTGTGGATCTCTCGCGTGCATTTGTGGATCGGTGCGCGCGCATGTGGATCTCTCGCGTGCATTTGTGGATTGCTTTGTGTGTGAGGATCTCTCGCATGCATTTGTGGATTGCTTTGTGTGTGTGGATCTCTCGCGTGCATTTGTGGATTGGTACACGCGAAGGTGGATCTCTCACGTACATTTGTGGAAGGTTTAGATACTGTTTTCTCTCCATACAGCACCCCTCTCAGAATCTGAAGCTTTCGCGGCTCGATTCGCGCCTCGATCGATAAAATTACACTTCAAATACCCCCCCCCCCCAAAAAAAAAGTTAGTTTATGTCACTGAAGGCAGTTATCATCACAATGATTTAATTTCAAGTGTTTGTTTTTAAAATAAGTTTAGTTTTACTTAGTTATGTGATGTTATAAAAACGGGGGGTGTGACGTCATGATTGACAGCTGAGATCGACGTCTTCTCTAAGTGAAGTTGTCACTGAGTCACTAACTGACTTTTTTCAGGATTTTTGGGAGCAGATTGGAGCTTTAGCTTTAATTTCTACATTTCCATAACTGTTTATTTCACACCAACATAATTAATTGTTCTGCATCTGTGAGAGTGTGGGCGGGCTTTTGATATCGCAGCTGTACTTCCTGCTCTACTTTCTGCTCTCAACTGCACAACTCCGGTCCCGAAATCACCACTGCGCAGACTCGGTCCCAAGATGTCAGCGCCGTGCAGGCCGTCTGAAAGCTTCAACTCTGGCAAGCGGAAACGGATGATGTGGAGTCGTCCATATTTTTTTACGGTCTATGCTGCAGCTACAAACGTTCCTGCTGATCCTGTAGCCAATCTGGCAACCTCGAGTTAGGGGGCAGGGGGAGAGGGGGTACGCCGCTCTACAGTAATTTGAAAGTGATTGCAGTACCAGTTTTAGTGACAATCTTACATACACTGCCTTTAAATGGATATTTCACCGCACCCCCCTCCAAGAAAAAACGTGTCATGAAAATTGTCATCACTCACCGGTCATTCGGTCAAAATGAAGATCACAAATGAAGATTATTGATGAAATCTGAGATCTTTCTGTCCATCCATCGACTGCATTACTCAACTACTACTTCATAAAGTTCATAAAGAGATTGTAAATCAAATGAGGTTCATGCTCGTGTTATGCAGCACGTTTGAGCTTCAGCGAGAACCAATGGGGTTCATTCTCGTGTTACGCAAAATGCTGGAGCTTCAGCGAGAACCAATGAGGTTTGTTCTTTCTTTTTTGCCTACTTGCATAGTAGGAAAGAATGTGATTTCGGATGCATCTAGGGTTGTGACGGTGGCAGTTTTTTACCACGGCGTTGGTAATGGACCAACTTTCAGCGGTGGTTGGGGGAGGGCGGGTACGCACATACGTTAATTTTATGTTTTCATGGCTGTGAGGTAACATTTAATTGCGAACCTATTATTTGTTTTGTAAATAAAGCATTGTGCTTCACTCCTGTCATAATATTCACGTAAAACAGCATTCACGTACAAAAAAAAAAATTGTTTGGCTGACCACCATCACAGCCATAGATGCAGCCATTTGACACACTTTTTTGGATATTCATAAGAGAGTCTGTTTAGGGTCACAGTTGAGTCATAAATTCTGTGCCGCTGTTGAATTCTCCTGGGAACTATTCCTTTGGCATGATCACATGCATCTCGTAATAATAAACGACCCCATGCAAACACAATTGGATAAAACACAGGCAACATCTCTTTAAAGGCTGAGTTTTTGTCAGGACTTCACTGAAAAACAACATGAAACCACATCCACACATAATTCTCACAATTATTTTTACCAGTTTCTGATTGATTGTTTTTAATGTGCATTTTACAGAACGAGACTTAAAGACAAAATGTGTTGTGGACATGGAAGGAAACCAGACCGTCCTTCACCCATCCAGTGGAAACCTGGGAAAGGGCGACAGCAGGTAAACGTGTGTGTGTTTGTGTGTGTGTGTGTGTGTGTGTGTGTGTTTGGTGAACACACAGTATGATAACATTTGTAGATTTTTTCACTTTTGCTGCTCTTGTTAGATGACTAAATCTAAATCTAGTCTTGACAAGCATCAAACTATTTGACAGTATTAACTAGATCTGAACATGTGAGTGCTGTTTGCCTGTGTAAAACTGTCCGTCACAGTGCTGGGGTGTTCTGGGTCATTTTTAGGTCATGCTGGGTGGTTGCTTTTTTTGCTCACCAGGTGAAATCATGAGTCACAGAATCTTTATAGCAGATCAGACTTTCTGTTTCAGCCGGATTCTGCCTCTCTCTCATTGACATTTTCTTTCTTTCTCTACATTCCTCCTCTCCTCTGACCTTCAGTGTCCATAGAAACTAGTGAAGGTTCATTGCCAGGTCAAGGGTAACCCTGGATACTCACCAAAAACCCAAGAAGCTGAATTACTCATGTCTCATTGGGTCTTTCAGGCAACTTAAAACAATGCTACACAATGTGTGATGCCCGCTTCATGTGTGTTGCATTTGGCCAGCACCACACAGCTAGATAAATAATATTTTAGTAACTTCCTATGAACACAACTAGGCGTTTTAGAAAAGGAAACTTTTAATCTTAGCTTGTCTAAGTCTTAACTCAGGGTTTACAACAAAAAAGTCTTAAGTTGTGTGTTCCTCCTTCCTTCCTCAGGATGAGTTGCTAAAGTTTTCTGAGTGCTTGCTGATACACTGTAAAAATTTATTTAGAAAAAAAGTTACCTGGTTGCCTTAATTTTGAGTTCATTGAAATTAAAATTTTTAGTTAATACAATTAAAAAAAATTGAGATTCGACAACCTTTATTAAAATATTATAAAAATATTTTGTAAGCATATTGGGTAATTGTGTGTGTTTTATTTCTGATGACGCAGTGAAACATGCCAAATCATGCTATTTTCATGATTTATCAAATTTTTTATGTGGTTCAGATAAAATAATATTTTGAGTTTCTATTTATTAAACAAATTTCCTTCATTGTATCAACTAAAAAAATTTATTTCAATAAACTCAACATTTTAAGGCAACCAGGTTACTTACTTTTTTAAGATAAACCAACAAAAACACAGTTTTTTACAGTGTATGGTTTCTACTGTGTTGCTTTGTTTTTAAGCTGTTCTGGGGTTTGCCAGGCGGTTACTAGTGTGTTATGGTATTGGTAAATGTTAAGATGTCATGGGTGGATTTTAGGGCATAATGTGGTTGTCAAGTCGTTCTGGGTGGTTGCTATGGTGTTGCTAAGATTTCCTGAGTGGTTTCTATGGTGTTGTGGTTCTTAAGGTGTGTGTCCAAAATCACATACTGTTTAGTAGGTACTACATTTACTTTAAAATTTACTTTGCGATCACAAAAAAACTGTCATGTGACCTAAGGCATCAGTTGTGTCTCTTGACTGTCATTTACAAATACTTTCCTGTGGCCTCATGGGGTAGTAAAGTGTCCATCGGATGCGCACTAGGTCATCCAGGTACTTTTCACTTACTGTTTTATGAATACTATGAATTTGTACACTCTACTCAACTCTATATAGTATGTAAGTTCTACCAAAGTAGGTATATTGGACTCGGACTAGGTGTTCTGGGCAGTTGTTAAGGTGTTGATATGTATAGTTGTATGGTTTGTACAGAAGGTGTTCTAGTTGTTTTTTCTTACAAAGGTGTACTCAGTGGTTTCTAGGTCTTTTAAGTGATTGTTCTTATGTTCTGGGTGGTTGCTAGGGTGTTTCTAAGCAGTTGCTAAGGTATTCTGGGTAGTTTGTTGGGAATTACATGATTATTAGGGTGTTCTAGTTGGTTGTTGCAAAGATGCTCTCTGATTTCTAGGTCATTAGTGGTTGTCATTGTGTTCTGGTGGTTGGTAGGGTGTTTCCAAGCAGTTGTTAAGGTATTCAAGGTGTTTTTTAAGGGGATTACATGATTATTAGGGTGTTCTAGATCAGTGGTTCCCAAACCTGTCCTGGAGGACCACCAGCCCTGCACATTTTGCATGTTTCCCTCATCACACACACCTGATCCAACTCTTCAGCTCATTAGTAGAGATGGCAAGACCTAAGGTGGGTGTGTCTGATGAGGGAGACATACAAAATGTGCAAGGCTGGTGGTTTGGGAACCGCTGTTCTAGATGGTTGTTTGGCAGTTTTTAAGGTGTTCTAGGTGGTTTGTAGCTCATTAAGTGGTTATAAATGTGTTCTGGGTGTTTGCTAGGGTATTGCTAAGGTAATCTGTGTTTTCTCTTGGGAATTATGCTATCGAATTTTGCCTATTGTTATTCTCAGAGGTTGTTAGGTAGCCGCTAAGGTTTTTTTTTTGGGGGGGGGGGGGGGTACTAGAGTGTTTCTCTAAAGTTTTCTTTTCTTTTTTTTTTTTTATACTGACGTTTTGGTCCATGCATATGTTGCATGCATCAGTTTTTGACAGTGTCAGGTATCTTTGCTCCATTATCACAAAGAGGAGTTTGTTGGTTTTGGAGCAGAACATTCATCAGTCACCAGTGTTTCATTTCACAGTCACTGATCCAGCGGTTTATCTGTCCTTCAACTGAAATCAGCTCTCGGTTTTGTGTTTGTCATCTGTCAGCATGCATCAAGCTATTATATTAAAGACCAGACAGTTGTCAGCTTTTCTCTTTCCTTCTGTCCTTCTCCATGTCTCCTCTCTCCCACTCCTTCTCCTGGTCTCTTGACACAAAGGGTGTGTTTGTAATCCACGAGCCTTTCCCAGAGATCTGGCCGTCTTCCAGGTTACCTGAGTCTCCTCAGTCCTGTCCTGCCTTTCTCAGTTTCTGAGCGGGGATCTAGTCTTGTTTGAGACTGCTGAACCGTCTCTGCCGTGACTTGCAGTGTTGGCGTGCAAACAGGTTTTACAGGCTTGTGCAAGAAAGTTTGCTCTAATTCCATAATGATCCCTGACAGCAAATTTGTATTTTCATGAAGTACAAGTAGAGACAGCACACTTATGCAGATACTGTTTGTCATGTAAATTATATCAGGGTGGTTTTAATTAAAGTAAAACTTGAGATGAAGGAGATTCAAAGAGTTAAATATTCATTGTGTAATTCTCACACACTGTTCAGCTTGTCCTCGCATATTGCACATAATCAGAGTGTGAATTACACAATGGCCTTCAGGGGGTTCAGAGAGTCGGGATGGGGGTATGTACGTACACACACAAACACACACACACACACACACACACACACACACACACACACACACACACACACACACACACACACACACACACACACTTAGACACATGCGCACATACTCGCTCACACAAATACTCAGATGCACCACGCACGCACACCCTCACTCATTCTCACACACACACACACACACACACAATCTTACATAAACACACAAATGCACACTCAGACATACATTTGCTCACACTCACACGCACACTCTCACACAAACACACAGATATGTGCGCACACAAACACACACACATCTGACACACACAATCTTACATAAACACACACACAGATTCACACACAAATAAATTCTCACATGAATGCACTCTGTCATACAAATACACACACACACATACACACACTCACTTTTTATCACACTCACTCACGTTTTATATTGTAAAGATGTGTAAAATGTTTTTGAAAGAAGTCTCTTTTGCTCTTAAGGCTGCATTTATTTGATGCAAATACTGATTATAAAAAATATTTCACAATATTAGTTTTTGCATCAAATAAATTAGTAAAATATAATGTATTCCTGTGATCAAAGCTGAATTTTCAGCACCATTACTTCATTCTTCAGTGTCACATGATCCTTCACTAATCATTCTAATATGATGATTTAATGCTTAAGAAACATTTCTTATTATTATCAATGTTGAAGCTTTTTGCAACACTAGAAACAATTTGGTGTAGGATTTACTTTGAAATGATTTAGACTGAAATTGCTAGTCAATTTTGCAAATAATTATTAAGAAACGGTGAGTAACACATTGATTTAAATGTGAAATATTGATGTAGAAAGGCTGCATTTTTTTGTATTTTCTTCTAAAATGGGACTCCAGTAATGTTTGTTTTATTTACAACTTAAAATATTTTATTATTACTATTTAGATTTTACTCATCAATTCTTTATTTGTATTTTCTGTGTGTTGGGTGAGTGTGTGCATATCTAATATTAATGTTTTGTTTGTTTTTCTTCTGTCTTTTTGTGAATACAGAAACAAACCAAAGGTGAGTCATTTCTGCATTAATGCTTTTGGTCATTTTATCATGAGAAAAGTGTTTAACTTAACAACGTTCGACTGGATTTGGAAAGTCATTACTCGTGATGAACATTTAGACGGCTCATTTCAAGATTGTGATTTTTAGACATTCGTGACGTCTCGTTTCAGGTTTTCGCATACGATTATTGCTTCTGGTCTATGGATGAGGCTGAAGCGACCAAGTTTGCAGGTCTGTTGACATTAAAAATAATTCATTTCACTATGATGACCATTCCCACTATGGAAACTTCACTATATGTTTATAGTGCAGTGATATGAGCCATCAGCCATCATTTATGATGACAATAGAAACAAGACATCAATATTCCCTGCATGTGTTTCCTTGTGAACTGTTCTGAAGAAAAGACAAACCTGTAAAACTACTTTATCAAATCTGCTGTTCAGCTGCGGTTTATCAGCGCTAAAATTTGTTCAGGGTTCAAGACAAGTTAAGCACTAAAAGAAGTTGCTGCATTTAGCTTTGTAACAGGCGCAATAAACCTTTGAAGGTCTATTGAAGGTTTCTGCAGTATCTTCAGTTGATTAAGTGATGTATGATGCCAATTTTTCTCAATATTTTGTAATTTCTAAAGGTCAGGATGTGGTGTTTCAGTGTCTTGGAGAGAGTCTTCTGGACAGCGCTTTTCTTGGATACAACGCCTGTATATTTGCATATGGGCAAACAGGTACAGTTAGGAAAGCTATCTATGCAAAAAAGTATTTTCAGTCTCCATGAAAGGTTTAAGCTGGCCTGTGCATCAAACAAAACAATACAACTAATTTAACCCTGTAAAGCCTGACATATAATTAATAGTTTTATAATTTATTGTACTTTTAGACTGTTTAAAAACATCTAAATGTTTTACATGTATGTTTTATGTTGTGTATCAAATTTGATACATTGGGCTTTTAAAGCTCTTATAATATGTATAATATGGAGCTCATACTGGAGAAGCCCAAATTGAGCAAAAACATGCAATTTAATGCAGATTTTGATATAGTCAAAAAGATGATTCTGATAGCTTGTCTTTATAACAGTATAACAGACTACTTGCATAAAGTCTTATAAACATCAGCTCTCTATCTGCCAATAATATGTCTTACCAAGATGATATTTAAATGCTTACTTTTATGATTAAAGCGATTAAAACATAATGCAATGCCATGCAATGATGATTGAGAGATGACCAAATAAACCTTCCTCGAAAGCCTGATAGATCATAATTTATCCATTTTAACATAAATGGAAAATGATATATGGATAATTAAGTAAACATAAACAAGTAAACAGACGTTGCTTCAGTCCAGTAAGTGTTCATCTAGAAATATTTCTGACAATATAAAAATAATTCTTAATTTTACCTTATGAAAATCAGTGAAGATTTCATAGCAAAACGACATATGAACCACAACCTGAAGGGGGACATTTTTACAGTTATAGCCTACTAAAAGCTTTTTACTTAAGAAAAAACAGATAACCTGTAGTAAAGTGTACAACAAGTTTGTCTGCAAAGTTTTCATCATGTTGATCATTTAGAGGTCTTAGGAATGTATTTATCAAATGTGATGCAGTTTGCTTTTTAGGGTTCAACAAAAACCTGGCGTGCTTCTCAATATCCCTCCACGTTTCCTCGCTCCTCCGTCCTCCATCCTATGACCAGGAAACCGATGAAGCTCAGCCATCTTGTAGGAGATCTCTATTCTCTAATCGCACCACGAGGATGGAGGAGTGAGGAGGCTTCCTGAGGAGTCGTGAGTAAGGACACACAGGTCTATCCTTTGCGGAAGTGTTTTATCAACTAAACGTGACATGCATTAATTCTCCTCCCCCTTCACATATTGCCACAGTTTATTCATTATTATTGTTAACATGTTCGAGACATAAATATTTCTCAAATAAAAACACCTGACAGTTGCAGAATTATATCAAAGCACAAGAAAACGAAAAAAAAAAAAATCGAAACCAATACTGTACAATGAATAAAAAGCAGTTAATAACTGGAATCCGTTGTTAGTAATAACTGGTAATATTAATTAAAATCTGGACAAATGTGGTATTTTGTGGAAGTTGAAGCTTACAATATAAATAATTATCTCTAATGTTCAAGAATCCCGACTAAATCCAGCAGTGTAGGGTCATCATTAATTGACGACGCTTTGAAGCGACGTTAAAGGGAGCGAGGATATATCATTTCACTCCATCCTCGCATCCTTCCCTCGCATCCTAAAGGGGTGGAGCTAAAGCGTGAGGAAAGGAAGCTAGGAAAGGAAACAAGGATTCACAAATAAGAATTGGGAAGCACCTCAATCTCTGATTGGTTCACGCTCTTTCCTCTTTGTCTTGATTGGCTGCAGGCTCAGGAAAGTCCTACACTATGATGGGAACGTCCGAGCAGCCGGGTCTGACCCCGCGTCTGTGCAGTTCTCTGTTTGAGCGCACCGTACAGGAGCAGAGGGAGGGCGAGAGCTTCACTGTGGAGGTCTCATACATGGAGATCTACAACGAGAAGGTCCGAGACCTTCTAGATCCCAAAGGGTGAGGATGATAAAAAACACGCACATCATTTTTCAATTAAACTGCAACTTTGCAGATTTTCAACTCACTTTGTATTGTGCGTGCTGCCAATCCTCTTCAACGAATCCGAGACCTAGACTCTTGCAAGAAACCAAAATACAAAAGTTGTTCCTCCAGTGTCAAATCCTGCGTATTCGCTGGCTCACCTTGTGTTCCAGCCTGCCAACAGCCACTGAAATAATCACTCGTTATTGCACAGTTCTGTTCAGACGTGGCTCGGCTGGGAAATCAAGTCAACTTTATTTATATGCAGATTGTTTAAAAGCAGCTTCACAGTGTTAAACAGGACAATATTGAAACAAAATTTGATTCGGCTGTACAGTCGTTCTGGAGAAAACAGTGATGTTATCAGCTCATTTCAATTTATTATATAGCGGCAATGTGTGCAGATCATTAATATAGTTGATAGTTAATTTAGTAATTCGTTTTATTTGGATATTTAGTTGAAAACTTAGATCGAAATTTGAGTGTCCCTAACTGAGCAAGCCAATCCAAAGGCGACTGTGCTGTGCTATCCAATTCATAGTTTTTGTGGAGCTTTGGAGGGCAAAACTGCTATAGAACTGCAGCATAAGCCTGTCAAATTTCCATCTTAAAACAAAAATATATGAACACGATGCACGTTTTGGGCACTTGATGATCCATATACAGCACCTGCTGCAGTATTTTTATCACTAAAAACAGCGGGACGGCTTTAAAACACTTAACGTGAAAAACACTAGGGTGAGTCGCACCAATAATGGTTCAATTAAGCAAAGTTTAAAGGGGGGTTGAAATGCTGTTTCATGCATGCTGAGCTTTTTACACTTTTAAAGACTTGGATTCCCATCCTAAACATAGACAAAGTTTCAAAAACTAATGTTGGACGTTTGATGGAGTATTTCTGTGTTAAAAATACTCCTTCCGGTTTCTCACAAGTTTCGGAGAGTTTTTTTCGAGTATGGCTCGGCTTGACGTTAATAGACTGGAAGGTCCTTGTATGGGCCGTACGGGCTCTTCTCCCGGTAGGGTGGGTGCGCGCGTGACTAGAGCGAGAGAGCAAATGCACGCCCATAAACACTGCTCTCAGCTGCAGATCCAGTCGTCCGTGAACACTTACGTCAGTTATAGTCCGCGCCGCGCTCCACTTCATTTCTCCACTTTGACATTATGCGACTTCAACGCTTCAGCACAGCATTCCGGGAAGGCAGCGCTGCATTTGAACCGATTTGAACGCAGAAATGCTTCAGTCGCATCGCAAAGTGGATCTCCACACTCCAAGAAGTGTGTTTTTGACGGAGCGGTCCCAGCGATAAAGGTTCGGTCCTGCTTTGGAAGCAGCCGGTGAGTAAAACTGCTTCAAATGTCTGTGCTGTTGGCTATCGGCGTGTGAGTAAACATCAGTAAACGACGCGATCGCGTGCTTCGTCATTCAAATGCGCTAACAGACTTCATTGCCGTTCTATGTATAACGTTAATCTAGTCTGACGTGCAAAACCATTTTGCTTGCTACTGCTAAGGTTAAGTCGCATACAATAGTCCATAAACCGAATCATGTCCTCATAAACTGCGAGTAAACACACACAAATGTTGACAGACCACTAAATACAGTCCATACCACAGAGACGGACGTCCTGCTATTGCTGTTTCTATTTCAGCCTCCGAATTAGATTCTGGATCATATCTATTAGCTGAGATCGATAGCAAGGGTCTCTCCAAGCTTGAGGACGTCACCGCTTTGTTCGCGATCGTAATTCTTTAGCTCCGCCCACACGATACGCCTCAAGGTGCTCTGTTTTTTCGGAAAGACTCTGTACAGCCCATATTTCTTTTACAAATATAATTAAACTAAAGACTTTTCGGAGATATGAAGGATGCAATACTACTCTATAGGTACTCAAGATTGACATGAGATTGACTGAAACTGAGTGTTTCACCCCCCCTTTAACGCTAATTTGGGGTTTGTTGATATGGGTTTTATTTTAAATCGAGTTGTTGCACCACTTAATTTTAAACACAGATTAATTACACAGTAAAACCGTAATTATTGAGCTGATCAATAAGCAGAAGGAGGGTGAACCGACGACAGGCTAAAGAATCCTTATTAGTGCAACCCACCCTTATAGTGCTGTAATGTACTAAAGCAGTGAAATTAAAAGATTTAAATCAGTTTACACCTTTTTTATGATGCATACTGTATACAGTATACAGGTGAGCAGGGTTTTGATGGGAAATGATTGCTTAATGAGAAACCTTGTGTTGCATCAATATTGTGTTCACCTGGTATGCAACATCAGTAAGGTGTATATTGAATTTGGTATTATAATATCACGGTCTTACTGCGTTAATACTGACTACAAACCTGGTAAAAATGACTTGCGAGCAATGAAGGAAAGCCTTGTTTTGCCCTCCAGGTGGGCATTCTTTTAAGTGTGTGACGTCACGTGAAAACTATGAATAGGAGCAGACTGGCTGTGGCCTTGGAAAGCAACATTCCCAGTGCATTATGGGTGTTGACGTCTTTCTACCTATTTGACAAAAGCCATTTTCATCTGTTTTCTTTAGGTAGCACAGATTTTTTCAAATGGGCCTTTTTACTTCATGGGCAGCCAATTGTTAAAGGGGGGGTGAAATGCTGTTTCAAGCATACTGAGCTTTTTACACTGTTAAAGACTTGTTTCAAGTTTCAAACACTAAGTTGGACGTTTGATGTGTCAAAAATACTCCTTCCGGTTTCTCACAAGTTTCGGAGAGTTTTTTTCGAGTATGGGTCGGCTTGACGTCGACAGGGCGGAAGGTCCTTGTATGGGCCGTATGGGCTCTTCTCCCGGTAGGGTGCGCGCGCGTGACTAGAGCAAGAGAGGAAATGCAC
Source organism: Pseudorasbora parva (assembly GCF_024679245.1). Taxonomy (NCBI): domain Eukaryota; kingdom Metazoa; phylum Chordata; class Actinopteri; order Cypriniformes; family Gobionidae; genus Pseudorasbora; species Pseudorasbora parva. The sequence goes on along the minus strand of NC_090186.1, from coordinate 41,941,887 downwards.
GCCCCAAAAACACTCTCTCAGGTGCAGATCCACTCATCTGCGCAGCGCTCCACTTTATTCCTATGGGTGACGTCAAACGGCTTTAATGCGCCCGCACAGCATTCCAGGAAGGCAGCGCTGCATTTGAACCGATTTGAAATGACAAGAAGCGTCACAACAGTGGATCTCCACGGTCACTGCTGTCACAGGACTTCACGAAATCAACAAGAAGTGTGTTTTTGACGGAGCGGTCCCAGCGATAAAGGTTCACGGTCGTGCTTTGGAAGCAGGCGGTGAGTAAAACTGCTTCAAATGTCTGTGTTGTTGGCTATCGTCGCGTAAGTAAAGTAAGTAAACATCAGTAAACAACACGATCGTGTATAACGTTAGTTAATTTATCAATGGAGCATGCGATGTATGGTGTGTGCTTAAATACATGTGTTTAGCTGACTAATTTGTCAGTTTGTTTATTGTAAAAACACCCCAAACATAAAGCTAGGCTAGGGGAGGTTCTCACAAAGCGTGCTTCTTCATTCAAATGCACTAACGTTACTCCATTGTTTTTTTTATACACTATCTGACGTGCAAAACCACTTTGCTTGCTACTGCTAATGTTTAGTCGCATACAATAGTCCATAAACCAAATCATGTTATCATATACCACGAGTAAACAAACGCAAGTGTTGACAGGCCACTAAATACAGTCCATACCACAGAGACGGACGTCCTGCTGCTGCTGTTTCTCCTGTTCGATTTATTTCATCTTCTGGATCTGATTCTGGATCATATATGTATTAGTTGAATCTGATTGATAGCCATGGTTTATTTAGGGTAACGTTTTCTTTTCCACGCATGACGATGTCAGCTTTCAAAAGCTCTCGTGCTGTAGCTCCGTGCTTGTCATTCTTTAGCTCCGCCCACACGATACGCCTCTAGCCGCTCGTTTTTTTCCGGAAAGACTCGGTACAGCCTATATTTCTTTTATTAATATAATAAAACTAAAGACTTTTCGGAGATATGAAGGATGCAATACTACTCTATAGGTACTCAAGATTGACATGAGATTGACTGAAACTGAGTGTTTCACCCTCCCCTTTAATATGCTCCACTCTAATTTTGTATTGTGTACTGCAAATATTGTTGGCTCTTGAGAAGTTGCTGTAATGTTCCTCTCGTTTCTCTCAGGAGCCGGCAAGCGCTGAGGGTGCGGGAGCATAATGTGTTGGGTCCATATGTAGATGGTCTGTCCCGTCTTGCTGTGGCCAGTTACAAGGTTCTTCCAACAGCTTTGTGTATTTCCAGTCTAATGCTCTCAGTGCTAAAGCAGTATGTTTGTGAATGTCCTCCTTTTGTTTTACAGGACATCGAGTCTCTGATGTCGGAGGGGAATAAATCCCGCACTGTGGCGGCCACAAACATGAATGAAGAGAGCAGCCGGTCACACGCCGTCTTCAAAATCATTCTAACGCACACGCTCAGAGACCTAAAGACAGGGGTGAGATGAAGATCTCTGTCTTCATATTAAAGGGGCAGTAAGAGATTTCTGAGAAACACTGTTGAAAGTACATAATGTCACAACAAACGTGTGTTTGTTTGGGTTTTTTAAATATCTACAGTGTTTCTCAGAAATCGCTCACTGCACCTTTAAACCCTTTTAATGAAAGGGGAAGTGTCATTTTAGCATCACTAGGGGCACTAAATGAAATTGAGCAAATAGATATTTATATTTTCTAAAGAAATGTTTACGCATCTCACAATAAATAAATAAAAACTATTTTTTGTAATTCAGTTTGGTTTAACTAGTAATGCAGAAATCACACACTGTAGCTTTAAAGCAGGGTTATTATCATTAGCTAAAATCATTTAAAAAAAACTTTGTTACTTGAAAGAAAATAAACTGAAATAAAATAAAGTATAAAACTTTAAAAAGTTTAAAGCTTTTGTTAAAAAAGCTTTTTGTCAAAACTTGAGCTTATTTCAGCTAGTTGCCAAAGGACCATTTATCCTTTAATTTAGTTCATTTCATTAACTATAACTCAAATAAAAAAAATTGTAAACAATATATAGACATGGGGGGAAATCTTGTAAAATGACAAAACCACAATAAAATTACTAAACCTTTTAGTTCATTAAAATAATAAAAACTGTTTCAAAATATGAATAAAACGATAGTATTTCAAAGATACTAAAACATTGCTTTAAAGTCAGCATGAAATCAAATTTGACCCTATTTATTTTCTTAATGCATGTTACTAGTCTTGTTGTATTTATTTATTTTTAATAGTCGTTTCATTTGGAGATGCATCACGACATGTTAGTAGATTTGTTGCAACTTCCATTTCATGTTGACTTAAAAGAAAAGACAGATTGGCTGTATGATCGTCATAGATGTGAATGTGTATTTCAGACGAGTGGAGAGAAGGTGAGTAAACTCAGTCTGGTGGATCTGGCCGGCAGTGAAAGAGCAGATAAAACCGGAGCTGGAGGAGAACGACTCAAAGAAGGCAGCAACATTAACAGGTCAAACTCACACACACCTTGGGTTTTCATGTTTTATGGGGACTTTCCATAGACATAATGGTTTTTATACTGTACAAACTATATTCTATTCCCTAACCCTACCTATCACAGAAAACACATTTTTACATTTTCAAAAAACTTCACTCTGTATGATTTACAAGCTGTTTTCCTCACGAGGGGCCAAAAATGTCCCCACAAGGTCAAGGATTTCGGATATTGTCATCTTTGTGGGCACATTTTGTCCCAATCGCGTAGGAAACCACACGCACATGGTTGTTTTGTATCATGTTGGGGTATTTTGCCATTCATAAATAAATAATTTGGCCATTTAGACACTGACCATGTTAGATAAATATTTAAAGCAAGCATATATTTCAATTACTTTTAATTAATTGAATTATTTATTTTAAAATGCATTTATTTTATCCCTTCATCTTTTCAGGTTTCAAACTAACACAGTCATTCACACATATTCTTTTTTTGTTTTTTGTTATAATGTGTGTGTTCAGGTCTCTCACGACTCTCGGACTAGTGATTTCGGCGCTGGCGGAGCAGGGCGCAGGGAAAAACAAGAGTAAATTTGTTCCTTACAGAGACTCGGTGCTCACGTGGTTACTGAAGGTGACGATAAGCGTTGTTTTAACACTACACACCTTGTAAGGAACTAATTATTACCGGTACTCTTCTAGGGGTAGTTTGGAATGAAGATTTTGTCATTATTTTCTCACTCATATCAAGTCATTTAGTTCCTGTATGCTGTTATTTTTTCTGTGAAACACAAAAGACGACGCTTAGTCATGCAGCTCTTTTTAAATACAATGTTAATATTTGCTGTCAAGATCCAAAAAGTACAGAAAAAAAAACAATGCCACTATTTGAGTTGCTGTTATGGAAAATAAGCCATTGATTTGTCTTGGTTTCATCACAACTCTCTGATGTAATTTCCTTTTTTTTGCATGCCAGGACAGTTTAGGCGGCAACAGTCGTACAGCTATGGTTGCCACGATTAGTCCAGCGGCCGATAACTACGACGAGACTCTGTCCACGCTACGGTACGCCGACCGGGCCAAAAGAATCGTTAATCACGCTGTGGTTAACGAAGATCCGAACGCCAGAATCATCCGAGAGCTGAGAGAAGAGGTGGAGAAACTGCGCAGTCAGCTGACCGAGGCTGAGGTACTACACACCAACACCTGTCTGCTGTGTATACGAGATTCAACATGATAGCATGTTCAACCGTGTGTTTTTCTGTGTGTGTAAAGTCAATGAAAGCTCCTGAGCTCAAGGAGAGACTAGAAGAGTCAGAGAAGCTGATCCAGGAGATGATGGTGAGCTGGGAGGAGAAACTCAGGAAGACGGAGGACATCGCACAGGTATTAAACACACTGAGATCACGTTAACTATGTTTGCATCCAAAGTTGCGAATTTAAAGGGGTACTTCAGCGCTGGGAAGATGAATCTGTATTTAAACTGGGTCATCAATGCAGTAGAAATGTGAAATTATTTTTGAATTTGGTGTCTTCTAGACTGAGAAAAGATAGAAAATGTATTTTTGTCCCATGGGGATGAAAGACTACAATTCCCAGAATGCTTCGCTGCCCTGTGAGGCCATTCCCAACGCCACCAACGTCATTACTGTGACTGAGTTAGAGAAGACACTACAATTAAATACTAAACGTGTCTGTTCAATATAATGAGTGAGTCACCGCGCGAGTATCACAGCACTGCAGGAGTGATGAGAGCTGAGGTAATCGCGACTACACTCGCGGCATACATTCAAATTGAGCGAGTTCAGTTTGGCGTGTTTCAGTTCATGCCTTTGCAAGCTTAACTTTCATAGAAATGAATTTGAGAAGTTAAAAGACTTACATTGCACACCATAGCTCCGTTTAAATGAGTGCCTGCCAGCTGAGCTCTCCCTGCAAGCTGAGTGTAATCTCCATCCCCCATGCGCGGATTCAAAACATGCGTGAATAGCTCCCTCTGCTGGCTGTAGTCTTTAGCCTCTGGGCAAACATTCCTCCTATGATGCAAAAATCGTCAATTTGCATCATAGGAGGAATTTTTCCAGAAATAAAATGCATAAATCTCTTGTCTCAGGGAGATATGAGGGGGGAAAGCACAATAATTTGAATATACTCCAGGGTTTCTACTGATACAAAGCCATATGCTAATCGCTGAAGTAACCCTTTAACGTGTGCAAAATTGGAATATCACGTAAAACATTTGTGAATTAAGTGCCATTTCCATCCAATGAGAGAACACGAAGAGGAGAAAATTGTCACTTTCTGATCAACTGGCGCTAAATATCAAAAAGAAGAAAAATGGAAGTTGATGAAGTAGGAGAAGCCACTGTATACAATCATTTTGTATATAATTAATGACTTGCTATATTAATGATTTGCATAGTTAGAGTGTTATATTGGTTTTGGAGATTGATGTGTAAGACATTTCTGGGAGGTCATTATACTGGACTACTTTGACGATAGACTTTGCTTAGGCATTTCAGATGCTGAGCGACGAGATAGATCCGGTGGTTTGTCCACTTATGCCGTCCCATCACAGTCACATGACTTTTTTTTTGATGTTTCCATTGTAGTTTATCTAAGACTCAATTTTAGAAAAGTTTATCTGACTCAATTAAGCATATATGGTTTTTTTAATACGATATCCCAAAATGCGCATACAAATAATTTGATTGAAACATAGCTATTGAAAATGGGGATTTAGTGCATCGTATATCGAGATATCACGATATAAAAATGCAACAATATGAATCATTGATGTAAACTATATGATTTGCGATATAGTTAGTTTTATCCAAGGCTCAGCTTACTGTATTTATAAGGTATAATTCATTCAGATAAAACCTCTCTTCTGTCCTCTGAATTGATTATTTTTGGTTCTTTAGGAGCGGCAGAAGCAGCTGGAAAGTTTGGGAATTTCTCTGCAGTCATCTGGGATCCGAGTCATTGATGATAAATGTTTCCTGGTCAATCTGAACGCAGACCCCGCCCTCAACGAGCTGCTTGTGTATTACTTAAAGGTACAGACACGAGTTAAATTAATGTTACCTTCTCATTTCATAACAATTCACACATACAGTATATACTAATACATGCATGTATAAATGGTTGATTCACTATCAGCTGTTTTGGTGAAGCTTGTTTGAGTCGTATTTCCATTTGTGTGTGTGTGTTTGTGTCTGTCTGTCTATGTACAGGAACACACTCGTGTGGGTTCTGCGGACTCTCAGGACATTCAGTTGTGTGGTTTGGCGATTCAGCCGGAGCATTGTGTCATAGATATCACACTAGAGTCGGGAGTCACGCTCACCCCGAAGAGAAACGCCCGGTAAACACACACACACACACACACACACACACACACACACACACACACACACACACACACACACACACACACACACACACACACACAGGTTTAGGCATGTGGAGAATTATGAGCAATGCAGTGTGTTTTCTAAAATTATAATTTATGTATAAAATTACAAATAGAACTAAACTAAAGCCATGAAATGAAAATATATGTTGACTGAAAAAAAAAAGTATTCTATTTCAGCTGGTTGCCAAAGCAACATTTATTTTGTTCATTTATTTTAAATGTAATGTATTTAATAGTAAAATGACAAACTATAGAATATAACTACATAGATAGAATTTATAAAGTTAAAGTATATATAATAAATGTCTATACAGTGTCTAAACTATTGCATAAGCTCTAAATGAGACACATGCCCATATGAGGTGATTGTAACATTTTTTTTTAATATTCATATGGATCAGTCTGTCTCTGCTCTATAGTTAGTTATGGCAAGTAAGAATGTGTACATGTGATAATGCATGTACTGTGTGTCTCTGTGCAGCACGTGTGTGAATGGAGCTGTCATCTCGTCTCCTGTCCTGCTGCATCATGGGGATCGAATCCTCTGGGGAAACAACCACTTCTTCAGGTCAGTGAGACACATTTACACTCAGGTCACTTATGGTCAAGTACGGGTTCAGGGTTTAATTGTGTTTCTGATCAGATGATATATACTGTTGTAATAAAAACTTTGATTACAATCTCAAAGACGGCATTTTATATGAGTCCTCTTCTTAAATGATCTTTGGAAGAAAAAATAATAATAATAATTTTCCCAAAACCTGTGTAAAAGTGTGTCCTGACTCCTGTGTGTCTTCTCTTTGTATCTCTCAGGATCAGCGTGTCTAACATGTACCGTGTTGGTGTGGAGGATGAGGAGGGGTGTATGACGAAGGCTGGTCTTCAGCCTGAGTGTCTAGATGTGGATGTAGACCGTCTCAGTCATGGCTCCAGTGACACCAGCTTCAGTTTTGAGTCTGCACAGACAGAAGTCATGATGAAAGCGCTGGGAAACAACGGTGAGGGACTCCTCACATTACAGACAAACTGTAACAATCAATATTAGCTGTTTTAAAGGGAGATTCTGTGCTGCTTTAAAGCTCCACTGTGTGATATTTTCCCCCATCTAGCGGTGAAAAGGTATATGACCATCCAGTGAATATTAGTTTCTGTTCCTCTCAATTCTGATTTCGTTTTAACTCCTACGGTGGCCGATTTAGTCCAAGATTAACATGGGAATCCCCCTCTTCACATTCGACACGGTGCCATTGTGTGTTAAAACGCGAAAGGCGAAGCTTGAATTTACGGGTATGTCCCTCTTTGGCTAATGTACTTTCAAGATGGAGGAGCAACATGTCATCCGGCATTCGAACCCCTCGCCCGTATGTATTTTCAATGGCATATTATAAACTTACGAGAATACTTTATTACTTGAAAGAAGTAAATATACATTAATGAGCACATATATTTTTGAAAGAACTAAGTGTTTTTAGCTAAAAATAAACTAAAAAAGTTACACAGTGTAGCTTTAACTATTACAAACCATTAAAAAACGCTTTGACACGCAAGTTAAAGTCAGCATGAAACATAAGGTGGGGGAAACAAATGTGCAAAGATAAACTATTTATAATAAATACTAGAGAAATCTCTATTTTGATTTCATGGTAACTTTAACTGTAATGGTACTACATTTAAATGTAATGACAGCATTGTACTAGTATTCTTCCATTAATGTTATAGTTTACTTTTTTTTCTCCTTTTTTTATTACCATGCCAAAGACGTTTTAGGGAGCATCACATCTACCTTAAAATCAAATCAGATTGAATAAACACTCAATTTCATGCCTAGATGAAATTGTGTAGAAATCATAAAGATATTTAATATATTTAAATTATAATTCAAATTAAATGTATTATTGTATTCATTCTAAATAACCCAATGGTTATAAGTAAATGCAGCTAATCAAAATAACATTATATATCAATATATTTATTATATCATTTTTTTTTTATTTTATTAATTTTTAAATATTAAATTATTTTAATATTACATTTTCTGATAATTTACTCGCCCCCATGCCATCCAAGATGTTCATGTCTTTCTTCATTCAGAAATAAACAATTTTTTTGGAGGAACCCATTCCAGGATTTTTCTACATATAATGGACTTCAATAGCAACCAAAATGTTGAAGGTCCAAATCAAAGCAGTTTCAGAAGAAGGGCATCAGAGGCTCTGCACCATCCCAGATAAGGAATAGGGTCTGATCTAGCCAAACCATCCGCCATTTTCTTAAAACATATATTGCTAATCTTTGCACTGCTCACTTCGGAAAGGTCACACTAGATGTAGGCAGAAGTACCGCCCCCGTGTTTACGAAGCACTCGTGCGACGACTTATACACACATCCTTTAGCAAAAAAAAGGTTACACTGATATTACTTTAGTTACTCGTGTAATATTGCTTAACTATATCATGAGATAAATGTGAGAACTCATACAGGGCATTTTTGCCCTCATATCTTGAATTTTACGGTCATTGTAACTGTACTCTATAGGGTTCATCACACAGTGAGTTGTTGTCCTGCTTCATGTTTGTCATCAATGAACTGTATGAAATATAAGATATATGTAGGTCTGGGGCGGGTCAAGTGCGCTAATAATTTGAATGCTTTATTTTTCCCCATAGCTAATTAATTAAATGAACATGTTAAATCAACAGCCCTAATATATGAAATGTCTGTATCTCTCAGACCCGATGCAGTCAGTGCTTCATTCTCTGGAGCGCAGACATGAGGAGGAGAAGCGTTCGGCTCTGGAGCGTCAGCGGCTGATGTATGAGCAGGAGCTGCAGCAGCTGCGCAGTCGTCTGTCGTCAGAGCTGCAGGCGCCGGGCTCTCATCCGCAGCTCCACCGCAGCAGCGAGAATCTGGACGTGTGCTCGGCCTCCTCACAGAACCGACTGCGCCAGTGGAGCGAGGAGAGGTGAGGGCCGCGAGCAAAGACTTTACCTCAATGCGTTTAGACCTGTATTCAATTCAATTCAGTTTATTAGAGGATAACCCCTTGAGATGGAACATCTCGTTTTCGAGAGGGTCCTCAAAATAACATCAAACAATTACACACTCACACATAAAGCTCTTCGACACAATCAACCACCCCAATGGTCCACACCATATTCATATAAATATTATAAATAGTATAAAATAATATCAAAATCTAAATATTACAGGAGAGAACCATATTTGAGAACACCGTATTTGATGAAGTCACCACAACAAACAAACAAATATATATATATATAACCGAAGTATACGTTCATGTACAAGAAGAAATAAAAAAATTAAAAAAATGTCATATCATATACTAGGGAACATTTACATTGGTCACAGGATTGTAAAAAAGTTAACTGAGCTGACTTAACCTAAAGCACGGAAAGCATTTGTTATGTGTTTGTGTACTACATCTTATGCATCATGTGGTCTCAGGGAGGCTTTGATGAGCCGAAGTCTGCGGAAGCTCAGAGAACAGATCGTGAAGGCCAATCTGCTGGTGCAGGAAGCTGGATTCATCTCTGAAGAGCTCAACAAGAAGACCGAATATAAAGTCACACTGCAGATTCCTGCTGCCAACCTCAATGCCAACCGCAAGGTCAGGACAGGCACTCGATGGACCCTATTTTAACGATCTGAGCTCATGGTCTTAAGCTCACGGCGCAGGTGTACTCAGGGCATGTCCGCATCCACTTTTGCTAGTTAAATAAGGAGAAAAATGGTCGGCACGCTAAGTGCATGATCTAAATGGGTTGTCCCTTGTCTCTTAATGAGTCTTGGGCGTAACGTGCAATAAACCAATCAGTCTCTCATCTCTCATTCCCTTTAAATGCCAGTTGCACTCACACCATTAAGGATTCGCTTTTTACATGGAGGTTTTTTTGTGAGTGGAAAGACTGAATGCTGCTTCTTCCTATATTTTTCATATTTTAAAGCTACACTGTGTAACTTTTTTTAGTTTATTCTTAGCTAAAAACACTTAGTTCTCTCAAAAATGTGCTCATTAATGTATATTTCTTTCTTTCTAGTAATAAAGTATTCTAGTAAGTTTATAATATGCCATTGAAAATACATACGGGTGAGGGGTTCGAATGCTGGTCGCCATGTTGCTCCTTCATCATGAAGGTACATTAGCCAAAGAGGGACATACCCGTAAATTCAATCGTCGCCTTTCGCGCTTTAACACTGTCACTTTTTGCGTTTTAAATCGGCCACCGTAGGAGTTAAAACAAAATCAGAATTGAGAGGAACAGAAACTATTATTCCCTAGACGGTCATATACCTTTACGCCGCTAGATGGGGGAAAATATCACACAGTGTAGCTTTAAAAATGTGTGTGTGCTGCTTCTCGTCCCTGTGTGTGTAATAAGCAGAGTGTGCGCACATTGTGCACTGCCCTATTGGCTCATATTACTAACGCACTCTTTTAATAACACAAAAAATACTGCACTTTTGACTTTAGAGCAGGTTTGTTTTGGTCAGTGGCCGTTTTTTACTTCAGTTCCTTGCTAATGCTCCTGCACACACCTAATTTTCAGCACGCCCATAGATGAACGGATGGAGCGAGTACATTTGCTACTTAATGTGGAGCTGGAAATGATAACTGCATTGGGCTGAAACTAGCAAACAACACATGCATCACATTGCGTTGGTTGTATAATATGGCCCTGTGTGTGCATGGGATTTATTGTTGAAGCATTTATCCAGAGTTACATTTTTCTTTAGTTTAATAATTATTAATGTTTCAGTGGTGTCATATTAGTGAACCATTTAAATGAAATTTTTATGATTTAGTCATAACGCATTCATAAATCACTCAACTCTTAGGAAATTATGACATATTTGTATGGAAGCTTGTATATTGTGTGATATAAAGTCAAAATTTTAATACATTTTTACATTTTGAAACATTTGATCAGCTCGCTATGGTTCTTGTAGAGTTTATTCTTTGTAAACAGGTTAGGTTAGGTTTGTGGAAATTCACTGAAAAGCCATAGAAAGTGGTTCAGGGAATGATTTGGATTCACATTGCTATTGTACTAACAGAGGAGCGTGTTGAATTCTGGGTTAGGGGGAAAGTGCTGCATTAATACAGATTGATGTTCTCGTTCCTGCAGCGGGACACGGTTCAGAGTGAGCCGGCGGTGGAGGTGAGGAGGAAGGGCAAAGGGAAGCAGATCTGGGCCATGGAGAAGATGGAGAACCGGCTGGTGGACATGAGAGAGCTCTACCAGGAGTGGAAAGACTATGACGAGGACAATTCTGTATGTCAAATCACATCAGAGCTTTATTCCAGCTACTAGGACACAACTTGGTGTGCATCATTGACAAGAAATTGCACATAAATTAGTTAATTTTTTACTTTATCTTCTGAACACAATGTCCAAACTTGGACATTCTGAGGACACACACCAAGTTTTGTCAGGTTCTGCCCATAGGGGTCTTTAAAACTGGGTGCGTGGGGGGGAAGACTAACCATATAATCTATGTAGCTGAAAATTGGTATGCATCAATATTAGTATGCATGCTTTTTAAAAATATCACTCAGACAAATATTACTGTCATATTAATACAGTTTATTTATTATTATTATTAATATTATATATATATATATATATTTTAAAACATTCAGTCTGAAATTAAAAGTGTTTAATCTCCATAATTTTGAGGCTATTAAATCTGAAAGTATAATTATAAAATATCTAGTAAAATCAACTGCCCATTCTAACTCATAACAATGCTAAAATAACTATCATTTTTGTTCATCCATGTTGGTGAATGGATGTTGCGTTTTAATGGAGATATTAAATCTTCATGAATGAAGTATGCTTAAACGTGTTCATCTCATCCTTATTGTCTGTGCTCAGGTCATGCGTTCCTACTTCAAGCGTGCCGATCCGTTCTTCGACGAGCAGGAGAATCACAGTCTGATCGGTGTGGCGAACATCTTCCTGTCCTGTCTGCTGTACGACGCCAAGCTGCAGTACGCAGTACCCATCATCAACCAGAAGGGGGAGGCATGTACACAACTGATTCTTTGACATTTTGTTTAGAAAAAACCTGTAAAGCTGCTGAAGGAGAGATTTCTGACTCAGACTCACTGCCTTTAAAGATATGGATTATAATCGAAATCTACAGAAGCAAATAGATAGTGAATTAAATTAAAAAAGGCTTTCTTTCTACTAGTCTAAAAGAAGGCATGTAATCTTTCAGTGATCAAAATTAGTGCATGAAAAAACATGTTTGCATGGTGTGTCTTGCCTGAAGTTCATGCTTCGTCACAGTCTTGACAAACTGAAGGGATTCTGATTTATTACCACTGGCTTTGTGTGTTTTTAGGTGTCAGGTCGTCTTCACGTAGAAGTCGAGCGTCTGAGTGGAGGACTAGAGGAGCGTGAGACGGGCGGCGGAGACTCTGAGATCAGTCCGGACGCCGAGATGCAAGAACGCAAACTTACCTGCATGGTCAGTTAGTTAGAACAGGAACTCTCCAATCATTGTGCACAGAATTAAAACACTAAGTATGAAGGTCTAAATTGCAGTTGAGTGTAGAACGTTTTGTGTTTGCAGATCAAGGTGTTGCAGGCGACAGGACTACCTCAGCACCTCTCGAACTTTGTGTTCTGTCAGTATCATTTCTGGGAGCAGCAGGAGCCCGTGTTCATCGCTCCGGAGGTCGGCCTGTCCGCGCCCAGCAGCAGAGAGCCGCAGAGTCTGGTGCTGTTTGACAGCTGCAAGGTTAAAACACTCATTTCAGTCCAGGAATCATAAACTCTTTTTGGTCACAGAGCTTATTTTCTGCAAAAATCCAGCAGGGTGATGTGAACATACAACAATACACCATCACTTCAGAGCTCTATCGCATTACAGTAAAACATGTTGTTCTCTCTCTCTGTCTTGTTTCTCTCGTTTTCTTTTTTTTTTCTTTTATGTACAAACTGTGTTAGTCATCATGCATCTCTTTCCTCATGTGTAGAATCTGGAAGTGGCTGTAACCGAAGACTTCCTGGAGTTTCTGATGGAGGGAGCTGTGGCTGTTGAGGTCTATGGTCACAAACAAGCAAACCCGCGCAGGAATCTGGCTCTCTGGGACCTCGGAGTGATCCAGGCGAAGACTCGCTCTCTCAGAGAGAGGTGCACTAGCTTTTATAATACTTCTGACACACAATATGTATCACAGATTATTTCTGTGACCGCAGAATTGTTCAGATGATTGTGGGTGTCCCAAACTAGGGTTGAAAAGCATTGTAAAAATAATAATAATAATAATTATTATTATTATTTTTAAACTTCTTCAAAGTAAAACACTTTCTAAAATAATCTGGTAATATATTAATAAATATAAATAAAATATTTTCTTGGTTTACCTGCATGTCGTGTGACTATGAACCGACATTAATGTAAAAAAATAATAATAATAAAAAATAATAATATTTTAAAACAGTGAAAATAAAATACTTCTTAAAATTATTTTATTTACATGTATTAATATTTTACTATAATATTTGTTTTCCTGCATATCATGTGATCATCAACTGACATTTAATGTAAAAAAAAAAAAGTTTTGTTTAAAACAGTCAAAACGTTTGCAGTAATATATGAAATAAATATAATTAAGATATGACAATGCATGTCATCATGTGACCCTTAATCAGCATCAGAGAATTGTGAATGTTTTGTTAAATTATTTAAAGCTCCAGTCGGTAACAGAAGAACATTGCAGCCGGATCTGCTTCTCTCTGTTTAATGTCTATGGCAAGTCACTCAGGGACTGTGCTCCTCCGCAGCCGCGCCTACCAGACCGCTCTGAAATAGTCCCAATATACCGTATTTTCCGGACTATAAGTTGCTCCGGAGTATAAGTCGCATCAGTCAAAAAATGCGTCATGAAGAGGAAAAATACATATATAAGTCGCACTGGACTATAAGTCGCATTAGGACAGAAGCAGAGCGAGAGCCGCGCACACATGCATGCACCCGCTCGCATGCACTCGCTCGCGCCCGCTCACTGTGCATAACCAAGCAGAAGAAAGAGAGTTTGAAGTGAGTGAGAAACTTATGAGGGACTGGCGAAAAGCAGACGTTACTTTAACTGTAATGAAGAAAACAAAGAAAGCTAATCGCGGACTGAAAGCAAGATGGCCAGAGCTGAAGGAACGAGTCCACAGACGCTTGAACTCTCTGCCGGGAGAGGCTCAGCCGCACGAGTCAAACGCTGTGTGAATCATTCTCCGCTGCATATTTTACTACATGCAGTTTGTAATTTGCAGAATAAGATTTTCTTTATGGGGGCATTTTGTTTGTGTTCAGTCTTTCTAAGTTGTTGTATTTAAGTTAATATTTCAGTTAAGAGTTTTTTTCTGTTTTCAGTAATGTTTTTCTGGGGTAGGCTACAGGAGCAGCATTGAGCGCCCTCTCGCGGCTATATGTTTATTCTTGTCAGTCAGTATGAATTAAATTTGATATATAAATCGCACCTGACTATAAGTCGCAGGACCAGCCAAACTATGAAAAAAAGTGCGACTTATAGTCCGGAAAATATGGTAAACACTTATTATAAGTGTATCATAATGATTCAGGGTAAGACAAAAACACAGTTTGGAAAATTGATTCATGTTGTATATAATTTTTATAAATCTTGAACACAAAAAAGTAACGGACAGCAGTTTTAAATATTGACTTAATCTCCGATTGGAAAATTTGAAAAAGCCCATACATTTACCCACCCATAGACCCTCCCCTCAAAGAAGTCAGGACAGAAGTGAATGAAAGTGGACAAGCGAGACATGTGAAAATGGGATAAAACACCAGGTGTAAATGGGAATGTGTCTCTCTTATTTACTTTTGATCTGATCGACCAAAACACATCTTCACACCAGCTGTAAACGGGGCCTTTGATGCTGATATGACGTTACATGATAAATGGGGGTTAAAAATGTGATCATATCAGTCAATAATTATTGTACCAAAAACAGGTAGTTTCTCATGACAGTTTTTTATACTCTCTGACTGGCTTTGGAAATGAAATGGACTTTTCTGCGTTGTCCTGTGTGCAGGTGGAGTGAAGTGACCCGCAGGCTGGAGCTCTGGGTGCAGATCCTGGAGCTGAACGATGCTGGAGAGTTTGTGCCGGTGGAGGTTCAGCCAGCTAAGGACGTCAGCACAGGAGGAATCTTTCAGCTTAAACAGGTCTGTGTGGATGTTAATGATAGTAACGCAACGAAAACTTCATCTTGTTGACGCATCCTTACATAGATGATCTGACCTGGATCCATTCATGAATGTGTGGCAGGGTCAGTCCAGACGTGTTCATGTGCAGGTTCGGTCAGTCCAGGACTCCGGCACGATGCCTCTGATCACGGAGTCTGTGCTCAACATCTCCATCGGCAATGTGGAGGTCCATCACACTCAATCTGGCAAAAGCACAGAGACCCAGAGGGTGAACAAACTCTTCTTTACTCTTTTACATCATTGGATCTCATTTACTAAATCTAAATGATAAATGTTTTAAAAAAAATATTCTTTATTTACGAGCAAGTCTTAAATTGATTCAAAACATTGAGCCAACTCAAACCAGACGTACACTAAAATCACATAAATGAAAAACATTCTAGCTTAAAGCATTAAATGTTTTTGAGATGCTTTTTTTTTATTAACATGAAGTGACACTACAATAAATCAATTTAATTGAATAGTTTAATATTTAATATGTAACCAAAATGATAAAATCTATTTTGCAGTTTTACTCTAGTATTAAGTTTTGCTTTTGTAATTTTTATTAGGTAGTTTTTTTTCTGTGTGTGTGTGTGTGTGTGTGTGTGTGTGTGTGTGTGTGTATGACTGAGATTTTGGTATGTATGTAAATGTATTTTAATATTTTTTTCTGTCATTTAATTACAATTTTTCATTTTTTATATGTATTTTATTTCAGCTTTAAGAATATTTCTGTTCATTTAAATATTTTTATTTAAATATAACAGCCCTGATGCCATGTGGCCAATCACTGACATAATATAATAAATACAATTTACAACTTTAATAGTTTAAATCTTAATAATATGTAACCAAAGTAATCAGTTCTGCATAAGGAAAGCAAAAGGAAACTTTGCTAATGCCCTTACATGGAGATGGTTGGGCGTGTCTTATGCTAATTACAAACTGCAGGCTCATGCCTCCTTATTTAGAACAGAATCTGGATTGATCAACATCAGAATCGTGACTCAATATTTTTCACTTATTTTTGAAGGTGGGAGATAAAGATGTGGACAGTTATCAGGTAAATGATTTTAACATTCCCAATATTACAGTTTAACTGTATTTTGATCATATAAATGCAGCTTTATGTGATTAATACTATAGCCAAGGGTTTTCTGCATCCTGTAGGAGTTTGATCTGGAGAGACTCAGGGCCCAGTGGCTCATGACTCTAACTGAAAGACAGGAATATCTGGACCAGCATCTGCAGAAACTTGTTGGCAAGCAAGGTAGGAATCCAGCAAATGTCTTTCAGTTTAGAGAGATTCAGGGAACGTCTTTGATGGAGACAGGAGAAAGTGATTGACTGCTCTTCTGACCCATGTAGATAAGTCAGAAGAGGATGTGGAGAGCGAGTCCCAGCTGCTGGAGTGCCGTCTGACACTGACGGAGGAGAGAAACGCTGTACTGGTGCCCTCTGCTGGCAGCGGTATCCCAGGAGCCCCTGCGGAGTGGTAGGCACACATCATTCTGCCATGCTCATATTTTATGCTTTGGTCCTAGACCAATATTACTATCAAACAATCAGAGGAATAACTGCAGCTAACCATAATCACCTTCTAAGGGCCGTGACTCTCCAAGCCGGCCAATATCATCCAACTGCGTCCACAAATAGGTGATATCATGCTGGTAGGGGTTACCGTTGTCGCAGACTTTCGCCCCCTTCTTCGTCTTCGCATCTTCTGCATCCGGATTAATGTTCAACATTCGCTAGTTAGTTTTTCTCAAACAGAAGCTACAAAATAAGATCTAGAATCTTTCAGCATGACATTATGACTTGGCGTAAACATACACGCCACTTTCTAAAGCCAAGTGGCCTGTGTTATCTGTACGCATTTTGAGCTATCCGCATGAATGTCTATGCCGAAACAAACCTGTGTGTGTGTGTGTGTGTGTGTGTGTGTGTGTGTGTGTGTGTGTGTGTGTGTGTGTGTGTGTGTGTGTGTGTGTGTGTGTGTGTGTGTGTGTGTGTGTGTGTCCACAATGTATATGGATTTTTAAACAACCAAAATAGTTTTTTGTTTTTTTTAAATGTAAAAATGCAGAATGTTTCTTGTGTTGGGTAGGTTTAAGGATCAGGGTTGGGTGCAATCGTTATTGTGATTGACATGGCCAATGAAATGTTTAGAATTGGTTGCAGGGCATTTCCACTGAACTGGTTTGGGGGGGAAAAAATCACTCATATGGAAGGGGAAATGACATCATAACCAGTGTACCTCGAAAAACTCATAGCGATTAGTCAATAAGCCGCTACCAGGAACGCACAATAGGTGTTCTTGTTTCATGACGGGAATGCCCAAGCCGCAACTGGACCTTCCTCAAGCCGGCGGTCGGTCAGTCGTCTGCTGTAGTCAGACAGGAGTTTGCCCGATCCAGCATGTCGAAAGTCGACAACACACTTGGTGTGTGACGGCCTAGTTCTAGAACAAAATTATGATTGTTTGATATGTTGTTTTACTGAAAATCAGTGAATTCTTGACATTTATTTTCACTGTCTGGTTCCTGTTCCTGCAGGGCTCCTGTGCCAGGAATGGAGACCCACATCCCAGTCATCTTCCTGGACCTCAGCGGTAAATATTTAGGCTGCTTCCAAAATCGCATACTCTCTTGAGTAGGTTCTTGTTTTGAATAAGTAATTACTTTACTGCTAATAAGCATGTTCTATATTGTATGAGTGTGTGTAGTGTGAATGTAACCTGGACCAGAGTCAGTTGTCACACTTCAGAATCTTGCTGGAAGTAGCAGGTCATCCGGGTACTTTTAGCCTACACTGTGAATTCGACATACTACTTTTGTCACATACTGTTTTTCGCCTAGTATATATTAGGGAAGTACTATGTCCAAATCCTTGTGTGCTGCTTAGATGTTGACTGCCTACATAGGCAGCTGCCTTCTAAGGGAGCTTGATTCGGAATGCCCTACACTGGCAGAATCTCTACACACTGTTAATGAAATTGAACTCTTTATTGGCAACTGAAAAGATACAAATTAAATCATAAAAAATGTAAAATTAAAATAAAACAGGCACTATAAAATGTATTACTAATAGATAAAATTTAATTTGTTAATGTATGTTATGAAGTATTATTTATGCATTATTATATTTTATTAATATTTTTAATTTGTTTTTATTTTTAGCTTTATTTTGGCTTAAGTTTTAGTATTTTTGTTATGTACTCTTGTAACTTTTATTAGGTATTTTTTATATATTGTGTGTGTGTGTGTGTGTGTGTGTGTGTGTGTGTGTGTGTGTGTGTGTGTGTGTGTTTGAGAGAGAGAGAGAGAGAGAGCGAGAGATTTTTTTCTTTCATATTTTTATATTAGTTCATTTTTAGTTTTTATTTATTTCCAGTTAGTAATTTTAGTGCTTCAGTTTATACTTATTTTAGTTGGTTGCTTGGGGAACATTTCTAACATTAATATTATTTGTGTTTAATTTAATTTCAGCTTTAAGAAAAAACATTTTTAATTTCGTTTTTTTTTTTTTATAAACGATAATAGCTCTGATGTCATGTGACTATTAAGTGACTTCAGAGAGCTGTGAAAGTGTAAATGTTTGTTAAATTACTGAAATATTAACTTAAATCTCTCAGGGATTTTAAGTCAAATGTTTCACTGCAGGTTCAGCTGACAAAATGTGTGTTGTATGAAGTTTAAGAAATAATCAGCGTTTCTCTGATATGTTATCTTGGATGTTTTTCACTGAGTGGGTCTCTTCTGTTTTCTACAGCTGATGACTTCTATGATCATCTGTCGGCTCCTCTGGCTGGAGGTCTGGATGCTGTGCTGAACAGAGAAGATAAAGATGATTTTATAGATTTACAGATAGTCAAACACCATGAGAATGAGGTGAGGAGTATTCTGCATTAGGATATATCCCACATTGTGGATATATCCTGATGGAGTCAAGTCATTTTTCCTGTACTCACTAAAACAGACATGCCACAATATTACAGCCAATCATAATATAGCTGATATGTAAAGCCATTTCTTACATAATTTGAGGCATTTCCAAATAAAAAAGAAAATTAACAATAAAAATGCACTCTCTAAAAAATGAACTCTAGCAACCATCCAGAACACCACAGCAACATAACACTGAGAACGCCTTAGCAACTCCCTAGTGACCACTCAGAACCCTATAGCAACATAAAAACAATGAGAGCACCTTAGCAACTCCCTATGAACCATCCATATCACCACAGCAACATAACACTAAGAGCACCTTAGCAACTCCCTAGTGACCACTCAGAACACAATAGCAACATGTTAAAACACTCAGAACACCCTGGCAACCACTCATAATATCATATCAAAAAACAGAATCTGTTTGCAATGTATTTCCTTGAATTGAAAATTTGTTTGATTTGTGATGTGCGAGTCCTCCCTCTCCTCACAGGTGAAGGCAGAGGCATCATGGGACTGCACCGTTCACAATAGTCCTGAACTAACTCGAGCAACAGGGCAGGATCAGAGGGTTTATCTCACCATCCGCGTCGTCGTTCAGCTCAGTCATCCCGCACAAATGCAGCTGGTCCTGCGCAAACGCATCTGTGTGAACCTCACCGGACGACAGGTGTGACAGTTAATGTGATATTGTCTAACTGATGATGATGTTTATTTTGTGCTTTGGTTCTTACCCATCTGATTTCCGGCCTGCAGGGTTTTGCTCAAAGTCTGCTCAGGAGGATGTCTCACCGCAGCTCAATTCACGGCTGTGGAGTCACGTTTGAGATCGTCTCAAATATCCCAGGGGTACGTTAAGCACAGTCTTTTGTTAAGGCATGCGATTCTAGACCAGAATGAGCTGCATTGGGGATTTTCCATCAGGAGACTTATGCTACTGTTCACAAGTGTGGGGTCAGTGATTTTGTATGTTTTTGAAAGGAGTCTCTTCTGATCATCAAGGCTACATTTATTTGATTAAAAAAATACAGTAAAAAGAGTAAAATGGTGAAATGATATTACAATGTATAATAACGGTTTTCTATTTGAATAAATTGTAAAATGCAATTTATCTTGATCAAAGCTGAATTTTCAGCATCATTACTCCAATCTTCAGTGTCACATGATCCTTCACAAATTATTATAATATATGATTTTCTGCTCAAGAAACATTTCTGATTATTATCAGTGCTTAAAAACAGCTTTATATTTTTGTGGACAGCATGTTGATATTGTACATATATGAGACTGGTAACAGAAAGGGGTGTGTGTGCATTTGTTCACAGGACATGCAGGGCTCTGAGGACAGGGAGATGCTCGCCCGACTGGCCACCAGCACTGACAACCTGGGAACTGACAGTGAAGCCGCCATTGAGAAGTACCTGCGGAGTGTGTTAGCCGTGGAGAACATCCTCACACTGGACCGTCTCAGACAGGTGTGGTCTCCTGTACATATGCTGTATTGTATCGGTGTGTATATATATATATATATATATATATATATATATATATATATATATATATATATATATATATATATATATATATATATATATATATATATATATATATACAGTCTTGTTCAAAATAATAGCAGTACAATGTGACTAACCAGAATAATCAAGGTTTTTCGTATATTTTTTTATTGCTACGTGGCAAACAAGTTACCAGTAGGTTCAGTAGATTCTCAGAAAACAAACAAGACCCAGCATTCATGATATGCACGCTCTTAAGGCTGTGCAATTGGGCAATTAGTTGAAAGGGGTGTGTTCAAAAAAATAGCAGTGTGGCATTCAATCACTGAGGTCATCAATTTTGTGAAGAAACAGGTGTGAATCAGGTGGCCCCTATTTAAGGATGAAGCCAACACTTGTTGAACATGCATTTGAAAGCTGAGGAAAATGGGTCGTTCAAGACATTGTTCAGAAGAACAGCGTACTTTGATAAAAAGTTGATTAGAGAGGGAAAAACCTATAAAGAGGTGCAAAAAATGATAGGCTGTTCAGCTAAAATGATCTCCAATGCCTTAAAATGGAGAGCAAAACCAGAGAGACGTGGAAGAAAACGGAAGACAACCATCAAAATGGATAGAAGAATAACCAGAATGGCAAAGGCTCAGCCAATGATCACCTCCAGGATGATCAAAGACAGTCTGGAGTTACCTGTAAGTACTGTGACAGTTAGAAGACGTCTGTGTGAAGCTAATCTATTTTCAAGAATCCCCCGCAAAGTCCCTCTGTTAAAAAAAAGGCATGTGCAGAAGAGGTTACAATTTGCCAAAGAACACATCAACTGGCCTAAAGAGAAATGGAGGAACATTTTGTGGACTGATGAGAGTAAAATTGTTCTTTTTGGGTCCAAGGGCCACAGGCAGTTTGTGAGACGACCCCCAAACTCTGAATTCAAGCCACAGTACACAGTGAAGACAGTGAAGCATGGAGGTGCAAGCATCATGATATGGGCATGTTTCTCCTACTATGGTGTTGGGCCTATTTATCGCATACCAGGGATCATGGATCAGTTTGCATATGTTAAAATACTTGAAGAGGTCATGTTGCCCTATGCTGAAGAGGACATGCCCTTGAAACGGTTGTTTCAACAAGACAATGACCCAAAACACACTAGTAAACGGGCAAAGTCTTGGTTCCAAACCAACAAAATTAATGTTATGGAGTGGCCAGCCCAATCTCCAGACCTTAATCCAATTGAGAACTTGTGGGGTGATATCAAAAATGCGGAATGTTGTTAAAGAATCATGGAGTGGAATAACAGCTGAGAGGTGCCACAAGTTGGTTGACTCCATGCCACACAGATGTCAAGCAGTTTTAAAGAACTGTGGTCATACAACTAAATATTAGTTTAGTGATTCACAGGATTGCTAAATCCCAGAAAAAAAAATGTTTGTACAAAATAGTTTTGAGTTTGTACAGTCAAAGGTAGACACTGCTATTTTTTTGAACACACCCCTTTCAACTAATTGCCCAATTGCACAGCCTTAAGAGCGTGCATATCATGAATGCTGGGTCTTGTTTGTTTTCTGAGAATCTACTGAACCTACTGGTAACTTGTTTGCCACGTAGCAATAAAAAATATATTATATATATCTGGAAAAAATTAGGAAACGACTTAACATTGATGTTAAGTGGTCTCTTAATTTTTTCCAGATCTGTATGCTTAAATAAAAAGGTCCTGACTCTCTGTGGTCATTAAAAATCCCATGGCACTTCTCGTATAAGAGTAGGGGTGTAACCCCGGTGTCCTGGCCAAATTCCTTTGATTGGCCCTTACCAATCATGGCCTCCTAATAATCCCCATCCACTGAATTGGCTCTATCACCCTCTCTCCTCTCCACCTATCGCTGGTGTGTGGTGAGCGCACTGGCACTGTTGTACTGTGGCTGCCGTCACATCATCCAAGTGGATGCTGCACACTGGTGGAGGTTGAGGAGAGACCCCTGACATGAGTGTAAAGCGCTTTGGGTGTACAGTAGTACATATGAAAGCGCTATATAAATGCCTCATTAAAAATAAAAATTAATGAAATTAAAAATATAAAAATGCAAATTTTTGCTATATACTGTAAAGTACAATTAAATGTAATTTTTGTATTTTGGTGAATTCAGGAGGTTTCAGTAAGGGAACATCTGACAGATAAAGGAAAGATTCCCAAACGCTGCCTCAGTTCACCCAATGTACACCGGGTAAGACCTCAACAATGTCTGAGCAAAGATTCATCATGAAAATCAGCCCAAACTTCAACCAGAAATGTAACCCAGTCTGTGTACGTTTCAGCTCTCCGGCAGCAGGAAAGATCTGTCCACCAGCCAAGACTATAAGGTGAGAAAAAATGGCTTAAATAGTGGCTTTGTGTGACCATTCAGTAAATACTTAGTGAAAAATAGTGGCATACTAAATTACATCTACTACACTGTCCATGCAGATGTTCAGATTGTTTACCGGTGGTGTTGCCTGTGCTTTCTTTCTTTAGGGGGTTTGGGGCAGTCAGCAGGAGATTTCTGTGCCTACATCATCCCCAAAGTGTACATCTCACTCATCATCAATACAAAGTCTAAACTCAGAGCCAGGTAACCGTCCTCTTCCTCTTCTGCTGTCTGCCAACAGAGGTTACATTACCTGATGAAGTTACCATACAACATTATAAAAAGAGAACACATTAGCAACGCTCTACAACTCTCTAGCAAGCACCACTTTTCTTCAGATAACTAAAGATCTCTGGCTGCTGAAGACTGTTACTGATCATGAGTGTCTTTGACCTGCTGGTCTGTGCATGAACTCTGCACTGCATAGCGCTTTAAAAATGTCTGTGTTTGGTGCATCAAAGATTAATTATGTAAAACGGTAGCAGAATTAAGTGTAGTGTGCTTTATGGATGTGCGTGTGGCGCTGTGGTCTGCATGGAGGTGCTGATCTACTTCTGTATTTTTGTTAATGCTTTATTTATGCTTTGCACTCTTTTTGTGCTCAAATGGGTTTCCTGCTCTTTTCTCCTCTGCTCTTCTGCCGCTCCTTAAACCCGTGTCCCTGCAGGTCTCTCAGGGTTTGCTGCGTCTTATTTCTCCCCAGTGAAAGCTCTAGTGTCTCCAGTACCCAGGATGTTCAAGTCTTTGTTATCCAAGAAAGATGAGAAGAAAGAGCCACCTATTCCTGCTGCTGCTGCCTTTGAGCAGGTACACACAGTAAACACCTGCTGTGACTCAGAACATACTTTACTAATTATGTCTAGAATCAGAAATGCATAAAATGGTATTACCAACAGCACCGTCTCAGGTCTGTAAAGCTATTTTGTTTTGATAGTTTATTGGTCATTATTGTAGGCCTCATCTGTATTTAAATGTAGTTTTTTTTTATTTTTTTTATAATAAAACATTGAAATGCGAAATTTTTGAAGCTAGAAAAATAATTGCAATCAGTTATTTGACTAAATCTGTGGTATTCCTTGTAAAACATTGAATAATATTTGTATTGCCCTTTGATTTCACCCAGAATGTGCCACGTATTATTGTGCAGTCTGTCAGTCTTGAAGATATCAACAGCTGTGAAATGGTTAGTCTGTTCAGTTGGAACTTAAAAAGTATATTTATATAAAATATAATATTGGTACATTTTTAATATGAATACACTATATTGCCAAAAGTATTGGGACACCCCTCCAAATCACTGAATTCAGGTTTTCCAATAACTTCCAAGCCACAGGTGTATAAATCAAGCACTAGACATGCAGACGCTTCTACACACATTTGTGAACGTGGTCAAGCGTGGTGCCGTGATAGGTTGCCACATGTGCAATAAGTCCATTCCTGAAATTTCCTCACTACTAAATATTCCATGTTCAACTGTTAGTGGTAGTATAACAAAGAGGAAGAAATTGGGAACAACAGCAACTCAGCCACGAAGTGGTATGTCACATAAAACCACTGACATTAGAGCAGTGAAGAGACGTGTTCTCTGGAGTCAATCACGCATCTCTGTCTGGCAATCCAATGGACGAGTCTGGGTTTGGCGGTTGCCAGGAGAACAGTACTTGCCTGACTGCATTGTGCCAAGTGTAACGTTTAGTGGAGTGAGGATTATGGTGCGGGGTTGTTTTTCAGGGGTTGGGCTTGGCCCCTTAGTTCCAGTGAAAGGAACTCTTAATGCTTTAGCATACCAAGACATTTTGGACAATTTCATGCTCCCAACTTTGTGGGAATATTTTGGGGACAGCCCCAAAAATTCCCATAAACACACTCCAACTCTTCTTGGAAGGCTTTTCACAAGGTTTAGTATAACTCTGTTAGAGCTGTAAAGGGTGGGCCGACTCCATATTAAACCCTATGGCTTAAGAATGGGATATCGTTAAAGTTCATGTGCCTGTAAAGCAGGTATCCCAAAATGTTTGGCAATATAATGTATAAATAATAAAATATTTTATATTTGTATATTTGTGTTGTCAAATAGATTGTGATTAATCACAACTAACTTAAGTTTGTGTGTCTCTGGTGCTCAGGTAAACCCTAAGTTATGGAGACACAATGTCCCCGCAAGCTCTTATGGGGACTTTTTTTGGGTCCCCATGGGGGAAGCAGCTTATAAATATTACAGAATGATGTTTTTTTTATATATATATATAAAAATTGTCTATGGAGAGTCCCCATAAAACATGAAAAACCAATATGTGTGTATACCAAAAAATGCCCCAAAAAAGTCGCTGTTTGGATTTAAACAGGCAAATATATAAGTCTTAAACATTGATGCACCTCTTGATGGAAATAAATGTTGTAATGTTATTTCCATCAAGAGGTGGATCAATTTTTGTTCCATATCTTATATTGACATAGCCTGACAAGCCAGACTCGCATCCAGATGTTTGGTCTGGAAACTCACCGTAGACAGGGCTCAATCCGAGGGGCGGATAAACGATTGTCTTTCAAACTCCCTCTGCACGCGATAGGATAGCGCTACACCAACCAGAGCAACGAAGGTGAAACAGAACTAGCTGACAGATTAAACATTCACCGTATCCGGTCGGCAAAACTCCGAACACATCTTCCCTTTTTAAGAATGACTTCAGTGCCGTTCTTTGTTCTTTTCTCAGAGAAAAGCTTAACTCCAAGTCTTCCAGAGTCGCGGTCAAAGCTGATTCGAAAGACCGCCGTTCGCCAGTTTCTGTGTTTACTAGAAGCACGCAAGCGCAACTCGGCAGTCATCATTATGGCCCCGCCCACCGACTCTATACACGATGTGATTGGTCCGGCAAGAGTTAGGGGAATACAGCTCAGAAGGAAATTGAGAGTTGCTAGACGACACTTACGGGCAGATTAAATTTGCTGCCGCTAGGGTGCGTCTAGATTTCAAGGCTAATATTGACATTGCAAGAGTCCAGACTCTGTAAAGTCTCCTCCAGCACATCCCAAAGACTTTCAATGAGTTTAAGGACTGGACTCAGAGGAGCCGATTCATGAGTGGAAATGATTCTTCATTCTGCCTCAACCATTCTCTCACAATCTGAGCTGATGAAGCTTGACTTTTCCATCCTGGAATCTGGCCATGGTGTGTCTTCCTACATGTATGTTTAAGAAATGAAAAGCTACACATGCCATCAATCAGGGTTAGAAGAACTGTTGCCCAACATACAACATGCTAGAAACACAATAACCATAGCCATAATGACCCAATCATAGACTCTTAAGCATTTGCCTGCAACTTTTCTTTTGGCCTATGTGTGTGTTTGTGTGTACAAAACTTTTATGTAAGATGCGGTTTGACCGCAGTATTATTCATAAAATGTATTTGTTTGATTTTGTGCAGTTGAAAACATTTAGATGCGTTTCATTTTAAATTTTCCATAGGCTTCCTCAGAACATGGTGCTCAAGACAGCCTATCAGAATCTGCATCCTGTGTGTCCATATTTCCGGTCATTCCTGATGAAGTAGAGATCGCTGAAGCATCAAGCATTTCCTCAGGAACCACATCTGACATCCAAAGAGTAAGTCTAAATGTTTTATAGCTTTCTCCTTATGAGTATGGTGAATAGTATCTAGTGATGTGGGGTAGTGGGTAAATTAAAAGTTGCTTTTAATACTGTATATATTACTTATAGTTTGATCTTTATGATCTCCTCAGAGCCATGCTATGGAAAATCCAATTTCAGAGAAACCAGAAAAAGTTGAGGAGATTCTTCCGCCTCTTCCTCAAGAAGTTCCACTTTTTCCTGTTCCTCCAGTGTCTGAGGAAGTTCTACCTACTAATCTTTCTTTTGAAGTTGAGGAGGTTCTTCCTCTAGCTGTTTCTCCTGAGGTTGAGAATGCTTTACCTTCTAATCTAACTCCAGAGGTTGAGGAAGTTCTGCCTCCATCTGTTTCTACAGAGGTCACAGAGGTTCCTTCAGAAGCTGAAGAGGCTCAACCTCCTACTGTTCCTTCACAAATTGAGGAAGTTTCACCTTCTTCTGCTTATCCAGTAGACCCCAAGCAAAGTCCAGTTGGTGATTCCACCTACAGCTCCATCAGCGATATCTCAAGTGGATACATCTCCACAAGTGTCTCCACAGCCACTCTATCTGAGTGTGCGGTTTCAAATTTGGATTTTCCTCTTCCCAACAGCACTGAGGCCAAGTCTCCTTCCAAAAAGATTGAACCAAAAACAGACAGTGTGGTTGTGCCAACAAGCACCACATCTCCAGAACATCAGTCAAAACTTGAACCAGCTAACCAAGAACATGGAGAACAGATATCTACTGAATCCCAGAAATCAGAAGAACATGGAGGACAGATATCTACAGAATCCCAGAAATCAGAAGTACATGGAGAGCAAATGCATACAGAATCCCAGAAATCAGAAGTACATGGAGAGCAGATGTCTACAGAATCCCAGAAATCAGAAGAACACAGCCAAGTGTCTCCTCTAGATGCTACATCTCAGAAACTCATTGTTTCTCATTCTTTGCCTCAAAAAACCAATGACCCCAATGACATTGTCACTTCAGCTGGCCAAACATCTTGTTCAGGAGCCACAGCCCCATCAGTACCTTCTACGCCATTAGCACCACCAGCTGCCTCAAAACCATCTGACCCATCTCTACCAGTGAAGATTGCCAAGCAGTCAGCACCTTCCCAGCAATCAAGACCTGAACAAACCAACAAGTCCACTCCCGCTTCCATCGCCAACCCTTTCCAAATCCACAGAGTCAAGACTTCTGGCCTGAAGTCTTTCAAAGGGGTCGTGCATGAGGAAGATGAAGAGGGTAAACATGTTGACTCTTTATCTGAGTCTCAAGAGAGACTGGAGATCCTTTCAGATTCAGAAGAAAGCCTTGAGCCTCCCGATTGGCTAAAAGAAGGGGAATATGTGACTGTGGGCACCAATAAAGCTGGAACAGTCCGTTACGTTGGACCAACTGACTTTGCAAAGGGCGTTTGGGTTGGAGTGGAACTTGATGTTCCAGCAGGTTCGTAATGCTTTTGAACTTCCATATATCAGTAGAGTCTGCAATATTTCCGTCATGCATATCATATTCCAGAGACTGCAAAGAGTTCACAGCGGTTGAAGTATATTATTCGGAATGAAGTATAACCCCATAATCAATGGACCATCTATTGTAATCATTGGCTTTCTTCTTATTCTTCTGATCTTGAAGTCTATGGCAGCCCATAGAAGCACTTGTGGGAAAGTTATGAAATTTGGCACACACAGAGGACAGTCTGAACTGTCACCATAGCAAATTTGGAGTCTCTTATGTAAACCCTCTAACACCACCAAAAGTTGCACTCCTGTTTATGCTTTTGAACTGTAAGGGCCAAAATTGGTCGAAAGTGATTAAATCGTTACTAGTGACTGTATTTATGATTTTCAGGCATTTTGCCTAAAATCATCTTAATATGTCTTTAATTGCTCATTGTTGCAGTTGAGTTGGTCTAATGCTCCCAGTCATAGTGGCATGACTTATCGTGCCTTCATTGTTCTTGGCCCCTTGCTTGCAGCTATATTTTGCAAATGTTCTCCAATTGTATGCACCACACAATATTTATGCTCTTCATTTCTAGGTAAAAACGATGGTTCGGTCGGTGGGCGCCAATACTTCCACTGCAACCCTGGTTACGGCGTTCTCGTGAGAGCAGATCGGGTCACAAAAGCAACAGGTACCGCTAAAAGGTCGAGGCAGAAACGCAAACAGAACCTCTCGGGATCCAGTCCCAATCTGGCAGCCCTTACAGCGATGGCCAAAGGAGAGGCTGGAGTACGCAAGGGGGAGAACAGGAAGTCTTGGGTTAGCTGAGGAAAATGCGTCCGTGTACTGAGGACTTACTGGTGCAGCAGCAGTATTGGTACGAAACTGAAACACTACACTGATACTTGCACAGAAGTAACTGCCATTTGATTTACTAATGCAATACTGTACACTACTTAGTGCCTAGTGTTCAAAACCCCTATGGATTGAGGTGTATTTCCAGCCTCGGTAAGCAGTATTTTTGGTATTGTTTTTTAAAATGTTTTTAATACAACAAAGTGCCCTGTTTATATGGACCCGGTGTTGGATACGTGGAAAAATAAGAATACTGATGGATTCACAGAGCGTTTCAACTGCTGATTTTACAGTATATATGGAGGTTAGAGGGTTTTACCTGTGGAGATTATAAAGTGCCAGACAGTTTTATTCATAAATGATTGTGTTTTAGTGTTATTATGGTGAATTAGTTCTGTATTTTCTCTTGGAATGGTACGTTTGTATTGTTATTATTATTTTTCTTTTTGAATAAGTAATTTATCATCAAATTGTTATTGTTAATTTATTTTGCAGATCAAAGTAATGACAAAAATATTTGTATTTTATATTGCAATGGTGAGTAATAAACAGGTTATTTTATCATCATGCCGGCTGAAATGGTGAAATATTTTATAGTAGAGATTTTAAAAAAAAATCTTGCCTACTTCTAAACTTGAAATGGTGAAAGATTTTACATATACACTTTAAACTCGTAAAACTCAGTCATGAAAGAATAAAAATCACATGCTTGATCATCAATATACCTTTATTTCCCAGAAGATAAAGTACTAAAATAAACACAAGTTTTAAAAAAAGTCATTTTAAACAAAGAAACTGTACAAAAAGTTCATATATATACTATAGTATACTTACAGAACAGTCTACTGTCCAAAAAAGGCACTAAATTCTTAAATGGAGATACTGATGATTCAGAACAGAATGCTTTTGAAATCATAAAATTATTTGATTCAAACAATCTTTAAATTCATAGTTACTGTATTCTGTTTATTAAACAGTTGCTTTTATAAGCCTATAGATTTTTCGTTTATAGACGTATGAAAATGCACTCTGAGGAACTAAATGGAAAGCACCCCCTCTAAACCAGCGGGGTTACGTTATGGGTTCACAGAATAAAACCGTCCGTCGCTCTGGAGTCAAACACTTGAGACAACAGACCGAGTCATTCGTAGCATGTCACTGTGAGATCATGTAAATGTCAATACTCCACGTCATACTGCAGTTTGGCACATTCTATCATGTGTATTAAGTTTCAAGAGGCTCTAATGACACACAACCATGAACAAGGAAGTTTCCTTCCTTTTAAGTGTTCGATTAAATACAACTGTAAAAGGGCATTTAAACATTACAGCAATTGAAAGACTCATTTTTTTCGAATTCAACCAAGTTGATATGTGGCAACTAAAATAGTGAGTTTCTTAAGTGAAGGGGGTGCTTCATCTGAATCAGACACACTTCAGGAGACTGCTCTGAACGTAAAACAATCAAATAAAAAGAATCCTTGAAATTAATATTCATCAAAAATTGTCATTTCGTAAATATCAATTGAACAATTGTACACAGGAAGATAGAGGAAGGATACATAACATCAGGGCCTCATTCATGACACGGGCAGAACAAATTTCTGTCAAAATCATTCTTATGTATTTGTCGTTTTTGAGTCCATTTAGTAGGAGTGTAATGGAAAAAACCGAACCGTACCATTCTCCACCCACGGTTCGGCACACACTTGCACCGCAGTTCATCTCAAATATGATGACGCACACACAATAAAAATACCTTTTTTGTTGTTGTTTTTTTAACTATGCGTAAAACAGACAGACAGGGTTAGGCTAATGTTTTGACTGATGGATATGCCTTCTGGCTTCCCCTAAACTTTGTCCAAAGCGAGTGCTAGGTATTGAACATGACCAGTCACTTTCACCGTCATCACCAGGGTGTTGTTAGGCGGGACCAGAACAGCACACGCTGCTATCTGTGCTCATCCTTCCCTCGGGTCATTTTGACCCAAAACTCATTTAAAATTCAAATTTAAAATTGAATGTTTCTTGGAGTGGTCCAAGACCTTAGGAATTATGTCGAACTACAAATACGCACAAAATATTTACTAGATGCAAAGTGTTTGTTGTAAGAAAGTAACAAATCCTTCCCCCCAATCGTCAACCTGACCCCCTTAGGAATAATTGGAAAGCTTCAGTACACACAGAAAACCTAATAAATGCTCAGTCCAAACTAAACATGCTAAAACTTTACCAAAACATGATGTTAAAATGAGAACGTGAAGAAATTTTCCCAAAATTATATTTTTGATAAAAAATCTAGCAATTTAAAATCTAGCAAATAAAATAATTATAAAAACCTCCCAAAAATTGCCTAAAATTTGCTAAAATGTCATATAAAAATTAAATAAGCTTTCTGTACCAAAAAAAGAAGTCTAATTTTTAGGGCTTAGGGTCATTTTTGATCCGCGAGGAAAGGATTTGTTACAGGTTGCGAGCAGTAATGGCCGATATGAACAATATGCAATATAAAAGATACAAAATTGGCCTACGATAGAGATTTTGATTCTATTGCGCTATATACGTGTTGATGACGCAATCTACCCTTGAAATTTAGAGCCACGAGCTGCAACACATCATCGTATTCGTCATCTTGAGTAAACACGGCTGAAAGCGAAACGGAGGAGCTGGTGAAACATCCATTATTTGGATTTAAGCCGTCCAACGAGCAGCAGCAAACTATACAGTAGAGTGTGTGTGTGTGTGTTCATGTTCACGCTTATCCTGGTTAATATTAATGCTGCCTTCACGTGCTCTCGGAATTATCGTAAATGCACATAAATGAACGCCCTTACATTTTGAAACTTGAATGCAAGGATCTCTTAATCCAAGCTCCTGAACACCTTCCATATATGGAGCGCGCCTCACTGTATCATTGCGTGATACTTTTGTATCCTTTTCGTAAAGTTTTAGCCTGCTCGGCATTCACTGCCATTATAGAAAGGATTGTGTGCATGACGGGTTTTTTTCTCTGCTTTTGAGGTCTAAAAAAGGTAGAAAGACATGCATTGGGTGAGTAGAAGATGGCTTTATTTTTTATTTCAGGGAGAACTCTCCGTCTAAGCTTTTTCTTTGTTAAAGTCTCTGCAGCTAGTGTACTTGAATTGTATTTATGCAACATTATGTTGTATAATTACAGTTTTGCACAATAAATGTTCTCAAAACGACATGCGTTTCTTTCTTTCTTTAATTTTTATGTTTTTTACCAGTTTGGCTTTTCTTAGGGTCTATATAACCTGTTCTGAAATGGTTCTATTATAGTTTAAATATCACAATATATATATCGTTATCGTAAGAAGCTTCAATGTATATCGCAATATGGATTCTAGGCCATATCGCCCATCCCAAGTGGCGAGGGAGGGATCATTTAACAAATTCACACAGAAATGAATTTTCCTGGCAAGTATCCTAGCAAACATAATAAGTTATGTCTAAAGTGAATGTAAACAGTCGAGAAAGACGATGAGTGTGTGTATCCGTATCAGTGCACTGGATCTGTGTGGATTATATGCAATGTTGTTTTACATTCGATTACCTGAAAACTACTGTTAAATGCCTAAGGGCCCGGTCACACAGAACGCGTTTTTTCAGCGAGAGAGGCGCCTTTTCTGAATGGATTTCGGTTGTCAGAGAGTGTTATGCGCGCTGCTTATGCGCCCTGGGCGCCTCGCGTTTTTGAAGGAGCGCTCCGAGCGCATGAAGTTGAAAAAAAGTCAAGTCTGAGCGGAAAAGCGCCCGACGTCATCGCGTTTATTTTCTGTTGTCCAATCGAATGAATGGAGAGGCGGGCCTTCCGTTGTGTTGACCGTTGCAGTGATTTGACTGACAGGACAGGTGAT
The DNA here is from genome assembly GCF_024679245.1 of Pseudorasbora parva. Classification (NCBI taxonomy): domain Eukaryota; kingdom Metazoa; phylum Chordata; class Actinopteri; order Cypriniformes; family Gobionidae; genus Pseudorasbora; species Pseudorasbora parva. The sequence goes on along the minus strand of NC_090186.1, from coordinate 41,909,075 downwards.
TCGGGGGTTGGCTAGAAACATTTTTTTTTTTAAAAACTGCGCACTGCTCTTTTCTGAATGAAGAAACGGCAACCAAAAAAGGCAGTGCGCCTCGCATTTTCGAACCTGAAAAACGCGTTCTGTGTGATCGGGGCCAAAATAAGCTTTATTTTATTTGTATCTTTGCTCTATTGTATTTATTTGTGCTGCTGCTTGTAGTTAGATTATTTGTTCTTATTTTCTTTATTTTTATTTTATATCATACCGAACAGTACCAAATCCGTGACCGTAAAACTGAGATTCAAACTGAACCTAGAGTAATATGAACCGCTACACCCCTATCGCTAAAGCAAGAAAAGTTCTACGAATAATTTGTTCTGCTCGTTTTTTTTATCAAATGAATGAAGCCCAGCGAGTGAATAAAGTTCTTTTAGAACCTTTTCAGAATACATTAAGGTACATTTTGGAACCAAGCTTATGATGAGAGTTCCGAATCTCTGTGGCAGCAGAGGAAACACTTAGTCAGTCTCTCTAGATCACCGTGAAATTCTGAGGTCATTTCACAATAATAATAATAATAATAATAATGCCTCGTGGAGACACTGGGAAGGAGTTCTGACTGCGCTTACCTTCAGCCAAAATTTTAGAGGATTGATATTTCACGTTGACCTCTTTAGATCTAAATATCTAAACACAATGAGAACAGATGCTTCGGTCTTGACTCTTTGCGTGAATTGCACGTAAATAAAAACATTAAAGTTAAATAAATACAAACAATGCTAATTTACTGTGGGCAATGAAGGACATTGAGTGGTCTAAAATAAAGGGAGCTAGGGTTCTGCCGACTGAAGTCTCTCTTCGCAGGTTCATTTAGAGTCTAGGAGACTTAAGCTTTTGCACAGAATAACTTGCGCTTTGGCGGTTATGAAACAATATCTTTCAAGTTTCACTATGATTATAATTCAGTTTTCCCCCTTTCCACATGAAAGTACAGTTTAATGCAATTGGGTGAATCTCACAAAAGAAAGAAAACTATGGCAAATATGCATATTTCCCTCCAAATTTAGTTGTTTTAAATATGCATACAGCAAGCACGACAAATACCATGAATTAGTTCAATTTATATATAGTTTTCCCCGCATTACAGTAATAAAAATTTGCTTTAAAATATGCACACACACACAAAAAATGATTTTAGCAGTCCTCAAACCATTGTGATCTGGACAGTTTTCATGAGATTCCCCCAATTGCTGTTTGATGAGAAACCATACAAAAGAAAAGTAGAAACATTAACTGAGAACATCTGTACTGGGAATGGAAGAGTTCATCATGGATCCAGAGCAGAAATAAAGTACAGCTTTGCCGTCTGAAAACGTCTCTGCACGATCAGACTCACCTCTCACCTAAACGATCTGCCTTGAGCTTATTCTTGAGAACGATGGGATGAGAGTTACTGGAGCACAGAGACAGGAAGCACACGAACATTATACGAGTTACTGGAATGAGGTATGAGGTTTGGGTCAGCTTCTCTGCAAGGGTTCGGGAGGCTTATACAAGAGCCGTAGGTAATGGGCCAACCTTCCACTTGTCATTTACTCTGGGTTTGTTTAGTGGTTCAGCAGGAGTGGCAGGCGATATTAGAATCTAAAAGCTTGAGACAGAGCGCTGATTTGGTCATTGCCCCATGAGCATCCACACATTGATTCCCATCGTCCTGCAGTCTTCTTCAGTCATCATCCAGTGCCTCTGTTTTGATTTCGCTGGCCACGCCTCCTGGGCGGGACAGGGCGAGGATGCTGTGATTGACAGCTGCCATCTCCACGGCGAGAGAGATGGGGTCCTGGTGGTCTGCGGGATTGCCGGCGTCATCCTTAAAGACACAAGTATGTGAATTAAAAAATATACTATTACAAAAATACTAAATGTAAATCTTTTATTAAAGGGATACTCCACCGCTTTTTCATATTAAACTATGTTATTCCCTTAACTAAGATGGCTGGTATGAGTTGATGCATACTAGGGGTTGCATCGACTAATCGACTAGTCGACCTTAATGCTTTGCCATGATGCTTTAAGCTTGACGTCGAGTAGTCGCTGGCCTATAGAGGACGCAACAGGATAAACAATTCTTGACACGCAGGGTCTATTTTGAACAGTTAAAAATGGCAAATAAATGCATACTCCGTGAGCTCTCCACAAGACATGTTTGATTACCATCTGGATGCTCAAAATTGATCGGGAGAATGCACGCTTATTGTACACGTAAGTTAATCATCGCACTAAACTGCTTGCTGCATTGCAATGCACACACATAGCCTGATCACGTGGAGACCGCGCGCCTCACACAAAACCATTCAGTAGCGCAGAATGTATTGTCAACACAGTTCTGTGATTTATCAATAAAATAGCTTAGAAACTGAAACATTCTAGCGTATATTTCTTGATAACTAAAACTCACAGCTTCACTATTATTAGAGAGACGCTGCCAGGTAGAATTAATTCACACACAATCATTTACTAATGCAGTGGAGGTGTTTGGTCGCTTTTAACTTGATCTCTGTTTGGTATCATATGTGAATGAACCGGGCTTAGTGGGCTAAGCTAAATGCTATCAGATCGTCAGAGTGATTAAGTGCACGCACTAAGATGAGAGAGGTATGTATCAACTCGTCTTACATAAGGGAATAACAGTTTAATGTGAAAACGCGGTGGAGTATCCCTTTAAAGCAAAATTGTAGACTTGTAATTTTGTAATATCATAAATGAATACATGTGAGCCAAAACATTATGACCAGTCAAGGTGATTCGAATATCGTTGATCATCTAACAAGGCCATATATTAAGGTCTGTGGAAATTAGATGGTAAACAAACAATCAGTTCTTAATCCATGTGTTAGATGCAGGAGAAATGGGCAGGATTGAAGATCTGAATGACTTTGCTACCTTGCCATACCAATGTGTCCCTTGTTAGAGTATCTCTGAAATGGAAAAGGTTGTATGTTGCACCTGGTCAGCAGTGCTGAGAATTTACAAACAGTGTCTGAGGAAGGACAAACCAGCAACCAAGACTCATTGATGCACGAGAGAAACGAAGGCTATCCTGTCTGGCCCAAGCCAACAGAAGATCTACTGTGGCACAAGTCACTCAAATTTTAATGATGGTTATGGGAGGAATACATCACAACAAGATGCATCTGCTGTGTTACGGGCTGTGTAGCCTCAGACCAATCAGAGTACACCTGTCCACCGTCGGAAGCTCCTACAAAAGGGACACAAGTATCAGAACTGGACCTTGGAGAAGTGGAAGAAGGTCATCTGGCCTGATGAGTCCAGTTTTCCTTTACAAGTGGACAGCACCATTTACCTGGGGAAGTGATGGCACCAGGATGCACTGTGGGACAACAACAGTCCAGTCTGATGGAGTGAGGGAGTATAATGCTCTGGCCAAAGTTCTGCTGGGAAACCCTGGTTCTGGCCATTCACGTGGATGTAAATTTGACATGTGCCAACTACCTAAACATTGTTGCAGACCAGGTATGATCCTTCATGACAATGGTGTTCTCTGGCAGGATAATGCACACTGCACACATTGTTCAGGAATGGTTTGACGAACATGATGAATTGCCCTGGCCTCCAAATTCACCAAATCTCAATCCCGCTGAGCCAAATCTCAATCCCGCTGAGCATCTGTGGGATGTGCTGGACCAACAGGTTCAATCCACGGCGGCTCCACCTCGCAACCTAAAGGACTTAAGGGATCTGCTTGTAACGTCTTGGTGCCAGATACCACAGCACACCTTTAAGGGGCTTGTAGAGGGCATGCCTTGGCAAGTTGATGCTGTTTTGGCAACATGTGGAGGACCAGCAGCATATGAGCATATTATTGGTCATAATCTTTTAGCTCATTGATGTATGGATTTATTTTTATCCCCAGAAATGTACTTTTCTGGCCATTTTTTTACTCACGCTCTGACTCTTAGAATTCAACAGGCTGGTTTTAAGACTTTTCTTTTTGAGTGTCTTCATGTAACTCAATCTTAAGCTTTGATTATTTGCATGAATAAAGTGTGTGTGATGTTATTTGTTTCATGCGATACCTGTGTTGGTGAGGTGGGCTCCAGACGGTAGTAACCAAAAGGTCTGTTCACACTTCTCTTTTCAAAATAGGTAACATCACAACCCTGTAATGAAATCAGAAATAAAGATCAGCTCAAGCAATTGTGTTAATCTCATAATCAACTAAATCTGATCTTAAAGGTCCCATGGCATGACATTTTTATTTTATTAGATTTTTCAACATTAATATGAGTTCCCCTAGCCTGAATATTGTCCTCAAGTGGCTAGAAATGTTGGTGTAAACTGAGTCCAGGCTGTCTTTCTCTGCCTTTGAGAAACTGAGAGCTCAGACGAGCTGATCTTGAATTCTCCTGTTATGACGTCCTCAGGAAAGGTTTCCTCCTCTTCCTCTGCTTTTCCCGCCCAGAGAATTAGTAGAGAATGATTCAGTTTATCAGTCGCGATGTCAGCACAGGCTTTACCATATGGATTCGACAGCACCGCCACAAACCGTGAGTAACAGTGTTCATTAATGCCTGATCTGGGATCAGTGATTTCTGATGTGTAGCTAATCATTCAAGTTCACACAGACTTTCTTTCTAAATCGTTTAATACTGTCAGTCCCGCCGCTGGCCGTCTTGATGCATCAGTGAATCAAGCCAGTGACTAAAACGATCAACTACACATTGTTTCTGTTAGTAGCATGAAACATGTTATTTAAATTATTAAACTACAGAGAGAAATCAAAGAACACTCTTTATAATGTCCGGATCTGTCAATCCCACGTATATCTGCAGTGTACACTTCCGTTTGAATGACGCTGTTAAGCTGCTCAACAGAAGCGCTTACTGTATTCATGTCAGGTCGTGTTTTCTGTTACCTGTAGTGAAAGCATTTTGTGAGAGAAATAACGTTGCAAAGTTCACTCGTGTTTATTCAGAGCTCTCAGATACAAATAAAATAAACTTGTGCACTCAACAACTCGGTACAATAACGCTTTCTCAGGCCATGTCCACACCAATACGTTTTCATTTGAAAACGTATATTTTTCTCTCCGTTTTGGCCTTCCGTCCACACTGAGACAGCGTTTTAAGTCAATGAAAACGTATCGTTTTGAAAACGCTCTCCAAAGCGGATAAATTTGAAAACACCGTCTTCGCGTTGTAGTGTGGACTGTGAAAACGGAGGCTTTTTAATACGATGACGCATTTTTAGCCATGTGATGCAGTCATATGACCAATTCAGCCAAGATGGTGAACGACATTGTACAGCAGTTGTTTTGTATGCTTACTGTTTTGACAGCCTTGTTAAATATTAATGTCAGTTTGTACATACTGTTAAAAAACTCAGTGCCTTTTCTCGACATTGCCGCAAAATTTCAAAGAGTAAATAAACGAGTAGCGGAAATGACGCAAGTCGAAGCGTCTTGGATTTGCTCATGCGCAGTACGGGGATGTAAGCGTTTTCAGACTTTTCAGTGTAGATGAACACTTTTTGGAAAACGATTGAAAATGATAGTGTGGACGCGGAGCGTTTTTAGACGAAAACTCTGTTTTATCCGGATTAGTGTAGACGAGCCTCAGCAATCTTTCCCCAGCTCCTCCTCTCCCTCTCGACTGGCAGAGCTCCAGCCTCACTAAACCACGCCCCCTCCGAACGTAATCTCATTTCAAATGCAAAGATGTCAGCCAATCACAACAGTGGGTGTTTTCACTGAAGTCTCACAACAGACACACCTCTTGAAACAGAGCATTCAAGACAGAGGACTATTGTCAGTATAGAAAAAATGCCTTTAATTTCTAAATTATGACATTGTTTGATGTAAAAGCCATACCAACAATATAAGTACACCTCAGCAAACATTATAAAATAATGAAAAAATCCATGCCATGGGACCTTTAAAAAAATAAAAAAGATGATGAGTCTGAGTCGTGTGATTCTCTCACCTGTTCGTTGTAGTCGTTAGCGTCGATGTCGTCGCTGTTGGAGTGTCCTCCAGGGCTCTGCACATCTATCCCGTGGCTTTCCAGGATTGTGGCTTCTTGGAAAAAAGACCCTGTCATGAAACATCTGAAACTCTTTAAAAACCACTACCACACAAAAAAACGAGCATTAGCAAACCATTCACTGCCAATAAACAAACCAGTAAACTCCTGACTCATTTGACCAAATTTATTTGAAGTTAGTCATTTCAAATATATTTTACGACATATAAATCAGGGATATTGTAGTTAACTAAAACCCTAAAAAACTAAATTCATTTTGTGTGTATATAATTAATAATTTATTTTTACACATTTCTTCAGCCACTTGGCAAGGAAACAGCTTTCATTTTCATTAATGATGTACTATAATAACTTAAACTGAATTTTTTTAAAATAATTATAATAATATCAACATAAAAAAAACAAGACAAAAATTACAATTATATATTTCTTTTTTCCATTTTTTATTATTATTAAAACAAAATGGAAAAATATTGATAACTAGAGCTGCACGAATCTGGATAAATTGAGAATCATAATATAATATGGAGATTGTGATTCTCCCACGAAGGGGAAAAAACAGACAACTAAAGAAAATTACATGCAAACTAGAGGTCCTGACAAAATGGCCATTGCTTTAGTCTATTTAAAAGATATAATAATTTGAACAAATTAATAAAAGATTATTTGATTTGGAGTCGAGGTCTCATCAGGACTTGTTTTGTTATTGGATAAATCAGCGTTTGTGAATAAAAAATGTATGATTCAATGACAAACATTTTAAACACTTGCTTGTCACACCCTCTCTCCGAATCAGCGCTAGCACGACACAGATTTAAATGTTGCACTTGCAGTGTGTGATGAGCGTACTTTCAAAGGTTAGCCAAAGCCCTTTAAGTCTTTGGTTTGAACAGTTTCACATCGCCAGCAGAGCGGTTCGATGCCCATATCAATTAATAAGAGCGTGGCCGACGCTCTCATTCATTAACACAGGCAGCGGCAAAACACACTGTTCACACTACACTGATGCTTACGATGTAAAACGTGGATAAAAGACACAGCAGAATCGTGCTCATTTAGAAATACGATCCGGTGGCTGTTTGAATCGAGATTGGGATCTTTTCCCGATTAATCGTGCAGCTCTACTGATAACAATTATAGCATCTCTATTACACTAAAATAACAGTAATATAAATCAACTAAAACACATTACCAATATTGGCCCTCCTCTTGATCTCTTTGCGTCGATTGGCAAACCAGTTGTAGACTTTTAAGGACGTGACTCTTTCCAAGTCAGACAACTTCTTTCCTAGGCAGGAAGTCAAGACTGAAAGGTCAGATATGATTGTGAGAATAAAAAATGGAATAGTTAATTTGTAGTGCAACAGATGACGGTCACAAACACACAGCCGTGCAGATTCAGACACACCAGCGTTTCTACCTGGTTTCTGAATAACAGCATTGCAGGCGTTGGCGATCTCCTCTCGTTTGGCTTCATCTGGATATTGATTATCACTGAAATAACTGAGGAGAGAACAAAATGATTATTTCAAACTGATAGCTCTGGTTTTCTAAACTATAAGCAGCTTACAGTTTTTGCTAGACCAGCCTGTTTGTTGGCATGATTTGAGGTAAAAAAAAAAAGTGCCTTTTACCCTAATTTGAATGTTATTAAAACCTAACACTGACAGAGTTTGTTTTTTCCCCCTCACTCGCTCTTACCTCTCCATCACAGCGAGACATTCCTTCCTCCAGGTGAATCGACTGCCTCTGCGCAGACGGAAACTTCCAGGGGCGGAGCTTATGGGGGGCGGAGTCTGACGCCACTCCATCTCATCCAGAGATACATGAGTGGGTCGCATATTTAGTGTGGCACCTGAAAATATATACATTACCATTCAAAAGTTTATGTGGCGGTAAGGTTTTTGAAACAAGTTTCTTCTGCTCCTCAGGGCTGCATTTATTTGATGAAAATACAGTAAAACGGCTATATTGTCTATTTTAATATATTTTAAAATGTAATTTATTTTGATGGCAAAGCTTTTTTTCAGCATTATAACTCCAGTCTAACAGAGTAACAATGATCCTTCAGAAATCATTCTAATACGATGGTTTAAAGCAGGGGTCTCAAACTCCCGGCCCGCGGGCCACTTTCGGCCCGCAGGATGATATATTGATGCGGACCAGCCTGACCCAGAGTCTACTTCCAGTGGCCCCCAGGTAATTTGAGTTTGAGACCCCTGGTTTAAAGGCACAATAAGTAATATTTTTGGATATAAATATCTCAACAAATACATATTGTGCCTTTAATATGTTCATTTCATGATTCTGTGATGAATAAAAAGTTCAAAAGAACAGTATTTATTAAAAATCTAAATCCTTTGTAAGATTATAAATGTCTTTGCTGTCACTTTTTTATCAATTTAATTCATCCTTGCTGAATAAATATATTGATTTCTAGCAACAACAAAAAAAATTCTCAAACTTTTGAACGGTACATAAACAGTACTTGGATTCAACCTTATCTTTATAGATCTACTGACCTATGGTAAACTGAAAACAAGTGAAGTTTATTAACCTGGCGTGGTCTTCTCAAGCTGGTACCAGCGGTAGAAAGCTCGTTTCTTCTGTTCGCTGAGATCTGAGCCCTGCTGGAGGAGCCAATGAGAGATTCTGCTCTGACTGATGCCTGACACAGAGAAAAAGAACAGAAATCAATAACAAATGAATGCAGTGATCGATGAAAGAATGGTCAGAATGACAAAACAACAGCCCAGCATTCATAATTCTCTTTAGTTGTTATGATTAAATCTATTGCACTGTCTTCGCTGAAAGCAAAATGCTGTCAAGACACAGCCAGGTTAGGACAAAAATAATTTTGACTCAGCTTGTACAAACGCTTCAAGCCGCAAGCTCTGCGTCGTGCCTAAAAACTAGGGTTGGGTATCGAGTTTGATACTTTTTAGGTACCAACCAAATTGCCAAATTGCTATAGAGTATCGTAAAAGGTCTTCTCATTCGATACCAAATTTCGATACCTAAGGGGTTAATCTCGTCAACATCAGTGAGCCAATAAGCATTGCAGCATGATTGGCTGTGGTGGAAAAACACTAGTTTATGTACAGGGTCGCAGCTTGCACGTGAGGCTTTAGTGTGTAACCCCCGTCTGCGGTACAGCTTGTGCCGCAGTTGTGTGAGGTGTAAATAGGGTGTAAGCTTCCCACCCCTCATAGATGTAAAAGATGTGTAAAAGGTCAAAAGTGTGGCTACATTTAAAGGGGCGGTTGAGTGCGATTTCCTTTCTTTAACTTTAGTTAGTGTGTAATGTTGTTGCTTGAGCATAAACAGTATCTGCAAAGTTACAGTGCTGAAAGTTCAATGCAAACGGAGATATTGTCTCGTCTCCGTTCATGGCAGTTTATTGCCTACAAAAACGGCCGGTTTGGACTACAACAAGCTTCCTCCCGGGTTGGTGACATCATAAACCCTCGCTAGTCTCCGCAGATGTGACTTCTGCCCATAATGGGAAGGGGCGCGGCGTTTCCGGACAACCTGTGCTTGGCGCTTCAGCCAATAAAAATACAGGAAACTACATTTGGCCATCAAACCAATCTAAGACCATTGCGTTTTTCAGAGGGATGGGCTTCATAGAAGCAGGAAGCAAACGAGCCGATCAAAGGATAGTGGAGACAGCGGTGTGGAATAAAGGGAGAATAGAAGAAAAATACGGCATTAAAAAAAAAAAAAGTATTAAGATATGTTATACTGCGCCCCATAAACACAACCAAGCCTAGAAAAAAACCACAGAACCACCCCTTTAACCAGGCTCAATGCCAACAGCAGCAATGCAATATGTGGGAAAAGATCATTGCTGCCAAAACCAGCAACACGACAAATCTGAAGCAACTGACAGAGCATGAAAGAAACTAAAGCACAGAAAATTTCTCCGTATTTAACTGCAAGAAGAACTGCAGCGCATCACATAAATGAAAAGAAACTCAGCATATGGGCTACTTTCCTCACAGACATGAGAAATAGGCCTATTGAAAGCTTGAAATATCTACGTTTAAACAAACCAATTAAAACCAAAAACAAATACTTTATGTAATCCAAATGAAAAGGTGCATTTCCCTCTATAGGCCCTCGAGTGCATTCACTGCCGAGGAAATGAGTCAGCATCGTCAAATTCATCTTTGCAGCCAATCACAGACTCAGAAAACACTAGTTTATTAAAGGGTTACTTCAGCAATTACCTGAAGTGGCCTCGTAGGGCAGCAAAGCATTCTGGGAATTGTTGTCTTTCATCCCCATGAGACAAAAATACATTTTCTGTCTTTTCTCAATCTAGAAAGCACCAAATAAAAAAATAATTTCACATTTCTACTACATTCATGCCCCAGTTTAAATACAGATTCATCTTCCCAGCGCTGAAGTACCCCTTTAATAAACAATTAAAATTTGTCTCCTTACTATTTTTGCATTTATAAACATATAACAATATAAAGGCATATATTCTGCCCCCCAGTAGTCTGTAAAAAAAAAGTAAACAAACTAAAAAAATAAAACGTAATTTTGAAGTTATGTAATCTTGTTAATAAATTTGGTATCGAAAAAAGTATCGTTCAGGAACCAGTATCGGAGTCAAGGTATCGGTATCGAACATTTTTGAACGATACTTTGCCCTATTAACAACGGCCCTTAAAGGTGCACTATGTAGTATTTTTGCAGTAAAATATCCAAAAACCACTAGGCCAGTGTTATATATTTTGTTCAGTTGAGTACTTACAATATCCCAAATGTTTCCAACTATTTGTAAATTGTGAGAAAAATGCTATTTTAACAAAGGACCGGGACGTGTCAGCATGGCGTTTGAGGAAGTCGCCTGTCAATCGCGTCATATCTGCGTTACCCTCGGTTTTATTCTGCAGAAGCGCTTTTCTCTTAGCAGTGTGAACATGTCAGCAGCGCCGAGCGAACGCACAGAGGAACGTCATAACATGACATAACAACATTTTAAACACACTTAAATGTATCTAATATGATAAACAGAGCTGCTTTAGCTCATAATCATGATCGGAAAAAGCGAAAGGGTGCGCGCCCAGCGACTGTGTCTCGTCCCGTCATAAAAAAAAGTCCCGGTACTCGCGAACCGTGTGTTTGTATATCAATCGCTCCAGCGGCCGAGCTCAGCTCCACAACACTCGGTCCTGCTCTGCTTCACTACAGTAACGTTAATAACCGCATCCGTGAACATGATTTCTGCCTGAGTCCTATTTTCCACCGGCTGTGAGGTGAAGACCACATCTCCCAAGATACTGCGCTCACACTTGGCGTCATCAAACTACGCATTTGTTTTGAATAGGCGCCCTCTAGCGGACGGAAAGTTGCATAGTGTACCTTTTACTGTTCTCATTTATGTCCGTTACACTTAATTTTCCTGGTAAAACATTCTATAAAAAGAGAGCCCAAATACAAATCTATTTTGTATTTTTATATAAAAAATTGTTTCATTTAAAACCCAAGTATAAATTTCAAGTTAGTGTTTTACGCATTTTTATATTTATTCCAAAATAACCAAAGGCAGTAACAATTAAACGCTATATATAATTTGTGAACTAATTATTATTTGTGAGCTTTTTTTAATAGGCAACTTATTTTCAGTTTGAACTGGTCCCAGAAAGACACGAAGATGTACCTTTAATTTCCCCAAGCTAATTGCTCACTAAAAGTAATAGTCCATCCCAATGTTTTTGTCTTGTGGCTGTTTTTTGAAACTATGTATTTTAATGAATGAATTCAAGTGCAATGACTGGGCCCATAGACTTACATTGTAAGCACGTTACTGTAAATGGGGTAATGGGGTGATGACAGACTGACCTGTGACCTGAGCCACCACGGCTTGAGAGATGCGTCTGTTGCCCAGAAAGGCTTTGATTTCCTCCTTCACCAGAGTGCTGTCCCGTCTGCACACACCACAGAGCGCAAATATGTGAAGATTCAGTTATCAAACTCATCACAGAGCAAAATGACTCCGTTTACACCTGGCAAACACTCACAATTTGATGGCATTAAATTCAGGTCCAGTTCAGAGTAAGTTTGAATTGGTTTTGACCTTTGACCCACCCATACTATTACGGCCGTTTCACACCGCAAGCGTGAGCGGCGCGTGAGCAGCACGTATTTTTTTCGGCGCCCATGTTAATCAATGAGTGCATTCACACCGGGAGCAGGAGCAGCGCGTGATCGTCAAGCAGGAGCGTCGCGTGAGCAGCAGTGAAGCGGGGGTTTCGGCTGCGAGCCTATTTTTGCTGCGCTGCTGACTCTTCTGACGCTCAATTAAAGTGAAAGCACACTTTTAAAGGACAAAATAAATATGATTTCACACAAAAAGTGCCTAAAATGCACACAGGAAGCACGTGTAGTGTATTTGAACAATAACTGGAGTATGTCAGAAAAGAAAACGAAGAATAAAAAAAAATCTGTGGAAGATTTTAGCAATTTAAACTTGTTTTGATTATTCACTTTGGGTGAGAGTATGGTTATGATTATAAAAAATAAAGTAAACTAGCCAGAAAATATAACAAACTTTCGTTTAGTTTAGTATTTAATATTCAGACAGGTAAAGGCTCTCGGTCTGCAGCTGCAGTCACGGTGTAAAGCGAAAGCACACTTTTGATGTACAAAATAAATATAATATCACAAAAGCGCTCAAAATGCACACAAGAAGCACATGTGGTGTTTTAACAATAACTGGAGTACGTCATTAAAGAAAACGAAGAATAAAAATCATCTGTAGAAGATTTACCCATTTAAACTTGTTTTAATTATTCAGTTTGGGTGAAAGTATTATAAAAAAGTAAAGTAAACTAGCCAGAAAATATAATAATTTATTTTAGTTTAGTTTTTAACACTCAGACAGGAATAGGCTCTATCATTGTGGGAGCCGCTGCTGTGACGCTGCACCAACGCTTCCAGTGTGAATACTCTCGCGCGCGTCTGCAGCTGCAGTCACGGTGTAGTTACGCTGAAGTGCTGCTCACGCGCTGCTCACGCTTGCTGTGTGAAACAGGCGTTATAGTTCAATTTATAGTATAGCCTTATGTGCCAGAGAAATAAGTGAAATAAGTTTTTTTTGGAGTATCTATAGTTGAAATAGTTGAGAAATGTTGCTTTGAAAAATAGCTGACATAAAATAAGATTGTGGGGCTTCAGGATGCAACTAAAATGGTTGCAAATGTATTTTAAAATAAATACATGCATTCATTTATACATACATAAAATGATAAATGTTCTTTCATTTTTTTAATTATGTAAAAATGTATGTAATATTTAAAATCCATATAGGTCTAAACAAAAAAATACTGTAGTACATACTGTATATTCCGTTGTTAAAAAAAGTAACAATACAACTTTTTATATTTGTTTTGTTAATATTTATGTTTTTTAATATAAAAAAATCTATATAGTCTATGTTTTGGTTACACTTTATTGTAAGGTGACGTAGTTCCTCAAAAGTAATATTAATGAACTACATGTTCTTACTATAGAGTTAGGGTTTGGTTTATAGTTAGTTTCTTGTAATTATGCATAATTAACTTTAATGACTATAGTAAGTAAATGTGTAAATGTCACCTTAGAATAATGTTACCTAAGTTAATTTAATGTTTTTCGGTAATTTTAGTTAATCAAGTTAAACAAAAATGTTTCTTTGACAATCTGCAGACATAAAACAGGGTTTTTTTTTTTTTTTATATATTTTATTTTAGTTCAGTTAATGTTCATTTTATTATAAGTACAAGTCCAGTTTAAGTGAACTATAATAACCCTGACCTCATGAGCTCCTCCACCTTGTCGTCTATATCCAGGTCCTCCTCTGAACCCTCCAGCACGTACGACCTCATTGCTGCCGCACTGTTTACCGGGCAACGGTTCGGAGATAGTTTCCCGTTGGGTGTGGCCGCCAAAGCATCCCGCCCATTCTGCACCATGGCGACCAGAGAGACCGGCGAGGGTAAGACCACGGGCGGGGACGTGGCGTAACTGTTATTGGGCGATGGCGATAAGTTACCGTGGAACTGTGTCTGTGTTGCTGTGGATGTGGTGGAGGAAGTTGCCATAACGGCGCTGCTAGTGTTATTTGAGGTGGGTGTAGTGCTGGAGGTGGTGCTGTTGGTGGCGTTGGAGTCCGATGTGCCACGCCGGCCGAATTTGTCCCCGTGCTCACGGTCGAGTCGATCCAGGGTGTCCAGGGCATGCACGATCTCCGGTTTGGTCATACCTGTACGCCGCAGTCTCTGGAGCAGGTCAATCTGTTCAATGGTGAAGCGTGGCTCATCTGTGTAGTGAGACATTCTGATGGCACACAGAAGAAAACATTATTGCCAATACACATCAATCACATGTGCATCAAAGGCCTTTATAGGAGAAGAAACAAGCAGAAGCTACATTCAGAATTGTGAGTCTGTGCACTGCATACTGTGTAGTAGTTAGGGTTGGGTAACCATAGACATTTTTACCAGTACCTGAAATTAAATGCGGTACTTTAGGGATGTTTACCTCAATAATTGTAATGAAATACATTTATAGAAATATTAATAATAAAATAATACATTTTATTTGTACCGCACTTTATATTAAAGGTCCTGTTCTTCGCGATTCCATCTTTCAAACTTTAGTTAGTGTGTAATGTTGCTGTTAGAGCATAAATAATACCTGTAAAATTATAACGCTCAAAGTTCAATGCCAAGCGAGATATTTTATTTAACAGAAGTTCCCTTTCAAAGCCTACAGCGAACGGCCGGTTTGGACTACACCGCTGCACTTCCTGCTGTAATGACGTCACTAGAACCGTTTGTTGACTAACAAGAACATGCAAAATAGGGGGCGTGGTCTCGTTGCTCTCCTACGTGGAGAAGAGCGCGCATTCAGCGTTTGCATCTCCCCGTTATGGTAAGAGGCGGGACCTTTCCGGGCAAAGTGCGCTAAGCTGCTGTCCAATCACAACACGGGAAGCACTGGCCTAATCAGAACTCGTTACGTGTTTCTGAAGGAGGGACTTCATAGAACAAGGAAATCATCAGGCCGTTTTTAGGACAGAGGAAACAGCGCTGTACAGATAAGTCAACTGTGTGAAAAATACTGTGTTTTTTTACACACGAAACATGAACTCATGTTGTATTGCACACTGTAAACACAATCAAAGCTTCGAAAACATGCAAAGAACGGGACCTTTAAACAAAATCTCAACATGCTACATATTTAAACACTTCCATGTTTATCTAGAAGTGTTATTGACATTACGCCAGAGCTGCCTTGGTCACTGTCTGCCATTGTCTGTGATGTTTGTATACTGTAATGTTTACCAGTAAATAGTAGGCTACTAGCTACTTAATTTAATTAATTAAAACAACAATTTAAATATATATTTTTCATTTTGTATGAAAAGATTTCCCACAAATTCTGTTTAATTGAGCTTTTATTTAATTGTATTTAAATGTTATACTGCTTTATACTGTTAAAATTAAAACATGGAAAAAAAATTTTTGATTTAGTACATAAAAAATAAAGTTTTGAAAATGTGTAATTAGTGTTAGCATCTTTATTACATTGAGACATCTAAATTCTAGTGTACAACCGTCATTTTTTTGTCAAGTTAAACCGAACTTATTTTGACGGGTTGCCATGAAGAGCTTTGAGTTTCTGTGCATTTATGACGATAGTTTTTTCCTCAAATAAAACTGTAAAATACTCATGAAGTGACTTTGAAGATAAAATTCATGCGTTCATGTTCTCGAATGAGAGGGCAGAGATGGAAACACACGAATATCACGCATGATTGTGGTAAATTAAACCGCACATATTTTGCAACATCGTTGACAAATCACCTCAAAATGTTGCACAATTAAGTGAGTGTCATCAAATTAGGATAAAAGGGTGTGCTGCACCAATAAGGATTCATCTTAAATCTAGATTAAATCAAGGTTTATCTAATTATTCTGATGCACCAAACTTTTAACCTTGTTTAAAAATAAGCATCATTTTGATCCTGGATTCAATTTATATGCAAGGTCAATTCGGTCACTCATCTAGAACAAAGAAAAGAGGATATATTTAGCATTTGACAGACATTATCCGCATCCCGGACAGCAGTGATGATGAGATGAGTGCCAGTGATCTCTGCCGCTGCTCTCGTTTCACAGGCCCGCTCCACGCCTGCTCATACATTATGGTGCCATATTACTTCATTAATTGATACTATAAATATATTTTCCAGGCTTATAAAATCTGCACAAAGTTTTCATTGCCTGCTTGATCAGTAACGGTCTCTCTTCATAGAAGTTTATAAAGTAAGCTGACAGTGTTTCTGGTGGTCAGTAAAGAAGCAAATGGAATATTAAAGCCACAATATGCAATTTTTTTGCCGCTAGAGGTCGCTTATTCAAAACAAAAACGTGTGTTGATGACGGCTGGATTTCGCAGAGCTTTTATTCTGCCTCAGACGAGTGCTTCCGCTTCTGCTGCTCATGCGTATGTAGGGAAACACAGCACTGTTTTATCATATTAGATACATTATTTGAGTGTTTTGAAAGCGGTTATATTGCTTCTCTGTGTGTTCGTTCGGCGCTGCTATGAGACACTTGTACACAGTGAAGTAAGCTAGATCGAAATTAGGCATGGTAAAACATGGTACTCACGGTAAATCAAGAAAACAAGATTTAAATAATAAGATTAACTGTTGCTCACCTGTCTAATAAAACATATTAAAGTCTATTTGGTGTTTCCATGGTTTCTACAAAAAAATCGAGGGTATAATGAAACCGGGGGGGGGGGGGGGGGGTTCTACTGCATACTTTCTACTACTGCATGTTTTCTTTCAAGAATAGTAGGATGTACGCCATTCTGAATTCGCTTAGATCTCAAGACAAATTAATTATAATTTCAAGCGTTCCGCCATCTCATGGCAGTCGAGTTATGATGATAAAAGCAGGATTCATCTGACCTACTTAAAATTCTGTTTATCCAAGACGGCTTTCATCAGCAAGCACGAGCAATTACTGTCGCTGTTGTCATGGAAACCATATACCACCCAATGACGGACGAGTATGGGATTTATGTAACTCCCGATTAAAGCGCAGAATGCAAATATGGAGCGTGTTTTGTTTAACCTCCTAATCTAGAGCACATGGTTTTATATTAAGCAAATAGTTATGCATAGTCCTATTAATACCAGGCGGTAATAGATGACTAGTCAACCTGGTTACATTTTAACTGTGTTCTTCTCACTTATTCTGAACATAAACTGCCCAACACAGTTGCTATTCTATCATCTGCCAGGTAATATGAGCAAAAGTGATGCTTGACTACAAATCTTTATTTTATATTTATGCTAGTTCCCAGAAAAAATAAATAAAGGGAAAAGTTAATATCAGACTGGTGACCCAGAGACCTTGTGGCAACTTAGTAACTCCTATAACTTAACCATCCCAGTTACGCTGCTGGTTTGCTGTGAAATTCCTCACTGATGTGGCATTATTCCAGACTTACTATATTTACACAGGTTAACCGTTAACCTTGCACAGCTGGAGCCAAAGCACTTGCCACTAAAAAAAGGCTCAGCGAGCTCTTGTGCTGCATAATTGCTTCCACTTAGATCTCAGATGATCCTTATAAAAGTCTGTGATAGGAACGTGGCAGCCGCTGTGGGTTTCTAAAAATACATCGCTGTGAGGCTTTGACTGAGACAGAAATTGTGTGTGCAATGAAAGCGATACAGAACGCTGATACGGTGTCATGCATGCGATCTGACATCATTTAACATGCACACCACACGCCCTGCTGCATTAGTGCTCATGTGGCGCTCTTAAACGCGTAAACCTGAAGCTGGAGCATTAAACACTGCAGGCGTTCACTGCAGGGCTCTCAGCTGCGGACACTGCAAGTCAAGGGTGCAGACCTGCACCGCATGCACACGTGCATCAGCTCATCTGACTGCATCCAGGCAAGTCAAAGGAGTTCACTGAAAGCTTTAAATAATAATCCACACGAGAATCCATGTCTTTATAACTACCCGTGCAGATGTGGACATCATGCAACACAATACTTGCAAGAAGGAAAATGTGTTTTTTTGCACAATAAAACTTATTTGTTTGTTTTGACAACAGATCAGCATGTTCTTCATTTGTTCTTAGTTTCAAATCTAACAAAAGATAGTAGATGTTATATTAAACTGTGTGTAAATAATTATTCATGTTATGGTTTGGCTATTAACACGTAAACATAACCTTTAAACCCAGCAATATTTAAAACATCACAAGGATACGGAAAAGGGGACGGTTTTCTTCCTTGCTCATTCGTTTAGCTGTTGCAAATGACCTCCCAGAGTTTAAAACCAGGTGTTTTTTTTTTATAAATTGAAGCATGCAAAAGGATGCATCCCAAGAGGAATGAAATCTTTTTCCATGCATCTCTATACGCGCCTCGTATCCTCAGACAGACACTGGAAACTCAAGTCATGAATGCAGATCAGAACAACTCCATGCAGCAAATCTCACGATCAATGAGGATTATTGACGTTTCACGTTCATTTCTATCTGTGCAATGCATTAGTAGGGGCTTCTTCAGTCTGCCTGACAAAGCCCACACTCGGGTTTAAAATATGAATATTTTCTAAATGCATGTCATGTGGCAGTGATAAATGCACAGATCTACGCCCATCATCTCTATGCATGAAAAATAACTGCATATCCAGCATTAGAAAAAGACATCCAGCGTGCACGCGAAATGTAAACACTTTTAATATGTGCTTATAAAATAACAAATGCGATTTTTCAACCTATATAAACAAAAATAAGTTTTGCATGACTCGTTTGTGTCCTGACCTCTGCAAAGAGACATCAAAGGGTTTTAAATAACCGCACACACAAATATCAATGGGGAATTCACAACATTATTGAATATTCAATATTAAATATGAAAAACGTGCATAAATTCATGAGTTCAGCACTTTCACACTGGGTAAACTGGCTAAATAACTAATTAATTGATATTTATATTACTTTATAAGCTATCTAGACAGGTAAACAAGCGTATCTCGATTTAAACTGCATGCATGTGCCGATTAAAATTAAACCACGAAGCGCGTTTTTAACAAGATAAACAAAACGAACTAAATTATCCAGGCGGCTAGTTAGCTTAGCACGAGCCAGCACAAAACTGACTCTCCTCAGTGGTAAAAGCCCATTTCTTACCTGGAATGAGGAAAATACACAAAATATCAGCGCAGCAGACCATTTAATGCTCTCTGTCAGGTGATGAAGATTATATTTTATGTGATGTTGTGAGGAAGACTCGCCCTGACTGACTGACTGACTGTCTTTGTCTGACTGACAGCAGCCGCGATGACGTCAAGCCGCACGCTTTGGATAGGCTTGGGAAATGTAGTTATTTAATAATCCCGAACGTGCCGCCATATTGAATGTAGGCGGTTGACTGGTGTTTTTCTCTTGCGGCTTGTTTTTACTTTTTCAGTCAAGAACCTGGAGAAAATTTGAAAGAAGCATGATTTCCTCAAATTATCTTTAAAAACCTTAAAGCCCTGTTTAAAGTTCGTCTTTTTAGCAAACAAGTGCTTGAGGACGTATTGATGGCATCTGTGGAGGAACATGATATGGACATGATATCTTCAGGTACTCCGTCCACTAAATAAAAAAAAAACAATAGTTATGCGAAGTTAGAAACATATATTTGGTAACTCCAAAATAAAATTGCAAACACAGCCTTTTTTTCTTTTTTCTTTTTTTTTAAAGTGGCCAGTAGAGGGCGCTGTTTTGTACTGTTAGCTCTAAACTGAGGTCAACCAAATGACAATGAAATCTCTGTCCAAACGAGCTCAGTGTCTGATGAATAAGTGTCCTGTTTCATTGCTGTACTTTAATCTACATATTCTAACTCTCTAAAATGAAATAATAGCCTATGCAGGAATGCTTCAGTGCCGCCCACAGTCACTGCTGAAGTAAACTAGCATTTGTATCATGTCTTGTTTTGTAGAACCACAGAAAAGCAGCATTCATGTGTCCAAGATTGACATATTTACATCTGTGGGTGATGTTGTGCATATTCTCATAAATTAGTATGTGTTCTGGACTCTGCCAAAATCTCATATTCATCGCAGTTCACACACGTTTAGTTTTTTCTGTGCTTTCACTTGCACAAATATACTGCATTTTTCATATTTTTTTGTTTCTTAAAGATTTGTTCAAGGCACAATATGTAAGATTTTTTATTAAATACCCAAAAACCACTAGAACAAATTTATATATTTTGTTGCCCTGTGTTATCTCTAAATGTGTCCAAGAATTTTTAACTAGAAATAAGCAATTTTAACCAGGACACGGATCGTGTCCGTTCGTCGCCTGTCAATGACCCTTGTTACCTGCGGTTTAAATGTATTTTGGAGACTAAAGACTCTTTAATATTGTGTGTTTTATTAGACAGGTGAGCAACTGTTTGGAGAGCAGAAAAAGGTGGCGTCAACAAAGATACGCATTTGTTTTGAATAAGTGGCGAAACATTGTGGCTTTAAGTTGTGTACCATTTCGGATTTACCACATGTAAAAAACAAACAAACAAAAATATGATTTTTGTTAGTATAAATATTTAGTTTGATATGAATGCTGGAGATATAGTTCTCTGAATTAAGGAGATTGATTTCAAGCTCTTGAGCAATAAATGAATGTGCTCTCGTCATGGCTAACTTGTTGCGAGACAACAAGTGTTGTTGCCAAACAGCTTTACAGTAGAAACTGAGCTGTAAACAAGCCTGTTTAAATGACTCTGAGACATTTCTGACACGTCTGTGTCAGTGTTTGTCATGACCTGCTGTCACACTTGTGGCACTTTTGCTAGACTTTGCCAAAAGTCAGGGAATAACTGTCTCCTAATCCAGTTCTGCTTGTTTTACATTGTCACTTTTATTGCATGCTTCAGCTTAGTGAATGAATCCCACAAAAACATGTCTCAGTCACAGTTTATCCTAAACTCCAAAGAACGATTAAATAAATTTAGGTCACTCTCATTATCACATCTCATCTCACCTGTGATGCATCAAGATTTTTTACTTTTCCATTTTTGATTTTCCAAAAGTGATCCTCTTAACTGTAATACAGTAAAAATAATACTAATAGAAATGTATTTTTTAATAATTAAATCAGCTCCCCTTCATGTTTCCCCTTCATTCTCTTCATTCATAGTGTTTGATCTACCTGAGACATAAAGTTAATTTCTTTCCCAGCAACTGCTTGGGTAGTTATGACAGTCTTTTGCTCATTTGGCGGAATACCGTGGTCCAGTTGTCAGCAGGGTTCTCAGACGTCTGTTTCAACCCCCTCAGCTGCTAAACGCTATGAGAGACTGAGCGCATGAGTTAAAATTAGCTCTTAGTCAACACACAGCTTCACGGGTCAGGACATAAAGGACTTTGGGGTCTCTCCAGACAGTCTAAACTGTCCCGTCTTTCCCTCATCCAGGACATTGAGAAGGCTAAAGAAGTGAGCTGGAGTGATACCAACCAGATCTATTCCCTCTTTTCTTATTGGTCATTCTCTATCTCTCTTTTCTCAGTCATTCTGCTCGCTCAGGCTTGGACTGAGGACAATACAGTTCTCACAGACCGCTAGTGCTTGGACAATCTCTGCAGGAACTGAAGACAGAGTAAAGGCAGGACAGCGAGAAGGAGCGTCTTTGTGATGGTTTATTCCAGGAACAGATGGACATTAAAGTGGACGTTTCCTTTGACACGCTTTTAAAGTCTTCACTGACTTTGACACACAGTCATCTGTGAACTGATACCTGTAACTTGGGACCATATAAAAAAGGTATGTTGAGCACTTCTTAAAATATTTTTTGTGTGTGTGTAGATATATGTATGTGTGTATATACATTTACATGTAATTTAATACCATTTAATAATTACTTTAAATAATTAATAATAAATGTGTATATATGGGTGTGTGTACAGTATTTTTTGGCCAATTTTTTATTGTTTTTTTCTGCCTTTGTTGTTCTTATAAAACGAATAAAAACAATATTGAGATGAATTTTTTTAAAATTATTTAAGTAATTATTAAAGGGTATAAAATTACGTGTGTGTGTGCCTGTGTGTGTGGACGTTTCTTTTGATGTGTTTTACGTATGCGTATACGTGTGTGTATGTAAGTATATATATATATATATATTAGTTTACATTTTAATATTAATTACAATTTTATATAATTTAATAATTACTCAAATAATTATGTAATTAAATAGTATATATGTATATATGGGTGTGTGTGTGTGTGTGTGTTTATGCAGTTTATTACAATTCTTGATGGCCAAAAGTATGTTTTTGTTCTTGTACATTTTTGCTTTTTCATTCATTTTGTGTTAATATTTGATGTTTACTGTTTAAATTCAGCAGAAAAGCTTATAATCAACAGGGTTTTTTTAGTGTTAACAACCTGTATAGTGTGATAACATGCACCGCTCTATTTCTAAGCAGTCAGATTCATTTTTGCCTGGAAGATGAGCCATATCTAGAGACTTGGCGGTGGGATCTTTGAACTTGTCAATAGCCTCTCACATCTTTTGCAGGACTTATCAGAATCTAGTTTGATTTGTGTTTATGTGACCATGTAACGGAGAGGTTTGTTGAACTCTGACTTCATTGTGAGCAAGGGCAGCTTTCAGGAAGCGCTTCACCAGATTGCACTTAGCGATTCCATTTCCTACTGAAGGAGTTGCTCTGACACGGGCCCAGGGGAGCCGACTGGCAACTTTACAGCGCTTTGAAGTCGTCAATGACAGAGATGATGTCTTAAATCAGCCTGTGTGACTCAATACTCTCGCTGGACTTTAGGATCTGTCTAAACATTTCAGTTTGTGGAGGAAGTCCACATGTGAGTGAGTAGAAAGAGATGAAGTCCAGAATGCTTTTGTTTAGACTCAGGAAGAACATTGCAAATAATGTTGGAATTCCTGAGTTGTCATAATGTGGCGTACTTTGATATATACAATGGTACTGAATTATATACTATTATACATATACTGTAAATCATTCAGTGCACTATTATGGTCTCTTGGGAGCCGTGTGGCAGCGGTTTGTGTCTGATTTGTTGCGTGCCCGCAGGAATGACCAGCCCAATGTTTCCTTTGAATCATCTTCCACAGTTAGCGTCTGAACTAATGACCTGACGCGCTGCGATAAGACATGGTGCGTGACATCATCGCTCTAATTCTGCACCGCCATGCGAGAAACGACAACAAGCCTCCACTGCTACTTTTGGTGCTTGTCGTCATGACAACAAAACAGAGGCTTCTTGTTTAGATGCTTTGTTTAGTTAATTGACATATGTTTAGTTTATTTTTAACAAAAAGCATGCAGGTTCTAAATGCCATCATCGCTGTTTATTGAGTTTGCAAAAAAGTACAGGTATTTGCTGAAGTACTATGTAAATACTGTGTGTGAGTACCATAGTATTTAGAACATGCGGCAGGATAAATACCATGGTGTATGAATATTTCATTTTGGCATTTTGCATATACTAAAGTACCACGGTAATACTATAGTTTTGGACATCTTGGTAGTGCCATAGAAGAAAAGGTTATATATAGAACTTTAAAAGGTTCTATCGGCGCTACGTATTTGAAACCCCTAAAAGGATCACTGCAAAAAATGCTTTTCTTACTTAGTATTTTTGTCTTGTTTCTAGTCCAAACATCTAAAAATTCTTAAAACAAGAAGTATTTACTAGACAAGCAAAAGTAATTGTCGTTTTTTGGGAAAAATACCTCAAAATTAAGAGAGTTTTTGCTTAAAATAAGCAAAATAATCTGCCAATGGGGTAAGCAAAATAATCTTAAAACAACATTATTTTTCTCACCCCATTGGCAGATCATTTAGCTTATTTTAAGCAAAAACTCTCTTAATTTAGCCCTTAATTTAGGGCTATTTTTTCCCAAAACAAGACAATAATTTGTACTTGTCTAGTAAATGTTTCTAAATGTAAGAATTTTTTTATATTTAGATTAGAAACAAGACAAAAATACTAAATAAGAAATGCATTTTTGCAGTGTTCTGTATAGAATCCATTTTAAGTGCCAAAAGGGTTCTTTTTTGTCATTATAGAACCTTTTTAGCATTAAGGTTCTTTGGAGAATACTCAACTATACTTCTATATAGAACCTTTTCAGGGTTCCAAATATAGCGCCGATAGAACAGTTTCTTCTAAGAGTGTATTCTTTGAAGTTTTATATAAATATGTGTATGTTACATTACCAAAGGCAAAAAGCATGGTAATACCATGGTATATGAATATAGATAGCCACTACAGTAGCCTATTTATCAATCTACAGTGGTATCACAGGGTGTTGGGGCATGTACTGTTGTATTCTTTGCAGAAAACAATGTACTGTAAATACCATAGTGTATATATGTATGTCTCTTATATATATATATGTATATATATATATACATCAGTATGATAGTGCTGGTCAAAATTGGGGTCAGTCATTTTATTTTATTTAAAAAAAAAATTAATACTAAATTAAATTGATCAAAAGTGACAGTAAAGACATTTACAATTAAAATAAAGGCTGTTCATCAAAGATTCCTGAAAACAATGTATCATGCTTTTACTATGAAGTATGAACTATGAAGCAGCACAACTGTTTAATATTAAATCATCATATTAGAATGATTTCTGAAGGATCATGTGACAGTGAAGACTGCAGTAATGATGCTGAAATGCACAGGAATAAATTACATTTTAAAATATATTTCAATTAGAAAAAAACAGATCTTTTAAATTGTACAAATATTTCGCAATATTACTGTTTTTAATGATCAAATAAATGCATTCTTGCTGATGAGAAGAGACTGTCAAAAACATTTTTAAAAGTCCTCTAACCTTTTAACAATACTGTAATCCTTAGGTATCAGTGTTGGGGTAACGCATTACAAGAAGGCGATATGATACATACTTTGGCTTCTGGGAAACATGTAGTTATTAGCTTCTGAAGGGCAGTACCAAATAAAAAAATATGATCTTTAAACAAAATAAGAAAAATGATCCTCAACAGTTTTCACCCCTGCTCTTAATGCATTGTGTTTCATGAAAGCTTGATTCCGCCACTAAATATATATTTTAACAAAAGGTAATTGCGACTTTTTATCTCACAATTCTGACATTTTTTATCACAATTGGGAGTTTGCATCGTACAATTCTCACGCAATTGCTTGTTATAAAGTCAGAATTGTGAGATAAAAAGACGCAGTTACGCAATTCTGAGAAAAAACTGTCAGTCTTTTTCCCTCCTCATAATTGGACATTATAAAAAAAAAAAAAAACGTTTATATCTCACAATTCTCAGAAAAAAAAGAATCTGAATTGTGAGATGAAAAGCCGCAATTACCTAAACAAATGACTTAATATGAAACATTGAAACAGTCGTGGATCATCCGGGTAACGGCAGACTCAAGGGTATGCAAACTTTTGAATGTGGCAGACTGTATAAATTCAGTCATTTTGTCTTGTGGGCTTTATGTAAACATCTGTTATGTGAGGCTTTTGCAGTTTCAGAGTCTGAGAATCACCAATTGCTGTTTACACTAAATGCCCAGTACAGTTTACATTAATGTTTACATCCAAAGTAATCATTTTGGTAATATAAAATACTTTTCAGATGTAACTTTAATTTGATTACCACCCATTTAAAATGTAACCCAAATTCTGTTTTTTAAGTGACATGTATTTCGTAACACTAACGTAATGCATTACTTTTCTAAAAAAGTAAAGCAATTAGTAATTTTTTAAGGGAGTTACGCAATATTGTAATGCATTACTTTTCAAAGTAACTTTTACTAAGTACCATTGTATAACCGTCTGATATGATCACTTTATACTGCCACAGTTAGAGTAGTTTGTTGTATTTTAGCAGTCACATTTTATGTCTATAGGACTCTGAATGCAGAAAGTGAGGTGTGTTTGTTTTAAAAGGAGTTGCCTGACTTAAACTCTTCACCTGTTAGTACTCAAGGCTGTATAGCCTCGGTCTTCACTCCTTCTGGAAGGGTGTGTGTGTCTCTAAAAGTGACACAGCCGTGGGATGTAGGATTAACATTATATCATGGCAGCTAAAGCAGACTCTGTGGTGAGGTCATCTCTCCGCTGCAGCCCACACCTATTGTCAGAAAAAACACGGCAGCGAGCCAAAAGCATTACTGCAGACGCTGAGAGATCTGGGGTCGCTCATGGCTTTCTCTGCAAGACTCTTGGAAGAACCCTTGGAATTTTTTCTCTCTCTATGGATTAGTCGTAACACACTACTAATTACTAAATTGATGTTTAGTTTATTCTTTAAGGTCACCATGAAATCAAAATGGACAAATCTTGTTTTTTTTATGGATTATTGCAGTATTTATTATGAATAATCTATCTGTGCACATCATTA